>NC_090265.1:1376650189-1376973927 GCF_040414725.1 Anabrus simplex
TATACTAAATAAGAAATATTGAGAGGAAGTTGAAACCCGAGTGATATTAAGTTGGGAATGAAACGTTGTGCTGTCTTGGATATTTATTACATTGAAACAAGATATGATTTATAGTGCCGACATACAGTAATTACCACAAGTAGACAAGTTGTTATCCTTAATCTTTAAACGATACAGATGTTCCGTCGTAAAGGCATGATTCAAGCCAAGTCTGACTAGGGTAGTTATATGACGTCTAGTGTTCTGACCTTTTGCGAACCATGGTATAATAGCAATTGTATTTTGGGTATTGTAGAAATGTTTACCTTAAAATTGTGCAGATTGGCGCCATTGTTCAATCCACTTTTCTCGGATAACATTCTTACACAGTGACCATACGTCATTATGTGGGATTGCAATATGGTATCGTAGGCCTTGTCCTTCAGCTGCCTCGTTGGCCAGTTTATCGACCATGATATTACCTTCTATTCCAGAATATCCTGGAGTCCACGTAAATAGGACAGAACGATTTAGAGTAGTTAAATCATACAGTAGTTTCCGTAGGTTTTCTGTATAGCAATATTCGGCCTTTGTCGGATTTTCTCATGCTTTAAGAACACTGAGAGCACCGGCACATATGAGAGCTTTTTGGATAGTGGAATATTTAATATATATTAACACTTGACGAAATGCAAATATTTCCGCTGTATAGATAGGTGCCAAATGGGGTAATATGAATTGTTTGGATAATTGCAGCTGAGGGGATTAAAAAGCGGCTCCAGCTCAGCGAAATGTTCCTATCGATTCTACAGAGACGGTAATTTGAAATGTAAAGGAAATTAACTGCGCCATCAAAAAATGCTTGGTAGCAATATGATAAATGGACATTGCCCAGCGTCAATTGATGTTACATTTCATGTATCAGGAAAAGTATCATTGTCGTACTGTAAATCTCATGTCGGTCACCAGGGCGAGTTAGGTCGGTTGAGACTCTCTGAATCAAACAAAAAGGAGCTGGCAACAAAATTTGCCAAAAAATTCCATTCGATAATATATTGGATGGAATTAGGGATTCTGTCGGTGGTACTGACATAGAGCGTGTGCACTTACTCACTAGAAAGGATCTTTTAAACACTGAGCAGCAGTACAATTTAACGTCCGAAGCTGTACGCCATGGTAACGGCTGTACGAGTGTTGAATCGTGGAACCAAGGGATGCAGGAAATCGGTGGCGTAGTTCGTTTCTACAAAGGACAGGGAATACCTTCTGAAGCAAATCCTGAGCTAAACGAGGAAGATTTTGTCCTCATTATGAATGAAGCGCAGAAAGAAATACATAAACGTTTTGGAAGGAATATTGTTTGTATTGATGGTTCCCACGGTCTAAGTAAGCTTTCGAACTGACTACTCAATCGCACCATATCATTTTATGGTACGCTTGCCAGTTCTGAATTCTTCACGTTCCTAGCGAACTCTTGTATCTATTGTGAGTTGTTAATCTCTCCCATCATGTGTTTTTACCACTACGAAATCTTTCCTTATTCTGGTAGATGGCATTTCATACGTTAGCTTAGGTCAAAGCATTTCCTTTCTGCCCCGTCCTGTTGAGTTATCTTTCTGGTTGGTTGTGTGCAGAGTTTTGACTTGAGAAGATGGAAGGATTGGATTTCCAAGTCGCCTTTGTGCCATATAAAAGATATTTTAACAGATTCAAGATGTCTTTGTACATATCTCACCCTTTCGAGAAAGTTAACTGCCTACATATCTCGACCTTTCGAGAATGTTAATTGCTTATGTAATTGAGGTATTTTTAATCTCTTGGTTTTATTAATGCTCTTCTCTGTGCTCACCATGGTTGGGTTAGAAGGGTTTCTCTCATTACACGTGTTTCTAATTTATTTGTGTGTTAACTTTGCTTTTGCACGCTTCTTTCGATATTTTCCTTTACCGATCCGCTATGCTTGTTTTGAGAACAGAAGGTGACACGGATTCATGTGTGTGTACATGAGATTGTTTGCTGTGTGCCGTCCGAGACCTTTCACTCATGTCGCTTCTTTAACATACCGCTTGAGCTCATGTTGTATTATTTTATCGCGTGTTCTGTATATTTCATGCCCAGTACATTTGCGTGGTATGAATAAAAGCTAACAACATGATTGGACTGTTTCTGTGTGTTTTCTGTTGGAGTTCGAGAGCGGAAGTTTATTTTGTTACGTGCTGTGTGTTGTCGTTCTTATACGTCCTTTTTTTCGGCGACCTTACCTCTATGGTCACAGTGTGAGCGTCGATGGTTCTGACCATTGGATCCGTGATACCTTTTGTGTCTAATTTATTTATTGTTCGTTTCACATTGCCGTCATTGGCTTTCTTTACCTATTTTTTTGTTTAATTTGTTTTATTCTTTTCTGGACGCCTCTCCATTTTAACTCGGTTGTTTTTCGTGAAACCATCGTAACCTCCCCTTTTCTCTTTTCTCTTCGCTTTAATTTTATGACCGCGGTGCACCCTTCCCTCTTCTCCCATTTTAAGCTCTTTTGCTTAATGATCTAGTATTCTCGGGGGACGTGAATTTTTATTGTTGAGAGCTTTATGTCTTACCTTATGTATTGCATGGGAGAATGTTATGATAATGTGCTGTTTCTCCATAAATTTATGGTTGTTTACACCTGATGTGCATAAAAGAAATACTTTGTACCCACCTGAATTTATGTTCTTCATTTAATGATGATAGATGCCCAGCCCTCGTACCTAACTTTTCATCACGTCTTTTATCAAAGTAAGCGACTGTGAAGGTGCGATAAACAGTGAATCTTCTGTATTTTGATTATGGGCCACGTATGATTAATATTATCTATTTGATTTGTTGTTCCATTGTTTCGCCTATGCAAACATTTTTATTTTTCCTTCATAATAAATTTATGTTTTGCCCTTATTCCTGTTATACTTTTATTTATTTGCGTCTCTTATACGTGTGTGTTAACTGTAAGAGGCCCGGGTCCAGTTCCTGGCAGTCTTTGCTAGTTTCGACCAATTCCACCGCACTGGGTCTTCGTCGTGTTCTTAGTGTCAGTTTACTACCCTCTTAGTGATAGATGATAAATGTCAGGGTTTCCCTTGCGCTTTCATGTTATCAAATAGATCTGACACAGCAGTATTTGAAATTTTATTAGAAATTCTTTTCCAGAAGCGTTGATCCCTAAAATGTTCATGTTGGACATGGCTGAAACATTTTATAATGCATAGCTTGCAATCATGATGCTCCCCAAGTTTCGTTTATTTTGTTCGTGGCATGTAGATCGGGCAAGGAGAAAAAACCTCCGCAAAATCAAAGGGCGCGAGATACAAGTTGAGATCTGCGAAGAGCTTAGAGTACTACTGCCTAGGATGCTTCGTAACTTAACAGCTGACCTGAAAGGTGACCCCGACACCAAGGCATTCGGTGAGTACTTTGAGGGTAACTACAAACGCACGGTGACTAATTGGGCTTATTGTCATCGCCTTCTTGCAGGGATCAACACTAATATGCACCTAGAGCTTATGCATGGATTAGTTAAGCACATTTATTTGAAAGGCAAGAATCACAAGATACTTGGCCTAGTTATCCATACTCTTATGAGATTTGTCCGAGAGAAACTGTTCTATCGCCTCATTTTTCTTAATAAAGGCAAGCTTACGCACAAATAGTCTGCGCTGAGAAAACGGCACCTGAAATCACTGTCACTCTCTTCCGAGGGAGTAAACTACGACGACGGCGTATGGAAAATTCCTTCTGAAAAGCAGACTGAATTTTATGAAGTAAGGAAGGTGGATGGCGAAAACTGTGACTGCAGTTTAAAGTGTACCGAATGCAAGTTCTGCCTCCATGCTTACATTTGTACATGAATTGAGTCGTCCTCCAGATTTAATATGTGCAAACACATTCATCTGATTAGAAAGAGTTTGATCAGCATCAGAGACGGAAGTGGTAGGAATGAAAGTGTCAGCCCAGGGGATGAACTCGCTATTCAAGAATCGCCCTCTTTTGACGAAAGTGCAGCTGTTTTCAAGGAATTGCGGAATCCTCTCAAGAGAAAACTTGACAGTGAAGTGGAAAAGAGAAAGTTACAACTCCGAGAACATTTTGTAACAATTCTCGCAAAAATCCAGTCACCTGAGCATGCAGACATTGTTGAAAATCAGCTTAAGCCCATAATTTCCATTATCCATGCCCTAAATAAAGGAACAGTACTGCATCGACTTCATCACCTGGAGCAATCAAGTCCGCCAAGTGCAGAACAGAAACCTGGCATCTAGCGGCCAAAACGTGAACACGGTCTGGCCGTCTTTTCAGCAGACTTACATTCTAAAACGTTTTCTTACATTTTGCTTAAAGGAAATAAGTAATTCACAAAAGAAGCAGAGAAGTCTATTAGCGAGTTTGTCACTTCTTCTTTTCTCTAATTCTTCCTCAGTGTACCGATAAACTGATCGGGATTGCGGCCATAAATAATTTTTGGCTTTACTCAACATCTTATAAATTTTCAGCTATCCTACATTTTCCTCCATACATCTGATGTTGCGACATTCGTATTGAAGCCGCTGTTTGGAGAGCGATGTTATGCCCGTTCCGCCATTAGAAACTCCTATATAATTTTCAGCATCTTCTGATATGGTACAGGTAGGCAGCGCAAGGAACTCAAATCTGTAGATGGTAGGTGCTTTCCTATGCCAGAGGACGCATATTTTTAGCGTTGTTTCTCCGTATTTCACTTTTTCATCCCATAAGGTTCAGTTTGTTCTAATAGGAAATGAAGCTAGTAAATAATCACTTGTACCATTTTCAAGTTGGTTTACTTTTTGGTCAAGTTTAGATACCTTAAATCATTTTTCTGATTTCATTACCGTATCCTGCTTCTCAACATAAAGACCATTTTCCGTAATCTGGCATTTGAAATCTCATCAATATATATTTAGATTTAACACAGACACTCGTAGCCTTCCCTTGACATAGAAACGAGACTTTTAGGTACTTATTTTTTGTTTGTGGGTGACGTAGATCAGTTATATGCTGAATATATGGTATGTTCATCGTTATCTGAATTAGAAATTTTACTAAATGTTGATCTCTATACAGCCCTTGGAGCTGGAGCCTTCCTGCGTTTGACACTTTTCTGTTGTGAACAGGATATATAATATAAACAGAAGGAACTTCGTTGGGGAGAATTCGCTTGATTGATAAGCTTACACTGAAATCAGATGTATTAAAGTGCAAGCTACATACTCGTGCCTCTAAATAGCTTGCCTGCATATCTGTCTTAACCCGCACTCTGAAGGAAAATTATGGAACGTCACATTTTCGTGCCTTTTAGCGGTATCCGAAGTACTTAGAGATACACAACAGTGCTCCATAACTACGGACACTCACCGACACAAACAGTACGCTCAATAAATTGCATAAAATCAACACAACATCACAATTACTCCGTACATCTCAATGTTAAAGCAGCAAATTAGTAGCTATGTCCCGGCCTTGTAAATCTCGTAGGCAACGGTACAGCGCACTACGTCCAGTCACTGAGTTGATTTAAGCATTATTAATCAAAGGAACTGTACAAGGGGTAGTGAGAAACTGAAGTACGAACTATTTTATTAGGAGATGCTTGAGTGGGTGACATAAATATAATTTAAGTAAGAATAATCATGTGTACGTGATAGTTGAAGACTCGTGTGTAAATATCGTACTGAATCATTATCACTTTATTCTGTTATTTTCAGATCAGAAGTGCTCCTGAAGTATACGAGGAGATGTCTGGAGGACAAAAAAGGACTATTATGTAAGCTCTTTATTACGAAAGCCATAAAAATGTGTACTAGTTAATAATTTTGTAGTTACGGTATTGCAAGTTTAGTTACGCTATTGCCTTGCACGACCAGATTATTTTATTATTTTAATAGGTTGAAGTGTTGTTTAAGTTTAAAATTTACTAGGAGATGTCTTGAGGGAGCAAATTAGGTCAGCTCTACATTACAAAAGCCATACAAATGTAGGTTACTACTTAGTAACTATAGTCTCGGTACTGCCTTGTCATTTGGTATTTAATTTTAAATTACAATAAAACAACGTAATATTTGAATACCGGTACTGCCTAATATTTGGACGCTCATATTCCATTACTATCGGAAGGCGCCCCCACTACTATTTGAAGGAGCGCTAGCAGAGCAGCCGAATGACTTCACCCGAGCACAGCCGAGTATAGCCGACGGATCTCACCCGAGCGTGAAGACACACACCTACAGTACGATAATATACACTCTGTATACTCACGTATTTACACTAACATACACTATGTACACGCACATATGTACACTAACATACGCTATGTACACTCCCGTATTTACACTTTAAACCGATCAGCGTAGCAATAAATTGGAAGCAATAGCTTCTTGCTCGCTTTCGGTAGGTCTTGGTAAACTCAGCGGCGTCTTTTTATGGGCCTTCTTCGTGGAGAACAGTCTTCTTTGAAGCGTAGCCGAGTGGCTGCACATTGTCAGGCGCTACACACAACTGTTAACGCATGGTTGAAACGGAGACGGATGATATTTGTGATGTGACGTCTTATATAAGATCCGTAGAAGTACCAAGGTTTTAGGAGGTATTATAGGTTGGAGTTGATAACAAAAATCGCCCTTTGTACGGGAAGAATTTTGCCATTCATGTTGTCATTTCTGGAAGGCTTCAGTGTGAGGTACGGATAGATAATGTAAGGGAGGAATTGCAATGGAGAGTGGTGCTTATGAAAGATACGTTATGAATATTCTAGGCGTCTATCATACTGTTATGAACAAGCATACATTTGTTAGAGTAAGGTATTTAGCACAGGGACACAGGGTTCTACATCCTCACGCCAGTGTGATCTATCACGGCGGCTTACTACCATAGACAAACATGACCATATCACAAATAAGAGAGTAAGTGCCATATAACCCTATTTATCAAAATCTGGTGCCGGCATGAGTCTTGAGTCTTTCTGGACTACCTGTGTAAACTTCATTTTCCGCGGATATTCGTGATAATTGGAAGTAGAGGGAGTATCTTGAGAGAGGGGTTGAAAGTCCTGACGATTTTTTTGTGGGTAATACTCTGGAAA
This sequence comes from Anabrus simplex, assembly GCF_040414725.1. NCBI lineage: Eukaryota > Metazoa > Arthropoda > Insecta > Orthoptera > Tettigoniidae > Anabrus > Anabrus simplex. The sequence continues at coordinate 1,376,657,295 of NC_090265.1, forward strand.
TGCGATTTTCGCTTTAGCCTCTGTAAATGAAATTTGCTCTACACTCATCACTTCTTTGATCTTCTGCTGATATTTCTGCTCCGGACATATCGATGCTCCAGTTAAATTGTTACCCTTACATTACGCACACTTGTGATATTGTGCCATGCACTGCTCAGTAGTATGCCCCTGTGTACATGTTAACCAGACATGTTAACCAGACATGTTAACCAGACTTATCCGGTGCAGTAGATTGATTGCTGCTTGTATAGCGTCCATATTAAATAGTGATGTTACATTCTTGATAAAAGTTAGTCAGTAACTCTGATAAAGTGCCAGGGTCCAATGACCCCGGTTCAATTCTTGTAGGCAACCTCCTCGTAGTATTAATTTCTGTGGCTTGGAGACTGGGTATTTGCGACATCTTCACCATTCGTTTCATCCTCATTAACTTACCACTGCCTGGTGTCATTTCTTGATGGATACAGTACTTTTGCATCCATCTCATGGTGCAGGCCAGAGCAAAGAGCACGATCACTGTTACTGAGTGCTATGAAAGGTGTTGCTCATAGGGTTAGTTGTGCAACACTAACACTATCTGGTCCAGTGAGTAAAGCAATGGCAAACAACCTCACTCGTCATCTTGCCTAGCATGCCTCATTTTGGTGCCATTGGTTTTTGTGGTTTTCCTATAATTGCATAGCCTTCGGTGGTGCTATTTGAGGATCCAACGAGACTCTGGGCTGGACCTAACAGATAGACAAGTTACCGCCAAACCTTCCCAGAGGCTATGCAGTATTATTATTATTATTATTATTATTATTATTATTATTATTATTATTATTATTATTATCATTAGTATTAGTATTAGTATTAGTATTAGTATTAGTATTAGTATTAACATCATCATCATCAAATTAAGATGCAGAATTTTACAGCATTACCAGCGGTCAGTACAATAATATATATCCTTGTTCTATTTCTGTTTCGAACTGCGGCCGAAGATGTCCGTATGAAGACGAATCATGTACCAATAAGTTAATGTTATTCTGAAGGGAATAAATGTGATTTGTATTGTAAAGGTGGAATTCTCCCAAAAAGTACCATAAGAAGATATACAAGAGCATTTACAATAGATTTAGCCATACTGTGGAAATATCAAGCTGTGAGGACATCTTAGAGCGCAGGATCTGTGCAAGTTGTTTTTATTCTTCCTTTAAGTTCTGGGTCTAGATATGCTGAATTACATTTTAGTAAAATCTACTGTCATTTATCAGTGATACAATCTCGCAAGAAGAACGTCTTACACTATGTCAGCAGTGCCATATGCTTGACGTGGGCTACCACTAGACTTACGTTAGGTACCTCCTTTTCGATAGTTGGTTAAGTCAACGTCAAGCAATTTAAGCCACCGGAGTAGCCTGCTGTATTGTATAGCGGCAAGATTAACTTTCTCGTTGCCAGGAATTCCTACATGACCATGTATCCATACTAAGCTTATGTACGCACCAGCCTGGTTAAGAGAATATAATAAATATTTCACATTATATAAGTACCAATTAAATGAAGTCGATGTAGGGAGTAAAGCATGTAAAAACCTCTGCCACTGCCAATTCTCAACGCTTGATCAGTGGGAAAGGTAGCCTAGAATCTAGCAAATTAAAGCCTGGCTTTGTGGCTAGATGGGTAGATTGCTTGGCTTTGGTCATACCCGTCGTTCACGGGTTTATTAGCTTCCTCGGTAGATCGGTGGTGGTGTCCAACCCACGATCACGGGTTTGAATGAAAACTGTACCGGGCGGTACACCTCCACGCCGCTAATTTAAAAATTGCGCCAGGTGAAACTCCTCTGCTAGAGGAAGTCTGAACTTTATCTACGCTGTTAATTCTTTACCTTCTCAGAAGATGTCACCACGTGGAAAATTTTGAGTTTTTGAACTGTGTCATTTTTGATGTGTTTTTGTTTCGCTTGAAGTAAGAAGTGTAAACTTTCTCTCCTAGAGGACACTACTGAAGATCAACAATAGTGCACCCTAGTGCGGAGTCAAAGAACTATTTTGTTGGAGAAATTTTTATTTCAAATGTTTGTTTCTTGTTAAATTTCCTTCTGTTATTGTTTAAGTTGGCTGTATACCCCTCTTTTTCCCCTTGTTTTAGGTTTATCCAATCCCGAATTTCTTTTAGTAATTTCCGACCAATCCGATGTATTTTCCCCCAACTTGGATATGTTTCTGTACCCTAGCCAATAAAATTATTGTGGGCGGGTGTTTTCATTCCCCTAACGCCTAGAACCTTCCGCGAGAGGATATAAACTGCTGATTTTTGGGTCTCTGCGCCACTTCTGTTCCATCTTTCAGTGTATTAAGTACATAGCAGGGGGCGGGAAGCGCCTCTTTCTTCGGCAGCGGTCAACAACAAGGTAATGGCCGATTTATAACTTCTTTCTTTGCTAGCTCAGCAGTTTAACTTTCGGGGCGGGTTCTAAGCGTTCAACCATGTAACCTTTTCCTAAAATGTAACTACTCTTTTCATATATTCTCTTTTAAAGCTTCATACTGGGATAGAGAGTGCTAACCCTCTCGAGCTCCCACTCATATTGTTGTGAGGTGAACTTAGTTTTCTCAACCTACTCTTCGTTAACGTAAAACAATTGTTCTCTTCTTAAGTCACCTCTTTAGTACGGGATTAGCCCTTGTATTAACGGCCTAGGGCCAAGTAGGTCTTAAGCAAAGTGTATTGGGAGTGCAAGTTCGCCTCCTCTCAAATTGTATTTTAGAGGTCATGCATTAACCTTCTTGTCATTTAACAGACCTCAGTAGGTTGGGTATTTTACCCCTGTGTATATGTCCTTGGAGGACAGCTTAAAAGTGGAGTTCGGAGTGGCCTATGATAGGCTTGTATTTTAGGGGGAAGTTGCCCTTTCTTGAAAATTGTGTTTCTGCCTCAAGGAGGCTTTTGGGTGTAATTGGAAGCAAATGTTTCTGGCATGTTTGGGGGTTTTCGGCCCCTTTGTTGTATGGTGTTCATTGTAAGGTTGGGCTCATTGCTCAAGAATTATGTTTCTGACTCTTGAAGCCCCAAATGGGGTACCTATGTAAATGTATTTTTCAATCGTGTTTCGGCTACTAAGTACCTGTTCTATTTGTTGTTACCTAATTTTGAAAAGAAAATATAACCTTGTTAAATTTTAAAATTAATTTCACTTTAGTAGCTTGAGACCTATTCACCACCCAGCACCTTCTTTCATGCATAACTACCACAAAAACACGGTAACAAGTGGTAGCAGAGCGTGGTTGAATGGGTCTCAATTTAGCCCCTTTTGACGGCTACACATTGTTTTGATCCGAACTCTAACCATTTTCTCAGTTGCTGGAATTTTTTGACTTTTTCAAAATTGTTCTGTCATCATGCCAGGCCCTCGCGATGTTCTCCATCTTAATTATTTGCGCAAAGAGGAGTTGATCTATGAATTAACTATCAGAAATGTGCAATCTGGAGGCACGGTTGCAGTAGACACTAACAAGCTTAGAGAGTCCCTAGATTTGCCCATTTCCATCCCCAATTTGGGAGAGAAAGAAATTGACGACTCTCTTTCCACGATCACGGAGAATATTACTGGGCTAGCTTCTGTAGTTAGTTTTTTTGATGAAAATGATCCTTCTCCCAATCAAATTAAGCGTGTGCAAGCTAGGCTATATCACTTTTCAAATAGAGTTAACGATCTGTTGTCTCTAAAGTTGAATGACGTTCAGAAGAAGGAAGCTAGTACGCTGCTTGAAAATATGTCTGAATTATCTAGCAAGGTCACTCAATTGTTAACTGGGGAATTTCCTCCCAAATCTGATCAACCCACCATAGTGAATGTAGGTAGCGAGGAAGCACCTCCTAAGGGAGAAGTAAATAGGAAAACCATTGCTGCCCAAACTATCTCTGCCCCATTGGACAACGAGCCTGAACGCCGTGCATCGTTGAGTAACATCCGTTCTGAATTAACTTCCTTGCCATTGAAACCTTTACCTACTATGTCACCCGGGTTTAGCAGCTTGCCTCATCCATTGGCAATGTTGCTCAGAGGTATCTCTAAGTTTTCGGTTAATACCACCAGTGAAGTAATTTCATTTTTAAGATTTCTGGTTGAATTTCAGGATCATGCCCTTGTGTTTTCTCTTTCTCCATGTCAAATTTTGCAAATTATCTATCCGTATGCTATTGGTATTCTCTCTGATAAAATCGTAAGAGCCATTGCCGAGCAATCATCTATTGAGGATTTCCATGCCCATTTGCTAGCTAACTTCATCCCGGCTAGGGCCAGGTCCTCCCTTATTCAGAAGTACTATTACCGTGTACAGCGCTTGGATGAAAACTTGGCAGACTTCATCCAAGATATTAAGTTTTATACTAGGGTGTTTGCCCTTCATTTTCCTGAAGATCAGATTGTACAGGCTATTGTGGAAGGCATTTCACCATCTTATAGGTCATACTTGTGTTTCGCGGCGTGCCCGCAAACTTTCTCTGAACTTGAAGCGTTGGCCGTCTCAGCGGAAGGAGTTAGATACGCCGATTCTTTGCGTGTAGCGAAAGAACCCCCGCCTTCCTTTAGTAACACTCGGCCTCCACCTCGCCGACCAGTCACACCCCGTAAATGTTATGCGTGCGGATCGCCTGACCATCTTCGCAATAAATGTCCATTGGTCAAAACTAGTAGGGTAAATAATGGAGCTGGTTCAGCACAAGGCTGTTTTAAATGTGGGGCTTTCTCACATATCGCCAAGAATTGCCCAAACTCGAATAGCACCCCCTCCTGCTCAACTTCTGGTGCAAATTCTACCTATGCCAATAATAAAAAGTGACTAGTGGCTTCGGCTGAGTCAACTAATCCATCTTCCCGAGACTCAGCCCCTGGTAAACAGGTTGTAAATTTAGAGAACGAGCAATTTTCAAATTTATCTTTTGAAGGTCCCAAAGAGTGTCTTAGGATTGCGGCGGATTCCCCCGCACCGGTTCCTTTTCTTAAGATTGAGTTAAATAACGAGCCTATTACAGCTCTCTTAGACTCAGGCAGTGTTTGTTCGATTATTTCGGCTGAATGGTATTCTAAATTGAAATCTGTTTGTAAACTACCTGACTATGTCTCATCTCCTGTGCAATATGTTTCGGCTAATTCATCCCCATTAGAAATTCTAGGTTCCTTATTGGTCAAAATTCGTATTTTTAAATTCACTTGGAGAGTTAAATTGTTTGTGGCCAAGCTGTTGTCTTGCCCCATTATATTGGGAGCGGACTTTATTTCTCACACTGGTCTTGTGCTCGATCTTCAGAGTAGGTCTTGCACTTTCAAATTTGCCTCTAATTGTAGCATTCCTCTATTAAAGTGTAAATCTGCATCATGTTCTTCTATTTCGCCTACCCAGGATGAGATGTTGTTAGACCTTAGACATCTACCTGAGGAGCAGGCTGATAGTATTCGCAAATTGTGTCAGTCGTTTCCCGAGGTGTTCTCTGATACTCTTGGTGTTACTGACCTGATCGAATACAAAATTGAGGTCACGGATTCGATTCCTGTTCGTTTTCCACCGTATAGGCTATCTCCCCCTAAAATGAAGGCTCTGAAAGAAATTATCGATCAGATATTGAAGGATGGTATTATTAGGCCCTCTAAGTCGGCGTATTCTTCGCCTATTTTTCTAGTTCCGAAACCCCAAGGAGGCTTCAGGCCTGTCATTGATTATAGGGCTCTCAATCGGAAGGTGGTGTTGCAATCTGTGCCCCTTCCTGACCTTCATTCTTGTTTTTCATGGTTTCGTAAGGCCAAGTTCTTTACTATCTTGGACTTAAATCAGGCCTACAATCAAATTCCCCTTGCCGAAGAGTCTAAACACCTTACAGCGTTTGCCACGGACTGGAATTTATATGAATACAACCGCGTGCCTTTCGGGCTCCCCACCGGAGCAGCTGTACTCACTAGGCTACTAGATAGGGTCTTCTCCGACATCAAATTTGAGTACTTATATCACTACTTGGATGATGTCGTCGTATTTTCAGAGACTTTTGAAGAACATCTAGATCATCTGCGAGAAGTTCTCGATCGCCTTCGTAAGGCTGGGTTAACTGTTAAGTTGTCCAAGGTTGCCTTCGCTAAGCCCTCTATGTCCTTCCTAGGGCATATTGTGTCACCTGATGGTGTAGCAGTCGATCATTCTAGAACCCAGGCCATCCGTGATTTCAAACCTCCCAAGGACATTAAAGGTATCGCCAGGTTCATTGGTATGGTGAATTTCTTCAGGAAGTTTATTCCTAACTTCGCTAATAGAGCGGCGCCCTTAAACCTTCTTCGTAGGAAAGGCATCAAATTCGAGTGGGGATCTTCTCAACAAGCCGCTTTTGAAGACCTTAAATTAGCACTTTGTAATGCCCCTGTACTTGCTATGCCTGATTTCTCGAAGAAATTCATCGTCCAAACCGACGCGTCGTCGTCAGCGGTAGCTGCAGTCCTTCTTCAAGAGACTGAACTAGGGAGGCGCCCCATCGCCTATGCGTCTAGGACATTGTCGGCTCAAGAAGCCAAGTATTCCATCTATGAGCTCGAAGGTTTGGCAGTCTTATTCGCCTTAGAGAAGTTCCGTCTCTATCTGGAACATGTCAAATTCGACCTGGAGACAGATAATCAAGCCCTAAGCTGGGTCTTAGGTAGGCCGCGTCGTACTGGTCGTATAGCCCGTTGGGCCATCCGTATTTCTGCCTTCCAATTTGATGTCAGGCATATCAGAGGTACCGAAAATGTTGTTGCTGATGGACTCAGCCGTATGTTTTCTAACGACGTCGAGACCCAGGAACCGGTCGACAGTTCATCACCTCCCGAGTCCATACTATCTGGTGTTAATGCCATCTTAACAGATGCTCCCATGCTTTTTAGGGATATTGAGAAATACAAACGTGAAGATCCGACGCTGGCTCCGATAATGGAAACCCTTTCTTCTGGGGAACATGTCGTCCCTTATGTTCTGAGGAATGGTGTTCTATGTTGCCCTTCGAGGCATGATAAGATGATGAAGGTTGTTGTTCCAGCGGTTCTTGTACCTATGATCTTCAAGTATTATCATGAGACCCCATTAGGAGGGCATCTTGGTATCTTTAAAACTCGTGAAAAGATTCGTGAAATGTTCATCTGGAAAGGTATGGACGGTGAAATCCGTGAACTAGTAAAGGCTTGTAAATCCTGTTTGATTAGTAAACCAACCATGTCCACCAAGGTAGGCCTCTTGTCTTCGCATCAAGCATCGCGCCCCATGGAACGCCTGTATATTGATTATGTAGGACCCTTCCCCCAGTCGAAGGGAAATGCCAACAAATTCATCTTTGTATGTGTAGATGGTTTTACCAGATTTTCCTGGTTATTTCCGACTAAGCTGGCTACCGCTCAGTCCACCATTACTTGCCTAAATTCTATTTTTGCTTCTTTTGGTCCGTGCCAATATATTGTATCTGATAATGCTAAGACTTTTACATCTAATTTATTTCGTAAATTCTGTTTTGACTTATCCATCTCTCATGTAACTACTTCTGCTTATTACCCTCAACCATCTCTGGCTGAACGGGTTAATCGTAATCTCAGGTCCGCACTGATTGCCTATCATCATGATGATCATTCCAGGTGGGACACGTCCCTGCATTGGTTAGCTTTTGCTTTGAATTCAGCGGTTCATGAATCACATAAATTCACTCCAGCTTCTTTGATGTTCAAGTTTGTTCCCCACTCGCCGCTCTCTAACCTCTGGTCTCTGAGTGACATTCTACCCGAGACAATAGATCCGGATAATATTAAAGATCTTTGGAAGAAGGCTAAAGCCAATCTCAAGGTATCTCATGAAAAGGTTAGAGAAAGGTATGATCGTGGACGGAGACCCACCACTTTGAATGTAGGTGACCAGGTAATGGTCAAGAATTTTGTTCCCGCGGGCAAGCTTGCCCCCAGATTTCATGGGCCATGCATCATTCTCGATTTTCTTACGCCAGTTACGTTGTTAGTAAGCAATCCAGCCACCGAGAGGATATTTAGGGTTCACCTGTCACAGGTGAAACCAGTGTAAATTTTGTGTCAACTTGCTTCATATAATTTGAAAGGAATATGAAGGTTATATTTTTTTTTTGAGTTCAACTTTTAAGGCTTTCTGCCCCTTCTATAATATTTTGTCTTCTATGTAAGCCTCTTGTAAAACCTTCCCCGATCCGTTAAACTGCCATTCTGTCCTTGCCTCGGCCATTACCACGCTCCCGTCTCCTGCTTCAATACACACTGTGGCTTGATTTGAGTAAATGCCATGGATATCTGCACGCCGCTGACCCCTCAACCTCCTCACCAAGCCTGTGCCCTTAAAAAAAGATGATGGTCCAACACAATTCTGCCGCCAAGCTTTAATGTTTCAGTGCCCCCGCAGCCGCGCGGCGCCGTGCAGCAACTGGAGCCGAGGACGGGCCCCCTCGGCCCCAGCGAGGACGACGTGTGCACGGCGAGCCGGAGCTCTCCTCCCGGCCAAGGCTGATGTGCGGCGCACGACCTGCTACTTGCCCGCAGCCTGTATATGTTCACCGCGGGCGCGGCGTGCTTCAACACCTCTGCTCCCCTCATAGTGCGGGCGAGCGGTATCTCAGGTTACTTGAGGGGTCCGAGCGGCCTCCTTTGGACGCAAGCCGCAACGGCCGGTCTGGCCATCCCACTTCATCACCATCTACTACATGAACAGTTACTATAAGTAATGACTACACTTGGGAATTCAACTGCAATATTTGGTGGACTTTGAAAATTTTTTTTTCCTTCACTTTCAAGTATAAAAAGTTATCTTCAGAAATTCAACTTCTACAAATATAAAGACTTTACTTCATCTGCAACAACAAAATTTTGAAACTGAATCAAACCAAATTGAGAAATCTTATAAATGCTTCTGCAATCAATCTTCATATCCACAGCATAACTTGGACCTTGTTTCAAACAGATTTCATGTGTCACCCCTGGAGGAACTTTTGGGGGGGGGAGGTCTGTACCGGGCGGTACACCTCCACGCCGCTAATTTAAAAATTGCGCCAGGTGAAACTCCTCTGCTGGAGGAAGTCTGAACTTTATCTACGCTGTTAATTCTTTACCTTCTCAGAAGATGTCACCACGTGGAAAATTTTGAGTTTTTGAACTGTGTCATTTTTGATGTGTTTTTGTTTCGCTTGAAGTAAGAAGTGTAAACTTTCTCTCCTAGAGGACACTACTGAAGATCAACAATAGTGCACCCTAGTGCGGAGTCAAAGAACTATTTTGTTGGAGAAATTTTTATTTCAAATGTTTGTTTCTAGTTAAATTTCCTTCTGTTATTGTTTAAGTTGGCTGTATACCCCTCTTTTTCCCCTTGTTTTAGGTTTATCCAATCCCGAATTTCTTTTAGTAATTTCCGACCAATCCGATGTATTTTCCCCCAACTTGGATATGTTTCTGTACCCTAGCCAATAAAATTATTGTGGACGGGTGTTTTCATTCCCCTAACGCCTAGAACCTTCCGCGAGAGGATATAAACTGCTGATTTTTGGGTCTCTGCGCCACTTCTGTTCCATCTTTCAGTGTATTAAGTACATAGCAGGGGGCGGGAAGCGCCTCTTTCTTCGGCAGCGGTCAACAACAAGGTAATGGCCGATTTATAACTTCTTTCTTTGCTAGCTCAGCAGTTTAACTTTCGGGGCGGGTTCTAAGCGTTCAACCATGTAACCTTTTCCTAAAATGTAACTACTCTTTTCATATATTCTCTTTTAAAGCTTCATACTGGGATAGAGAGTGCTAACCCTCTCGAGCTCCCACTCATATTGTTGTGAGGTGAACTTAGTTTTCTCAACCTACTCTTCGTTAACGTAAAACAATTGTTCTCTTCTTAAGTCACCTCTTTAGTATGGGATTAGCCCTTGTATTAACGGCCTAGGGCCAAGTAGGTCTTAAGCAAAGTGTATTGGGAGTGCAAGTTCGCCTCCTCTCAAATTGTATTTTAGAGGTCATGCATTAACCTTCTTGTCATTTAACAGACCTCAGTAGGTTGGGTATTTTACCCCTGTGTATATGTCCTTGGAGGACAGCTTAAAAGTGGAGTTCGGAGTGGCCTATGATAGGCTTGTATTTTAGGGGGAAGTTGCCCTTTCTTGAAAATTGTGTTTCTGCCTCAAGGAGGCTTTTGGGTGTAATTGGAAGCAAATGTTTCTGGCATGTTTGGGGGTTTTCGGCCCCTTTGTTGTATGGTGTTCATTGTAAGGTTGGGCTCATTGCTCAAGAATTATGTTTCTGACTCTTGAAGCCCCAAATGGGGTACCTATGTAAATGTATTTTTCAATCGTGTTTCGGCTACTAAGTACCTGTTCTATTTGTTGTTACCTAATTTTGAAAAGAAAATATAACCTTGTTAAATTTTAAAATTAATTTCACTTTAGTAGCTTGAGACCTATTCACCACCCAGCACCTTCTTTCATGCATAACTACCACAAAAACACGGTAACAAAAACAATAAAAGAGAACACTAAACCTGAAAGATTGCACTTCTTTTTAACAGATCTATTAAAAGAAAAGGATGTAGAAGTAGACATGAGTGAAATACCAGCACTCTGTTATCTATCAGAAGTATGAGGTCAGGAAGTATCTACGATAATGAATGAATGTTTGTTTAGAATCCCACCCGTGATCACGGTTTGGACACCACCACCGATCTACAGAGGAAGCTAATAAAGCGGCAAAGCAGTGAATAATGGGTACGACCATTGGTAATGCTGTAATATTTTACATTTTAATTTAATAATAGTGCATGGCCTCTTAAAAGGCTTGGTGGTGACCTAATGAGGATGAAATGAATTGCAATAAAGCCATAAACACCCAGTCCCCAAGTCAGGGAAATTAAGAGTAGGAGGAGGATGATTGCGAGGAAAATGTGGGGTAGGCTTACCATTTTAAACTATCATCCATTCCTCTGCATACTTCAGTTGCGAGCATGGTTTATTCAGTACCGTACCTGTTTTATTACATACAGTTCAGCCACTTTACAAAAGTAACCCCACACAGTCAGTCACGTTACATACTGTAACCCTCAACTGGTAGGGTGGGGTCAAGATTACCGTTACATTTTTTTAAATCATGGTGTATCATTGTTGAAAACAGTCAGATACTTGACGCTCCGTGTACTCTTTCTCCAGTCTGCTATTAAACGTTCGATGAAGTGTACGTTTCATTTTATTGCTGTAAAGTTATGATTTTTTAATTCTATGAAGTAGTGGTATGCATAAGGTCATTCTGACCCCAGCCTACTTTAAATGTAAGTATATTTATGTTTACGTACACATTTTTTCATTGGTAATTGTATGAAATGAGGTGTTTTATACTTATGTTTCCGCTTGATTTCAGTTCAAAAAATGGCAGGAGGGTTAACAGAATACGATGTGTTCAAAATTATCTGCAAAGTGAACGAAGAAGATGAGTTAGCAACTGAAAGAGAACATGAAACTGAAACCGAACAAAGTGTTACCTCGGATGATGAAAAGGGTGAAAATAATCGTGAATCATTATTTTTTCTCGGTAGAGATGGATATAAGTGGAGTACCAGTCCAGTTATTCGGGGGCACACAGCAAAACAATACAATTACGGATCTACCTGGACTTCGAGGTCGAGCAAAGTAATGTGCTACAATGAACCCAGAAACTGTTGGAACTGCATTTTCACGGATGACATGATACATTTCATTGTACAGTACACAAACCAAGAAATAGGAAGGAGAAAGAATGGCTACTCTTGCCTGCGAAAAGCATAATTTGTGAAAGAAACAACTAATCAGGAGATTAGGGCATTCCTTGGTCTTTTGTATTTAACTGGGGTTTTCAAAAGTGGACATGAGGATTTGGAAGGATTATACGCGCGTGATGGCACTGGTAGACGGACATATTACCAGCAACAATGACTCTAAAGCGGCTGTTATTTCTGCTTTCTTGTCTTAGGTTTGGTTGTAAAGATACGAGGGAAAAAGGAAAGAAAACTGATAAATTGCGGCTGTGTCTGAAATATTCGAAAAGTTTGTGTTCAATTGTCAAAACAATTATAGCCCTAGTGAATACCTAACAATTGATTAAATGTTGGCACCATTTCGAGAAATATGCTCGTTCAAAATGTACCTCCCATCCAAACCGAATAAAATGGTATTAAAATAATGATTCTGGCAGATGCAAAAATGCATTATTTAGTCAATGCTCATGTGTACGTGGGAAAGGAAGGTGTAAGTCAGCAGTGGAAAGATTTTTCTGTGCCTATACAACATGTGTTACGACTCGTGAAGCCAATAGAAAAGACAAATAGAAACATCACGGCCGATAACTGGTTCTCCTCCGTAGAGTTAACGGATGAACTGAAGGAAGGAGGCCTAACTTACGTCGGAACATTGAGGAGAAATAAGAAACAAATAGCACCTGAATTTCTTCCTCATAACAAAAAGGAAGTTGGTTCCTCACTATTTGGTTTCAACCAACAAACTACTCTTGTCTCTTACGTACCAAAGAAGAAGAAATCGTTAATTTTTCTGTCGACCATGCATCACGCCGTATCCACAAACAGTGAGAGTGGAAAGCCAGAAATTGTCCTCTTTTATAACATGACTAAAGGTGGAGTAGATTCACTTGATCAGAAAGTGTCGACCTATTCCACAGGACGGAGAACAAGACGATGGCCGATGGTCATATTTTTTCCATTTTGAACATCGCTGCCGTAAATGGCCACATCCTTCTAACAAGCAGAAACGACTCTCAACCTATTACAAGACGTGAATTTATCATAGCCTTGGGAAAGTCACTTATCCAACCTGGGCTTCTCCGACGGAGCTTGATCAAAGAAATGCCACGCGGCCTGAAGCAGATAATTCTAAAAGCGAGTGGTATGCCAGCACAACAAAGAGAAGATGTATTTTCGACGAATCCAGGAAAACGCAAGAGGTGTGCATCATGTGCTCGTGGACGTGATAGGAAAGCTGGATCAAGCTGTGAGTTGTGTAGGAAACCACTCTGTTCCGAATGTGCGAAGCGTGTTTATTCACTTTGTTTGGAGAGAACGAGAAGTCTCTCAACAATGAGAGAATCTCTCACGTGTGCTTCATGTCGGCATGGAAAGCTGATTCAAAATGCACATTTCAGATATATATTGAATATACAACACACCAAATACTTTTGAATGTTTGTGGATATGTATATTCATTTATGATTGTAATCATTTACAATTGTGCTTAATGGTGCTTAATTTATACTTTACATTTTTGTTTTTATTATCTAATAGCTCACTACCATTAAAGTAAATTCTAGTTGCGTATTTTAATAATTTCAGATACTTTTTTTATAATTATAACCTACAACGTGTTTTCCAGTTATTGACCGGGTCAGGGATGTAATGAATGAAGCATATATAGGCTAGTAGTACGATGGGTTTGCCACTCCCAAAGTGATTTATTAATGAGTGATAGATGCTATGAAATGGGAATGGAGAGTGTTGCTGGAATGAAAGATGACAGGGAAAACCGGAGTACCCGGAGAAAAACCTGTCCCGACTCCGCTTTTTCCAGCAAAAATCTCACATGGAATGACCGGGATTTGAACCACGGTATCCAGCCGTGAGAGGCCGATGCGCTGCTGTCTTAGCCACGGAGGTTCCTAATTTCAGATATTGTTTCTCCTTTATTTTGTACTAGCTGTAGTACCCGGCGTTCGTTGCTCGGATAGTTTCTGAATATTTACCTTTAAGGTTTGCATTACTAGTTAGTTATGTGTGAAGTGAATTTTTATAGTATTCCTTTTTGACTTGCAGATTTATATGTTACGATCGATTATCTAGTTTTAGAATTATTTAGATGTGTTTAATTTCAAGTTTTAGATTATTTAATTTTCGAGTAAAACTTCGTCCTTATGGAAGCTCGAATCGACTGGGAAGTTTTTGATCCTGTCAAAAATTAATAAGTGATAACTAAATGTATTTAGACGTCCCACTATATATACAATGTACAGGATTTCAACTGTCAATGAGACTGTTCCCCTCTCGCCCCCACCGCTAAGATATAAAAAATATGAATTGTCACCATTCATTTCAGAGACCCCGAAAACTGTAGATTCGACACAGTTTTCGATTATTCTTATATCTCACTCCCCCCTCACCCTCACCCCAAAGGGGGCTAAACATGAATTCGAATTGCCATTATTCATTTCAGCGACCACGAAAACTATGGATTCGATACTATTCTAGATTATTTTTACACCACCCCATTCGCCCCCTGCCCATAAGGGTGATGGGGGTGTCTTACCCCCACGCGGTTTGTCTCCTGATACTAATTTATAAGTGTAGCAAGTTTGGTGAAATTGCTCCAGTGGTTTAGGGGGAGATTTGTCATTTAGACACCCACCCACCCACCCACCCACCCACACACACACACACACACACACACACACACACACACATACATACATCCATTTTTATATATAGTAAGGAGAAGAAGAAGAAGGTGATATTTTATATATAGTTTTACGATTACTTTTATATCTCGCCCCCTCCACCCCTCACACCGACTTGTAAAAAATCCGGGATATTACTATTCATCCCAGAGACCCTGAAATCTATGGATTCGAAACTGTTTTAATTATTTCTATATCGCACCGCCCCCCTTCGCTCCCCACCTAAAAGGGGGCTGAACTTGGACTTTTAAAAATTCTGGAGTATTACTTTTCAACTCAGCGACCCGAAAACTGAATTCGACACTATTCTCAATTATTTTTATCACTAATCCCCCGAACCCCCTCTCAAACCTCTTCAGGGGTATCGGCAAATTTGATGCCATTAACTTCAGTGTATTTTAAATGTGCTTATAAATGGTACTCCAATGCTCAGAGTGCACAGATGTGGCCTTTAAGATCTGTTGTGTCGGCAGCAACCACGTTTCTTACCCATAAAGCAGCATTTGGTTCACAGCTGTTATTTTTGTTATGGAAGGTGAATGCTTCATCCTGGCGTGAGAATGTGATATATTGGTAACTGATTTCGTTATGTTATAATAAATTTTGAACACTGAAAATTTTTAATACGGTAAACGACAACCTGAAGATAACATTGTCATAATAGTTTTATGTACTTTTATGAAAACATCTGTGAAAATCAATAATATACAAATAGCCTCGCATGTGCCCAATGCGCATATGTGGCACTCATTACGTTATAACATAAACCCACACGTTTTACTTTTAGAAAATTCCTTTTATTGAACTGATGCCCGAGTGCACCAAGCTCGGTAATTATCAGCCTTTACGAAACCGTGGAAAACTTTTACCGCTGTATTGTCGTAAAAGCAGTGCACCATTATTATCGCCCGGTTTTGTTACCGCGGTTTCTTGACGCTAGATTTTTTCGCTATTATTCCCCTCGGAAGAAATTCGAAGTAGTATTCAGGAAGCAGTGATCATTTCGATAGTCACTTGTCTTTAGTTTATCCAGCCAGCAGTGATCGTTTCGACAGTCACTTGTCCCTCGTGTTTACATTTTGTGACGGCGCAAGCAAGTTATCGACTTCTTAAAATGGAAAATAATGTTCGACATGTTTTGATTGTTACATCGAAGTCCTAAAGGCATGGAAGGGGACCTCCTTTTCCACACACAATATTGTCTCTCGACAACATTCCTTGTGGCAATATGGGCTCTGTTATATCATTGTTCTGCTGGGGAGGTGGGATTCTGAACAGGTGTAAGGAGGAAGGATTTACATGGGTAACCTCCATCACCCAAAAGATAGCCATTAGCTACTTCTCTCGTCTCGAGACGCGCTCTCAGCCGAGAATTGTGAAATATTGTGCTATCATTAGTCGACCCTGGCCATCTTGCTACAATATCTCGTATCGTGAGGTTCGAATCGCTCACAGTTTGCATGTTTAGCGAGAAATAACCTTTCCTATTTCTAAATACCTTCCCATTTTCACCTCCGGGAGACCGTATTCGCCCATGAGTGCAGTCCAGCGCACCAAATACACAAAGGAACCCAGCTATTGTATGAAACCCTTCCATAACCTCTCTTTGTTCCCGCTGCTTAAGTGGAAGTTGAATGAACTGTGGCGATAACGACGCAAGTAGATCAGAAACCTAGTGTATTATGCGGCATACAGTTGTTCTGCCAACAACACAGACGTCACCGATCACTCCTTGAAATGTTCCAGTTGCATAGAACCGCAGCGCTATTAAAAGACAATTTCTAGGCGATATAGGACAGTTTCTCCCAGTCGGCCATTCCAATTGTTCACCATTTAATAAATCTAAAATGTAATTCACCATTTCCTTACGCGATCTAAATCTTCTCTGGAACGAAACATCGCTTAATTCTTCAAGTTAATCGTGTCTCTGTTCTATAATTCTCCCTTCATTTCTTTCAAACTGATTAAGATACTGGAGATATAACCTATAGTTGTTAAGCTCCATCTTGGAATCTTTAACCACAGAGCACAAATACAACTTTACCGCGGTTTTCTTAATTAACCGCTCGTTCACGGGCGGTAAACATTATACCGCGGTAAAATGTCGGTAAACTCGAAACCGAGCTTGGTGCAACAGAAATACGACTTTACCCTGGTAAAATTGTGAAGTTTACCGCGGTATTCTCTTTACCGAGGTTGGTGCACTCGGGCATGAATGGGGATTGCTCTTCTTTATAGGTTAATATGAGTCGAATATTAATTGGAGAGGATATTCTTCATATTCTAGACACTCTTCAAGACGACCCAAATGATTCAGATCTTGAAGTAATAGCCACTCGTAATGAGAGTGAGTCAGGTGATGAAGATGAAAGTGTTGTGGAAGAAGAGCTCCATTTAACTTCTCCATCAGTTTCTGAGAGCCGTGATATGTCACAAATTACACAAACAAAAAACGGTGATCCATCCAACATAACAAGTCCTATTCTTGATCCTATACAATTGCAAACCAAAGCTAATCCTACAATAAACCGAAGTTCCATATGGCGTTCAGGAAAAGATAACAATTTTGCTGGTAACCCCCATCTTTCCTTGTAAATTATTTATTTATTTATTTAAGTTATTTATTTATTTATTTATTTATTTATTTATTTATTTATTTATTATGGCTTGTTTCATGTGGCGAAGTTAGGGCACACTGCCCTCTCTTACACTTAACCACAATACAACAAATAAAATTATGGTTGCCTATTACTAATAATACTAATTACACTAATTATATTATTTCCTAAATTAAGCTTAAGTTACACATCCACACAATATGCAGCTTATTAGCTCGTTACTTCAGTCCTCTTTTCTATCTCACACAGACACTTGCACATACAATTACAATGTGCACACTTATCAACTACCCTTACTTTTATATTATATAAAACTAACAGAAACAATTTTTAATTTTACAATTACCAATCACACGCACACAATACACACCAATGCACACTTCAGTCGGTAACTCTCAGCAGGAAGTCTCGGCAAGATATTTTAAATTTGAGGAAGGAGTCAATGTCCCTGACACTTACTGGCAGGGAATTATAAAGCCTGGAGCCGGTTACAATGAAAGATTTGTTATACACAGAAGAGTGGTGAAGGGGAATAGCTAAAGTGGAGCTCGAGAGAGTGTTACGATTATGGAAGGAAGAGAGGAAGTGAAGTTTAGATGAAAAATACCGGGGGGAGTTACTATGCAGGAGTTTGTGTACTAAGACAAGTATATGATATTCACGTCTCTTATCAGGTTTTACCCAGTGCAGTGCTTGATAATAAGGAGTAATATGCACATCATACCTTAGGTTAAAATGAATCTAAGGCAACAATTAATAATACGCTGCAGTTTCCTAGTTTGTTCTTTAGTAGCGTCCACCAAGATAACATCACAGTAGTCAAGGATATGAAGAATTAGGGTCTGTGTTAATCTTTGCCGCATGTTTAGTGGTATAATATCTTTATTTAATTTCAGTGGCTGTAGAGTAGCAAACACCTTATGACTTATGTTTTTGATATGTTCTGTCCAATTTAGAGTTTCAGTCATAGTCACCCCTAGATTTCTCCCTGTTTTACTGTACTGAATTGTGCTATTATTTATTTGTAAAGGCGGAATGATCGAATCGTTGATCTTGTGTCGGAGCTTCTGGGAACCGACAATGATAGCTTGCGATTTTGATGGATTTATGAGAAGTCTGTTTGCGAGAGCATATTCACTGAGTTTTTTCATGTCATCATTTATGCATTTTGCTGCGTTTGGTAATTCGCTTAAGCTGCAATGGTAATAAATTTGGAGATTATCAGCATATAGGTGATAATTACACGTTTTTAGAGGAGATGAAATGCCATTGATATACAATGTAAAAAGCAACGGCCCTAAAATACTACCTTGTGGCGTGCCAACTTTCCTTGTACGCCATTCTGAATTTCTTTCGCGAGTTATCGCCCGCTGCCTCCTATCTTTCAAATATGACGTAAAAAACTTCAGTACTAAAGGGTCAAAAAAGTAAGATTCCATTTTCTTAATAAGTAGCTGTAAGTCTATCGTATCAAATGCACCACTGAAATCCAGTAGCGTTAGTACTGTAGTTAGTACTGTAAGTTGTTTATGTCCTGTTCCCAGAAGAAATAATTTTTATAATAGCTTCCTTGATTGGTCCACCTATGCACTGTGTACACAAATGTTGCCATTAACAAATAGGTTAGTTTTAGGGTGGTATTGAGTGATTTCTAAAAAATAAGTAAGTAATTATGGTATTTCACCCTCAATGTACCATATTAATATCCAGGAGAAAGAAATTAATTTAATTAATTTTCCCCTGAAGAGGTTAAGGGCGCTAGGGATGGCTTATCCCAGCAGTGCTTGTCTCCTGAAAGCAAGTAATACGTGTACCAAGTTTGGTTGAAATTGCTCCGGTGGTTTAGGAGGAGACGTGTCATTTACACACATACATGCATATAGCCATTTTTATATAATAGTAAGATTTTTATACTTCACCCCCTTTCCATCCTCGCCCAAAGGAGTCCTATGAGTGCCTTACACAACAGTATATTTTTTAAAGATAGTAAGTCTTATGTGTACCAATTTTGGTTGGCAGCAATGCCCAACCGTACATGCATAATCCCGTTGCTCTAGAATCCTGGAGCTGACGCTGCCATGGTTATGGCAGTTCATTTCTTTTATCCGATTCCTAGAGCAGGGGTAGTGTGGTGCCAATATCTCCGTAACGGTTCGTTTTAGGGCCTTAAAACGTGGTTTTTGGTCCCATGGGGCTTACCGAGTTTTGTTCTTTGCGTCAAGAGGATTAAATTGAGCTTTGTCTCGTCCTTATACGAGAAATTCGATATTTTGCCCATATTAGCCTATTATTTTTATATCTTACCGTCGTGTCTCCCACCTAAATTTGTTATGAAAATAAAATACAGCCCATGTTACTCACTGGCAATGTAGCGTTCTATAGGTGAAGTAATTTTTAAAATCGCTTCAGTAGTTTTTGATTCTATTCGTTACAAACAACCATACAAATTTTTCCTCTTTATAATATCAGTATAGATACCGGTGAATTCGACCCCAACCTACCAGTTGCGTAACACCGATTTCACCCTACCAGCCCAGGGGTAACTTCAAATAAACTAAAATTGTTATGAGTACAGTAATACTACTGAAATACACAAATTATTTTCTCAACTATAAACAATCAGTAAAATGTCTTGTACATGAAATACCAAACACGTAAAACCATAGTTCATGGATCAGTCGTGTCAGTTCAGAGTTTCCTGGAGAACTTCGAGTCGTTGAGCTTTCTGCCTCCTTAGCAGTGGCGTTCTGATGGAGCGAAGCCTATCATACCTATCCTCCCGGTCCCTGCACCTATCGGGCATTCAACAGCAAGCCGTGGTGATAAGTCAAGGGGAGAGGGACACAGTGCCTGGGCTGCAAAGCCACTCTTCGATGCCTTACACTCACAAATACGAGCAACGTTTTTCTTTTCATTGGTTTCAACTTCTGTAACTGGAACGATGTGTCGGATTCTTGCATTATAATGTGCTTTAGATTTCCATTGTTCTCATTTGAGGTTTGGGCTTCACCGATAGCGTTGGTAGCCCTCAGTATACGCCACTGTATGCCAGGTATTAACTACAAATGTTAGGTACATGGGCGCCTGCAAGGGGGGGCAAGGGGGGCACTTGCCCCCCCTGGAATTCTAAAGATGTTCAACTGTTTAATATCATACCAGATTATTTCATAAACTGAAATTACTGACAGTCATCTAGCATATGTTATAACTGGAAGTTTCTGTAAACAATTTAATGGTGCTGACGTTATATTGGTTTTTATATTCAAGAAAATTGTTAATGTGCCCCCCCCCCTGGAAAAGATCCTGCGGCCGCCCATGGTTAGGTATATATTGTAGTATGTGTTTTTCAAAAAATATGCAGAATATAATGTAGAATATAAGATTCACATATGCATTATGACAGGGATTTCATTTTTGTTGTCTTATAGCACTTCAAGTCGCATACCATGCGTAAGAAGCGACGATGCTAACACTATAAACACATGGTTATTCGATAATGTAGGAAGCATTGCAAATCAAACTAACTTCGCTGACTGGGTAAGACCCCGAGTATGAGTATGGCTATAGACATATCTTGGATAGTTACGACATGACCGGGAAGAGTGGTTCAGGCGGTTGAGGTGCTGGCCTTCTGACCCCAACTTGGCAGATTTGATCCTGGCTCAGTCCAGCAGTATTTGAAGGTGCTCAAGTACGTCAGCCTCGTGTCGGTAGATTTACTGGCACATTACAGAACTCCTGCAGGACTAAATTCCGGCACCTCGGCGTCTCCGAAAACCGTAAAAGTAGTTGAGGGGACATAAAGCCATTATTATTATTATTATTATTATTATTATTATTATTATTATTATTATTATTACAGTTATGACATGGTGGTTACGGAGTATGATGAGTTAGTCACTACAGCAGTGGAATAATTTCCATAACTGTACAGTAAAATGGATCATACGTCCTTTGAAAGTTTTCTGTAGGAATGCCCACATCATATGAAATTATTATAGGTACCCAGTAGGGGTCTCTTCCCGCATCATGTTCACTTTTTTCTCTCCATGGCCGCCTTCTGCGTGACGTCATGTGATATGAGACAGCGCTCGCCCGTCCTGCTGACACATATTACCACTAGAGTCTAAAATGGTCATAACTTCTATACCATTCATGCAAATAATGTCCTGACAAGGTTATTGTAATCCTTATAAAATACTGGAGGAGGTCAAACAATTTATTTTGAAGAGGAACTCAAGGATAATATCGAAATATTTATTTAATTTTAAGGAGTTATATTTTTTACCGCGGACTGTAGCATAAAATCGCTTCTAGAGGGTAGCCGGCTGGAAATAGGTATGTGCCATCCCGGACTTTTTTGTATAGGTTTCTATGCTCCACAATTCGTACGCTTACACTTGGGGTCTATCGTTGATGTTTCACACAGCGTAAGCCAAGAAAGCAAATGACCGACCGACATTTTTGTCTCTTTCTACGTACCTACGTGTATTTACTGTATATTGGATCACGGATACACAATAATTTTATAGTGGTTCACTATGTAAACAGTGTTCGTGTTGTCAGTATCTGAAGTAGAACCACTGTACTGATTAAAATGCAGTCAACATATTATGGAAACGAGTGTGGCGCTATAAATTGTCGGCACGTAAAAGAACTCCCGTGGGACAAAATTACGGCAACTCGAGTCTCAGAAAACCGTAAATGTTGTTAGTGAGACGTAACACAAATAACATTATTATTATTTTGAATATTATAAAGACAATAACGACAACAACCATCATAGCCAGTTAGTTTGCTACCTGCGATGGCATAACAATACTTCCTCGTCAGCAATGCCTGGTTGTTGATACACTTCGTAATAAACTCTTGAAAATCTCCATTATGACAGCTCGTACGGTAAAAAGGTGTCAGAAATAAATTACTGAATAAAATAATATTTTCTATAGTTATTGTTATGTGCTAATAGCCGGGCTGAGTAACAACTCAAATGGTAGAGCGCTGGCCTTCTTATCCCAGATTGGCAGGTTCGATCCTATCTCAGTCCGGTGGTGAAGGTGCTCAAATACATAGTTAGTGGGACGTAAAATCCAATAACATTAACATTATTATGAGCTAATAACTTATATTTCGAAGCTCGTGAAATAATACAGTACCCGTGATCCGATATACAGTAAGTACGAAGAAAGAGACATAAATGTCGTGCGAGAAGGGACCTGTTACTGGATCTCGGTTATTTCAAAAGGGGGCCTCACACATCCCAGTCATGAGTGGTTAAGAAACATAGCCCAGTTCGAATTTTCATTTGGTGTGTTTCACGGTAAGACTGTATCCAGATGCAAAAACGCAATGAAAACTCTTATTTCTATTATTAAGTCAAAATTTCCAGTATTCCATGACAAAATAATTTGTCTCTACGTAAGGACCTGGACATTTATTAGGATATGACATTTTAATCCAAAGAGTTGTGATAGTTCATATATCACACCCTCGCACTGTATGTAGAAGTTACAGATATTATTGTCAGTATTTGATTTATTATTATTATTATTAGTAGTAGTATTTCATTTGTATATTTTGTCATTTATATTTGTAAGCTGGGAGATATACACATATGTAGGTATGAGTAATTTGTTTTGTACTGGGAAAACATTGCTATATTGGACTCTGGTACTTTGGATGACTCATGCGGGCATCCCAGTGTCTGATGAGATGTGTTTGTTGATGTTATTGTACTAGGAAAGTTCTATGAGTCATGTGATATACCCCAGCCTTTGTTTATTTCTTGGGACCAAGTATGAATTCAAGGCATGGTCTTGACGAGAGCATCACTCATGATTGGCTGACAAGGACCAATCTAGACGTATCATCTGAGAGGAAGGGAGAAGCGGATGTTTATATAAACTTCGACATCACTGCATGAGTGACCTACAACTGACACACTGTACGGGAAGGAAGTGGTGCTGATAAACGGTACTGGAGTGACACGGCTGCAATGGACTGGACTTCAAACGTTCGTGGAGAGTAGTCTTGTTATGTTCGTGGAAAGTGGATGATTGTGGTGTGCTTGCGCATTAAGTATTGTAGCACTTGTGGCGGCCTGGCATTATATGTTGGTGAAAGCTATCTCAGACTTTCCATAATTTATGTTCAGGGTCGACAAGCGTGTGTTACTTAAATGTATATATCTTTACAACAAGTGTTAAAGTCTGTGAACACAGTATTACGAGGTACAGTATCTGTGTGATGTTAGAAGTGCTGATTGTGAGAATTGGCGAGCAATATTGCTACAGAGACAGTGAAGGGTATTTATCTACATGTATGTACATTGTTCATCGGACTATCTACAAATGGTAGCTTAGTTCTCGCTTTCGTTTTCCCACTGTTTTTCATTGTTGTTGTTGTAAATATGGAGTCTTCCAGCAATATTTTATGTGTGTATTAGATGTATAATTTTGTGTGTTGATGAGGTGCTCATGCACGGATTTTGTTAATAATACAGTTAGCTATTTTAGAATCAGTGGAGTTATTTTATTAATGAACCTAGGTGCAGTTCCTACCTATTTAGTCGTTTTCAGGAGGTTAGGTAAGGCCTGCAGCAGACGTACCAGTACGCAGCATTATGTACACGCCCTGGGGTATAAAGTTTATCATGCTCTATCAAAATTCGAGGGATCCATTCTGGTGAACTCTGGCGCCCATACTACGGACATTTCGATTAACTATTTTATTAATTTAATTTATTTCAAGTATTTTATGAAGTTTTTGAGTAATGTTACTTATTTTATATTTTTATTCATGATTTTATTTATCAGTAATCATCAAATGGTTACAGAGTAAGGAGCTAACACTGAGAAAATATGCCAATAAGAAGACTAAGTTTTGGGCTGGTTCATCAAGTAATTAAGTCTCCTGATACGTACGTTTTAATAATTTAATATAATTCCATAAAGATGTCCATATGATGTATGTTTTCCTATGCCATTTGCTATAAATATTTACTTCATCAGGAAATAAATTATTTTGAGTTGCATGGCAATATTTTATTTCTTATCGTATTATATGTCATGTATTTGATAGTTGATGTTCTACCTGCTCAGCATGTGACGAAATTTAACGCATTTTCACGTTTTAAAATCTATTAGAAATGCCGATACTTATCGAATCGGACTAAACCAGACTTTATTTGATGAAAGATTGAGAAGATATTTCACAGGCACGAGAACTCACAGGCTTGCTGTACTGCGACTGTGTACGTTGCTCGCTATCGTTCATATCGCGTGATGTCATAGCGCTTCAGCCAATGGAAGCTTCAACCGCCGGAGTAGCCTACCTTTTATTCTAGTTACCTTGATAGGTACAGTCCCTTCCGCGCAGCGAAACGAGTAGGTGGTGTCATGTGTCGTGTGTTTACTTTGTGAGTGCCTTGAGGTGATAGTTCGTCTAATCTATAGTACACATTTGTTAGTGTGTGCTAAGTGTGATGGCGGCCTACAGTGGAGGGGCAGATCTGTTGGACAATTTACAGTTGACTGTAGGTAAAGAGGTTACAAAATCTATGGATGATGAGTCTTCGGATGAACAGTCTAATGATCATCTTCCTAAAGAGCAAGTACCTGATGAACAAACTGCTCAACTTGATCAAACGCCCGCACTTCTCGCTCCTCAGGAATTTTCTACTAGGGAACATTATGGGCCATATATTGTCGTAGTTGAATCTTCAAATGATAAAAATGTTGGTAATCTTCATCCTATGACTTTAGGCCGACTCTTTCATGAAAAGAATATGTCCATACATTCTATCACGCGCAAGGGGAGAAATCGATTACAGGTAGAATTCAATTCGGCTGTCCAGGCAAATGAATTTTTACGCCATAATACTATACATGCCAAAGCCTATATACCAAGTTCTCACATATTACGTGTTGTCATTATAAGTGGAGTGGAAAAGAACCTAACGGAAGAGGCCATTGTCCAGCACCTGAAATCCACTGCCAAGGTCAAATCCGTTCATAGGCTTCATCGTAAGCCTGTTCTCAATATTACCACTGAATACATACCCATTGGTTCTATTAATGTGGTTTTTCGAGCACAAAACCTTCCACACCAAGTGTCGCTTTATAGTGTCTATTTGGATGTAGAACCGTTCATCTTTAACCCCGTTATCTGTAAAAAATGCAAGCGATATGGACATACAGCACGACAGTGTCGAGCTCAATCCTTTAGATGCGGCAACTGCTCAATGCAGCACGCTACAGATAAGTGCACAGAACAGATCAGGAAATGCGCCCACTGCAGTGGAGAACATCCAACAGGATATTTCACATGCCCGGAACACAAACACCAACAAATGGTTAAGAAAATTATTAGTACTGAGAACATTTCGTTTGCTAAAGCTAAATCCAAAGTTCCCCCCTGCATATAAACCTGCCTAACACCCACAGCATTCCCCCCTCTCTCAAGGGAATCAGCCTCCCCCCCCCCAGTGAAAATCCGAAGAAGCGTAAGTTTACCCAAGTTTTAATGCACTCGAATAGACCTACACCCATGCCTGAATGTGATAGAGCTGGCCATATGGCTATTCTTCGCGATCCCCATATTCTGAGTACAACGCCTGTGTGTGTAAATGCTATTATCCCCCCTCCTCAACAGCCTCAACCCTCTACTTCTACTGCTGACGTTCCTCGTCCCATCACCCCATTATCACATACCGAGTACCCAGTCTACCGTCGAAAAGTAAGTCTTCAAAAAGATATCCACAACATACTTCTACTTTTAATCCAAGCTTTAGGGGAAAACCCCTTCATGATTTCAGTCGTCTCTCAGTTACGAGACAGATTATATGACATTTTTGACCTCTATAATCAATATAGTCCAGTGGAATTCCCGGAGCGTCCTCAATATAAAATATGAACTTCAATCAATTATAAATGACACCGGAGCACATATTCTTGCTTTGCAGGAAACGTGGTTTACGACTCAAACAGTATTCTTAATGCCTGGATACAATCATGTGCGTCATGACGGCCCAGGATATGGTTGGGCTGCCCTTTTTATTCATTCTTCTATATCTTACCAACCCTTATCCATTAATTATTACATCCCTCATACCTTTATTGTCGGCATTTCTGACCACCAACTCCATCTTATTAATCTTTATTGTCTCCCCTGATGTCCATATTACGAGCACCCAATGGTCTTAGTTTTTCAACAATTTGATCATCTATCAAATATTATCACCTTAGGCTACTTCAACCTGCATCATACAGCATGGGGTGGCACCAGTGATACCCCACGCGGCTCATATCTCCTCTTAGCCTCACAACATCATGATCTAACCCTTCTCAATGACGGATCACCCACGAGAATCACTTTACCTGGATCCCCACCTAATGCGGTTGATTTAACATTTTGTCGCTCAGCTTTGACCCCCATAATTAATTGGTCAACAATCTCTGATACATTTACCAGTGACCATTATCTTATCTAGATTACATATGGGGATGGTAGACCTGTGCACCCTCATCAACCCCCCACCCTTATCCTCAAGCAATGTTGGATCCATGCGGTTATTCTATGACCAAACATATACCTCATGTCTTCAATATCACCTGCGACTCGACTCGGAACATGACATCACGTACCAGTCCCTACTTACACTTCTTAATCGGTATCTTGATGGTTATCATCCTCTCAAACCCTTTGTTATGTCCGCCCCCCCCCCGTCCTTTCCAATACATCCATTGGTGGGATAACGAGTGTCACCAACTTATACTAACACGTAATATATTATTCCACATGTATCGGTGATCCTTAACCCGACACAATTATCTACAGCTGAAGCATCATATTGCTAAAACCAAACTCATTTTCAATCACAAACGGCGTGCTGCGTAGAGGTCTTTTATATCTTCACTCAATTCACACATGTCTGCTCCTCATTTATGGAACGCCATTCGAATGCTGTCGCGTGCCTCCCAACATAAAACACAACAGGTCATACCACGTGCTATTATACTTCCTTTTCTACATTCTTTGACCCCTGATTATTCTGTACCAATATTTGAACTACATCCCTATAATTCTCATAATCAATACTCCACCCCTTTTAAAACCCATCCAATTAAGTGAAGTAACAGCTGTCCTTCATTCAGCATCCAAATCTACCCCAGGTCCGGACTACATGACATACCACATGCTCCGTTTATTATCTTTGAACGCACAGAATGTACTTCTTAATCTTTACAACGATATTTTACTTAGTACACATATTCCTCCTCAGTGGAATGAATTTTTCCTAATTCCTATACTCAAACCTAAAAAACCTCCTATGGACCCAAATAGTTATTATGGAATTGTCCTAGGATCATGTATTCGCAAGACTTTCTTAAAAACCTTACTACAACGGTTGTTGTGGACTATAGAGTATTATCAGTCAATTCCCAAGTATCAATATGCCTTCCTTAAAGGAAAAAGTACACAAGATCCCATCAATATTTTACTATAGATCTTCTCCTTGCCAAGCATCATAAACAGAATATACTTTCAGTATTTCTGGATATAAAAAGTGCACACGACTCTGTCCCACTCCACCTTCTCTGGGAAAAACTCGCTGCGAAAAGCCTACCTCCCGCCTTTGTCGTCATTTTACAAAAATTATACACATATTGTTCATTAACAATTAAATCTTCATATCATCAATTACCTAGCCGCTCTTCTTGTAATGGTTTGGCCCAATGTGACATATTAAACGGAATTTTGTTTGCAATCTATATTAGTGATTTAGAACATCTCATTTCGCAGTATGCCCGGGTGCTTATTTATGCGGACGATATTTTATATACATCCGATGACAACATCGATGATGCACGCCTATTGATGAGGGACGTCATGAGTAAAGTACGTACATGGTGTCAGGATAATGGTCTTCAACTTTCTATTGATAAATGTGCGACAATGCTTTTTACTCATAAGCGTTCTTATGATCGCTCTCTACTTACCTTTGATGGCTATATAAATATCTTGGCATAAGCTATGATCAAAAACTCACTTGGCAGTGGCATATTACATCGATACGTTAAAAAGCTGACGGATATCTCAAAATTATTAAAACTGTAGTACGTCGTATTTGGGGCGCAGACCCCAATACTGCTCTTTCATTATATTGCGCCCATATAATACACATTGCATCAGTCACATCTCTTACACCCTTTAATACTTTACAATTTCATGCCTTACGTCTCTGTATTGGAGCCTTTAAGACTACTCCTACCAACGCATTACTAGTAGAAACAGGTGAATTCCCACTTGTAATTAGACGGCACATGCTCGCACAAAAATACCTGCTTAAACGTCTTGCTTTCTCGTCTTCCCCTTTAATACCAAAGTTGCAGCTATTACAGGAATACTGTCAACAATGTCCGCCCCGTTCAGGACGATTCCCTGCTATATACACCGCTGATAGTACTCTAAACAGATTCCGCACTTCGCTTCTCAAGACTCCTACACTTCCAATGTACTCCATTCCCTTTACTGGCCTACACTACACCCCCAATATTATCTTCTCTCATAAATCCTAATTCTCTGGATCGACATCTCTTTCTGATTCTCCCTTTCCCACGTCGAAAAAACTACACATAACCCCTCCTGCTAGTGCTGTTAACATCTACACTGACGGAGCAAAACATTCTCAAGGAGTTGGTGCTGCTTTCTTTATTAGTGATTCCAGCACGGTAGAATGATTTCATCTCTCGACTACTTTTTCTATTTTTCTGATGAGTTGTTTGCCATCCAACAAGCTTTAATTTATACACAACAACAGTCCGTCTCAAAAGTTGCCATTTATACAGATGCTAGAAGTGTTTTACAGGCATTATCGTCATTTAGCCCCTCCTTAAACTTGTATATATACTGTCAAATCTCTACTCTACCAACTTGAACAGGATGGAGCATATATAACGCTTGTATGGATACCTGGGGCCTGTTCCACGAACAAACTTTGCAACTTTTCAACTTTGCACTTTTCATTTTTCAATTCTTGCAAAGTGCAAAGTCTTTCTCTTCCACCATGATCTAGGTTGTACTTTTCAATTTTTCGCAAAGTGAAAAGTCTTTGCGAATGAGTGATCCGATCGAGTTTATTCCATGAGCAAACTGTATAGGCTCTATGGTTTTTAATGCTTTACTTTTCGCGGGGAACTTGACAGTATAATTTTGGTACCGTTAAAGTATTTTATCATGGGAAAGAAAAGTTGTTACAAGAATCTGGCTGTGATGGAAGTTGTCAAGGAGAAACGTGACATCCTTTTTGGCAACTTTAAAAATAACCTCTCAAATGATGACACACATCAATGTTAACGAGAGTGCCGTCAACACATCCATACACCGAAGGAAATTCACCCTTCATTATAAATCCCGTCGCTATATTATGTAGATTATCAGGCCAACGTACTGTTAGGAAATATTACAATTACTATAATATCTACGACTTTGGTAACAGTTCTGCAAATAATTGATTTTGATGTCCCATGCATTGGTGCTACACCGTGCAGCTGGGCACCATTTACTAACCAATGTAAGCATATAAGAATTTGTTCTTTTTCGGGAAGGAATTTACTTCTTTTTG
The DNA here is from genome assembly GCF_040414725.1 of Anabrus simplex. Classification (NCBI taxonomy): domain Eukaryota; kingdom Metazoa; phylum Arthropoda; class Insecta; order Orthoptera; family Tettigoniidae; genus Anabrus; species Anabrus simplex. The sequence continues at coordinate 1,376,687,002 of NC_090265.1, forward strand.
TTGCATGTTTCAATAAATGACCGATCTTTTCAAGAATATAGTCAGCCTGTGTTGGGGTATTACTATATCACTTGCGAAAGTCCGTCGATGTGAGGTTATGAAAATTATCCTGCCTTGTACGTTCTCTTATTGGATTTATCATAACTGTCCTCACTTGATGCTAACAAAAGCTCTCGTCATGACGTGCTTATATCACTAAACAAAATTCTACGCCGAGAAACTAGTGTACATACTTGCTAATTAACAGATGAAATGGGAATCATCTCTTTGCATGATTTATGAAAACATTTCACTTCATTTCTTTGCACTTTGCATTTCTGTACCAATGGAGGAACATAACAGGCTTGAAAAGTGAAAAGATTCCTAACTTTTCCCTTTGCAAGCTAAATCTGAAAAGTCATGGTGGAACAAAATCTGAACTGAAAAGTGCAAAGTGAAAAGTTGCAAAGTTCGTTCGTGGAATAGGCCAGTGGACATTCTAACATTCGTGGTAATGATCAAGCTGATCTTGCCGCCAAAGAAGCTAGCCGTCTCCACACCCCTCCTCTCACAGTAGCTATACCACCTCCTGACTTCTATCCTAGTCTTACAGACAATGCCTACCGGTCCTGGCAAGACGAGTGGAACCAATCTGCACGTTATAAAGGTGCTTATTATTACCAGCTTCCCCCAAAACCTTGGTTTTCCAAGGGCACATATGCACGCCGGCATATTATCGGTACTAACATAATTCACTTACGATTCAATCATGCCCTTACTCCGCAATATAAGTTCCGTTTTCATTTGGTTAACCAGCCTACTTGTGTGTGTGGTGATTCAGACGGGGATCTTACAGTAATCATTTATTTTTCCAATGCCCTGTCTATTTTGTCTCTCGTCGTAAGTTACTCACTAGTCTTACACGAATGAAAAATCCCTTTTCCTACTAGTCTTACTTGTTTGTTATCTGATCTATCCCCCGCCATCATTAATGGCATTAATCAATTTCTTGATGATGCTCAATTGATTCTATAACCATTCCTCGCTCAAGACTTGTTTTTTAACCAATTCCCCCTGCCCTGTAAGATGATACACCAATTTTGTTTTTGTGTCGGTTTTCTTATGCCTTCCGTTCTAATTTGCTACTGTTGCCACTGTGCTTCTCGCTACTGAACATCGTTACAGTCTTTTGTTATTCCCACTACTCTTTCTTCAATCACTATCATACGTGTTTCCGGTATGTCCCTCTTTTGTCAAGCAGATCAAATATCGCGTGTTATGGTTTTAGGTTATTAAGTTTATCTACAAACTACACCTTTCCGGTATTCATCTCATATTTCTTACCCAATCCTTAAATGTTCACCCTCCCCATAGATCTTTCTTTAATGTTTGTTAATCCCTATTGAAGACCCGGTCATGTTCGAGTAGTAAAAAGACGCCAAGATGAATCACTTCGGCGTGAAGATTAGAACCTTTGTGTCCCTATGCTTTCTCCTATGTTTCTTTACCTGTTTTCTTAGTTGCTAACACCCCCTACTCTTAGAAGTTCTGGGTCATCCTACTTTCCACATAGCGGCTCTCATTTAACATTCTCATGGGGGATCTCCTGTACATCCTTTAACCAAACCTTAGCAATTTTGTTCGATACGGAAATTGTGATACAGTGTCTAATCCACCAGAATAAATTCTGGTTAATAGTATAGTGAAGTTTTTAATACTTATGCATTGGACCATGGTGACAAGTGCCAAGCCAGCTCAAATTCGCAGGTGATGAAGATTTTGTACCCTTCGTACTTCTTTTGGCTACCTTCAGACACTACGCTCCGGCTTCCATTTTGCACTATGTGCAATTCTTTTCGTGTGTGATCTATGAATAACTTGACAGTTCTAAGTGTTCATCAGTTCTATATCTCTTCTTTAATATGTGAAAATTTAATCTATCTTATGTTTCCAGACTCTATTTTGCGTGTGCTTCATTTTATTTACAAGTATAGTGACTGGGTAAGAGTAAGAGCCCATAAGCCTCAAGAAAGAAGAAGAAGAATCTTGATAGGTATCTGTGCAACAAATATTATAGTGTAAACAAGAAGTACTTTCACCTAATTAAAAATTCTATAAAGTGCAAATTTAAATTTATCAAGTTTGATGTTTAGGCTATACCTTTTCTGAAATAACATTTTGCCAGAATGAAAAAGCTACAGTAAACAGTATGAGCTATGGCTTGTAGACATCATCTAGTCCTGAAGTAAATAACCATGCTTTTGCTATTTTGAATGATGGCTCTCCTACGCGTTTGACTGCGCCTTCTGCCCCTCCTAGCGCAGTAGATTTAACATTTTGTAAGCGAAATATGGTGTCTACCACTACATGGCATACTTTGAGTGATACTTATTCCAGTGATCATTTCCCTATTGTTATTTCTTATGGTGTAGGCAGACCCTTTTCTCCACCGCAACACACATTTCAAAATAACATGATTCGATCTTTGAGGAGATTTAAACCGCAAATATATACCGCTTACATTGAGGATGCGTTACAAAAAATACCGGAAAATACTTTTTCATATCAAACTTTACTGCAGATTTTAACAGCTTATATTAACCTTCACCACCCTATCAGAGCTTCACCCCCTTTATCTTCTAGGAAACCTGTGCATGTTAAGTGGTGGGACGACGAATGTCATTTGCTGATTCAAACCCGCAAAGTACTTTTTCGACAATATAGGCAGCACGCAACACCTGAAAATTACTTCCGGCTCAAACGACACATAGCACACACCCGCCGAATTTTCCATCAAAAACGTCGTGTCGCTTGGAGGGAGTTTATATCGTCCTTCACGCATCAGGTTCCAACTGCAGACTTGTGGAATGCCATCAGGGCAATCACACGAGTTACGCAGCACTCCCCTGCCAAGACCATCCCAGGTCAAGTATTATCAGATTTTCTTGTTAGAGAGACTCCAGATTTTGTTGTGCCACAGTATGTTCATTCCCAAGACCCACTAGACGCACGTTTTTCCGTATTGCTACAACCCTGCGATTATCAGGAATTAGAGGCAGTACTCCAATCGTGCTCAAATTCCTCCCCAGGTCCAGATAATGTATCATATAAAATGCTTCAATTATTACCTATTAGAGCAAAGAAGGCATTATTAAACAGGTATAATGAAATTTTTCGCAATCACAGTACACCTGTTAGTTGGAATGAATTTTTTCTAATTCCCATTCTTAAAAATAAGCAGTTACCCACTGAGGTAAGTAATTATCGCGGTATAGTCCTCGGTTCGTGCCTCCGTAAAGTCTTTCTAAAGATCTTACTTCGAAGAATCCTATGGGTATTAGAATACTATAACTTGACGCCTCGATATCAATATGCCTTTTTTAAGGGACGCAGTACATCTGATGCATTTAATAGTTTTGTTATCGATTTACTATTAGCTCGTCATAGAAAACATAGTACCATAGCGGTTTTTCTTGATATTCAACGGGCTTATGATTCCGTACCTTTGAACATATTATGGGAAAAACTTGCAACTCTTAAGATTCCTGAGGGATTTATTAGCATTCTCAGACAACTTCTGACTTATCGAACACTCAGATTTAAATCGACACCTTATACAATCCAGCCCCGGCAGGTAAGTAATGGGTTGCCACAGGGCGATATTCTGAGTGGTATTCTTTTCGCTCTTTTCATGAAAGATTTTGAAGCGGTCATTTTACGTAGGCGTATGCTGAAGATTTTTTGCTTTATTGTACACATGAAGATTTACAGCTCTGTAGACAACATATTAGTTTCACGCTTCATGAAGCTAGAACATGGTTAGAGGCCCATGGGTTAAATCTTTCTATAGCGAAATGTCGAGCAATGATATTTACACATCATCGAACCTATGACCGATCGCCACTTGCTTTTGATCAGTATGAAATACCAGTGGTTAGTCACCATAAATATCTTGGGTTATTTATCGATCAAAACTTACATGGAAACATCATTTTTTATATTTGCGTTCGAAGAGTGAACGGTATATTCAGGTAATACAAGCTGTAACCCGTAGGCAATGGGGGGCAGATCCCGTTGTGGTGCTATCTTTGTACAAAACCACTATTAGGTCGATATTGGACTACGGATCACATATTTTTGACGTAGCATCTTCTACTAACTTGAATATTCTTAACACTTGTCAATATAAAGCAATACGCTCCTGTATTGGAGCTTTAAAGTCCACACCCACCAATGCACTTTTAGTTGAATCCTGCGAAGCTCCCTTACAAGTACGTAGAAAAATACTTGCGACGAAATATTTACTTAAAAAGTTTTCTTTAACAAGTCATCCTTTAATTCCGAAGTTACAATTACTCTCGGAGTATTATTCCGTTCGGCGCCAGGGTTTACGCAGATTGCCCGTATTGTTTCATGCTTTTACTACATTGAAGACGAAACAGTGTACCTTAATACACAGTGTTACTTTACTACCCTATACCTTACCCTATCAGGTTTCTTATTTTAAACCTCAAATAATATGGCCTATACGTAATGGCTCTACTAACGTTACTTGTCTGCAGGGGACCGAGATATGTCCTGTTAAAAGAGTGAAATTTTCTCATATTCCACGAAGCATAAACATTTTTACAGATGGGGCAAAGAACAATAATGGAGTTGGTTCCGCTTATTATATATCTTCTCTAAATGTTAAAGAACAATATGGTTTGCCTAGTGACTGTTCGATTTTTACGGCGGAGTTATTCGCCATACAGCAAGCTTTACTTTTTGTTCAGCGACAGGGATATACCGCGAGCTACAATCTATACGGATTCGCTGAGTGCATTACAATCTTTGGTTTCGTATGAGTTATCCTATAATTGGTATATATACAATGTCAAGAGTCTCCTTTATATGTTTGACAACGTCGGTATTTCCATAACTTTAGTATGGGTACCAGGTCATGTGGGTATCGAGGGTAATGAAAAAGCAGATTGTCTTGCAAAACAAGCTTCTCGTCTTCCTGTTCCGAATACTAACAATATTGTTCCAGCTTCTGATTATGTAGTTGTTATACGACAGGAGGGCCGTCAAGAATGGCAGAATTTCTACCGACAGACTGCACAAGTCAAAGGTAACTTCTATTATCATTTACAACCAACACTTTTAGTTAAACCTTGGTTTATACGAGGATCTTATACTAGACGACATATTATTAACATCATTCAGTTACGGTTTAATCTTGCCCTTACACCACAATATCGATCACGTTTCCATTTAACGCAGGATACAAACTGTTGGTGTGGTACAAATATCCGTAATGGCGACTCCAACCACATTTTATTTGAATGTTCTTTATATGCTAACCCCCGTAAAAAACTTATGACTAAACTCAAGCGACTCAAGCAGGTTTTTCCTACCAGTGTTTCTTGTTTGCTCTGTAATCCTACAGTCGAAATTATTCGAGTGCTAAATTTGTTTCTAGATGAAGCCAATATCGTGTTATAATTCTGTCTGTAATAGAGGGTGAGAATTGCTCATGCTTTTGAAGGTTCCATTTGAGTGATTCCTCATATCATTAGTGTATTACTTGTGAGTGCTATTTTGGATTCTTTGTGTGGGTGAAGCTTTAGACGCAGTGTGATTGCAAGATTGGAAGTTTCCCGTATGACAACAGTCTACTCTAGCAAAATAGGGTTGTTATGTGATATAGTGAAGTTCAGTGTTTTGTGGTTTTCTACTTGCAAGCTCAAACATCAATTATTGAACTGAAGTTTTTCATTTATACTAGTGTGTTTAGATGAGTAAGCGAGTATTGACTGGGTGAAATGTCGTAGACACAGCTCATAAGCATCAGCAAGCAAGCAAGCAAGCATCATCCAGTCCTGCTCCGCTTTTCTTAGTCTTCTCCACCTTATTAACCCTCCATCAGGCGCGCCATGTTTTGTTACACGCATAGGCGCGTGGGCTATCCTTGTAGCCCACAATATATTTCAACGATATTTAATTATACTTCAAGCTTAAAATTTAGAAACATATTTTAGATCAATCTTTGGACTACTCTGAGCATTGTTATTACAAAATTTTAAAAATTTCGCCCTTTGAAATTTCTTAAAAGTAAATAAACCAAAGTGGCGTATTTTCACTTTTGACGTGATTGAAATTTAATCCAAGTTTAAGGCTCCGGGTTTCATCATTAAGAATGCATACTTTCATCAAACTCGTATATTTTGTAGATTATATTGTATTGTATTGTATTGTATTTTATTTCGTCCAACTGATCATACAGTGATATGGGACACGTCAATAATCATATTTACAGTAACAAAGGATAAAACAGTAATATAGGCCTACATGCTATGATAAATAAAGAGAAATATACAATGTGGTAAAGAGGCACAGATTTAAAAAAAAAAGTGATACATAAGTTAATTTTCAAGAGCTAAGTATTCTTCAATAGAATAAAAACAATGGTTAGAAACAAATTTGAATAATTCTTTCTTAAATTTTGAATACGGTTTTATCTGCTTAATGTAGTCTGTAATTTATTAAATAAATGTACTCCTGCGTAACTCAAACTTGATTCATATAGCTTAGTTTTGTGTGGTTCTATGTGCAGACTGTGTCTATTTCTAGTATTATACCTATGTACATCAGAGTTTATGGTGTAGCTGTTTACATTCTCCTTCATATATACAAGTGTATGGAAGATATAAAGGCTAGGCAATGGTAAAATAAAATAAAGTTTAAAGTATTTCTTGCAGCTTGTCCTCCTGCCGACACCGGCCATTCCTCTAATTATTTTCTTTCGTAACTTAAAGATGACTTTGCTATATCGTGAATTCCCCCAGTAAATTATTCCATAGGTTAGTATGGGATGGACATATGCAAAATACATAATTTGGCAAGCCTTTAAATTAAAACTATTTTTCAAAGATATTATCATGAAATAAATTCTACTAAGCTTTTTCCCTATAAACTCTGTATGTTTTTCCCAGGTTAATGATTCATCCATCCACAAGCCAAGAAATTTTGTTGATGATGAGTACTCAATTATGGTCTCTCCAAATGATATTGGACTAATCTCCATATTTAAATTAATCTTATGGTGAAATCTAATCACAGAAGTTTTCTGTTTACTTAAAATTAATTTATTATCTTGAAGCCAGCTCAGGATATTACTCACAATATTACCTGCCTTCAATTCTAACCCTTCAGAACTTTCATCAGCTACAAAAACAGTAATATCATCTGCAAACAAAGTTAATTGCACTCCTTGAATATCATCGACAATTTGGACGATATCATTAATAAATACTAAAAATAATAATGGTCCTAAAACTGACCCCTGTGGAACACCATGATCTATGTTTCTGGCACAGGAATACACATTCTTAATTACATTTTTGCTCAAATCAGTACCGGTATATGATATTTCAACAATCTGTCTTCTATCCCCTAAAAATGATTTGAACCAGTCATAGGCCATTCCCCGAACTCCATACATATATAACTTTTCTAAAAGCAAGCTGTGGTCAATTATATCAAAAGCTTTTGTTAAGTCCAAAAAAATACCTAAACATGCAACCTTCCCATCTAGTGTGTCATATATCTGTTCAATAAAGTTAATGAATGCTGTGGTAGTTGATCTATTTTTACGAAAGCCATTCTGGCAACCAGCTAATATATTATGCTTCTCTAAGAATGATAACAGTCTATCGTACATAATTCTTTCCAGTATTTTGGAGAATACAGAGGGGAGGCAGACAGGCCTATAGTTACCAGCATCTTCTTCACTACCCTTTTTATGTATCGGAACAACTTTGGTTACCTTGAATTTGTCTGGAAATTTACCAGTGGTTAGTGACAAATTTATCAAATAACAGAGAGGCTTGATTATGTATTGGTAACAGCATTTAATGAGGTAGTTTGAATAACCATCTAAACCAGAAGACTTATTTTTACCCATCTGTTTTATTATCTTATCTATCTCTTGCTCAGTCACAGGAGTAAGAAACATGGATGATACATTCCTGTGAACTGTATTCAAGTTTGTTCTTGTCACTGATGTTTGAAAATTTTCCGTTAACCTCAAAACTGCTTCTAGAAAATAGTTACTAAATATTTCTGCAACTTCTTCTGGATCATTGACTTCTTTCCCTGCATTTGTAAGAGTAATATTATTTTTTAATGGAACTAGAGTACCTTTCTCCCTTTTTATAATGTTCCACATACATTTAGACCTGTTTTTAGAATTTTTTTAGCTCATTCTCATTATGCAATCTTTTGGCAGCCTTCAAAACTTCTTGATATATGTTTTTATATTTCTTATAATAATCCTTCAATTCAGATGAGGTGTTACTCCCTTTCACAAATTTGCTTAAAAACCTTAATCGTCTACTTGAATTTCTAATTCCTGTTGTAATCCACCCATTCCTATAATTCTTTACAATTACCCTTTTGACTGGTATTGCCACTTGATAATAATAATCGAACAAACCCAAAAACTCACTGAAGGCCTCATTAGTCGAGTTATTTCTATATACACTCTCCCAAGTTTCCTTGGCCAATAACTGGTTAAAATATGAAATATTTTCCTTGTTACACATTCTAGATTCCCTGTAAATTACATTGTTATTTTTTAAATTATGGTTTCGTATTACCCTAAAATTTAGATGTACAATTTGAGCAAAATGATCCGAAAAACCTGTATCATAAACTTCTATTTCATAGTTCCACATTTCCTCATTCAATACAACTTGATCTACTGCTGACTTTGTATCCCCAGATATTCTAGTTGGTTGATTTACAACCGCCTTTAGACCGTACAAGGAAAACAACATTTCTAGCCTTTGCTTATCTCGCCCATCATTGTTCCCTAAAAAATCTACTTTGAAGTCGCCCATGATTATTACATTTTTGTTCTTATTCTGTAGGTCATCTAAAATAATTTCAATATTATTATAAAAAGTTTCAACATTACTAGACGGATTTCTATAAATACATATAAGTATTAACTTATAATCCACTAGTTCAACAAAGCTACCCTCGAAATGCTCCTCTACATTCAGATATTCAAATTTATCCAACTGCTTACATTTTATATTATTATTCACATATATACATGACCCTCCACACTTCATTTTCTTTCTACAAAACTTACTTGCAAGAGCATAACCTTCTAATACAAAGTTTGAAATCTCATCCTCTATCAACCAATGTTCAGTTAAGCATAAAACATCATACCCTTGTAGGTTATCTGCCAACAGAACCTCCATCCATATTGCTCATATCAATTATTTCTGTATTTTGAAAGCATTTGACAATTTTCTGTAGCCGCCTGTTTGTATCAACTAACTTATTTACACAAGACCATTCAATTAAATCATGTCGATGTGGAATATTACATAATATTACATTGGTGGTCTTTAATTTGCAAAGTGCTTTCTTCACCCCAGAAATCACATTTGATGCTTCATTTCTAGCAATATCATTCGTCCCTGCCATAATAACCACGTAGTCATTCTCATTAAGTGTTCCCATCTCTTCCATATCTGACTGAAGAACCTCTTTGAACAGAGCACCTGGCTTGACAAAACCTACAACTTCAGTCTCTGGTAGCATATCACCAAGTTCGACAGCAATACCCCGACCATGGCTATCCCCGTACACAACTACCTTACATTCTTTCTTCTTCAACCCCAGTGCAAGCTTCCTTGTAATGGCTGGAACGTTATTAATCTTTACACATTCTTCTTCACTAGAGGTAATTGATTCGAGGACCTGGAACTTATTCCTTAATTCAATACCTAGGCCTACGCCCCGATCATGATTAGTTTTAGGCCTACTGTTGCAACTCCTCGTACTTACTTCCGACCATGTCTCAGTTTGCACTTCAGTCACACCATTTGAACTAAGTCTATTACGTTTAATACTTTCAATGTCTTCCCTTAACATTCGAATAATTTCATCACTTGAGGCCAATTCGGATAATAAATTAACACAGTCAACACACTTTCCCGCTTTGGCATGCACGATGCGTGCGTCACATACACAAACATTTCGCGAATTATTTTTCCTTTGGCCTATGACCTGATCCACACTTCCACTGGTATTTGACACCTTCTTCTTCCCGTCATTAAATTCTATGCACTCACTACTTTCCATTAAACTATTACATTTCTGAAAATTCTCAACAGCTTGAGGAGCAATACGACCGGCAGGCGCCATGTTCTAAGGGGAAGATACATTTATTGAAATATTATTTATGAAAGTTTATGGTTTTACAAACTACCCAACACCACATAGACAACAATAACACGGGAAACGGCCTTTTTTCTTTCTTTCTTTCTTAATCTGCTTACCGTCCAGGGTTGGCTTTTCCCTCGGACTCAGCGAGGGATCCCACCTCTATCGCCTCAAGGGCAGTGCCCTGGAGCTTCAGACTCTGGATCGGGGATACAACTGGGGAGGATGACCAGTACCTCACCCAGGCGGCCTCACCTGCTATGCTGAACAGGGGCCTTGGTGGGGGATGGGGTGATTGGAAGGGATAGAGAAGGAAGAGGGAAATGTAGCAGCCGTGGCCTTAAGTTAGGTACCATCGTGGCATTTGATTTGAGGAGAAGTGGGAAACTACGGAAAACCACTTCCAGGGTGGCTGAGGTGGGGATCGAACCCACCTCTATTCAGTTGACCTCCCGAGGCTGAGTGGACCCGTTCCAGCCCTCGTACCACTTTTCAAATTTTGTGGCAAAGCCGGGAATCGAACCCGAGCCTCCGGGGGTGGTAGCTAATCATGCTAACCACTACACCAAAGGCAGACGGGAAACGCCCTTTAGCACCAAAATGTTCGAATGATGAAAGTAGTGCACTCAACATTCTAAACAATAAAACAGTATTGTTATGGTATTTGCATTCTTGAAATAAAGAATAGTTAACAGTTTATAATGTTGGAGAATTTAGTTCATTTTAAAACCATTAGATGTCACTTGAATGCGATCACTGCTCGCCATAACACGGATAGGCGCGCGGGCTACAGCTGTAGCCCAACCGACTTTGAAGTGAGATTGTGGAAAGACAACTTCAGTAAGCAGTGCCAGAACACAGTAAATCCTGAGAACAGCGTGACGAAGAAAGGTACTGATAGTCTCCCCTTCTACGGCCAGCGAGTCTAGGAGTGAGGGCGAAAACAAAATGGCTGGGCTACACCCGTAGCCCGCGCGCTTAACGGAGGGTTAAATTCCAGCCGATAATAATTTTGTTCATCGTGAATTTCAGTCCGACCGGCTGCAAACTCTCTACACCACTTATGAACATTTTTGACATCCATGCATGACTCACCATACACTTCCGTCAATTGGTGATGAATATCAATCGGTTCAGTACCTTTTGCGTTCAAAAACCGAATAACTGTGCGCACTTTGCACTTGGCGGTAACATCCAGCGGGAGCTCCATTCTCCTTGCTAGGTACTTTACGTCGCACCGACACAAATAGGTCTTATGGCGACGATGGCATAGGAAAGGCCTAGGAGTTGAAAGGAAGCGGCCGTGGCCTTAATTAAGGTACAGCCCCAGCATTTGCCTGGTGTGAAAATGGGAAACCACGGAAAACCATCTTCAGGGCTGCCGATAGTGGAATTCGAACCTACTATCTCCCGTATGCAAGCTCACAGCTGCGTGCCTCTACGCGCACGGCCATCTCACCCGGTAGCTCCATTCTCAACGGCTGCCAAGCCAAGACTGAGTGCCTCAGCGCGGCGTGCGCATGTTTATATGCGAGCGCTGGAAACACTCTTCACAATATTGTGACCCAAGGTAACTAGAATAAAAGGTAGGCTACTCCGGCGGTTGAAGCTTCCATTGGCTGGAGTGCTATGACGTCATGGGATATGAACGATAGCGAGTTAAGTACACAGTCGCAGTACAGCAAGCCTGTGAGTTCTCGTGCCTGTGAAATATCTTCTCAATCTTCATCAAATAATAGTCTGGTTTAGTCCGATTTGATAAGTAACGGCACTTCCAATAGATTTAAAAACGAGAAAATGCGTTAAATTTCGTCACATGCTGAGCAGGTAGAACATCAACTATCAAATACATGACATATAATACGATAAGAAATAAAATATTGCCATGCAACTCAAAATAATTATTTTATTTCCTGATGAAGTAAATGTTTTTATCAAATGGCATAGGAAAATATACATCATATGGACATCTTTATGAAATTATATTAAATTATTAAAACGTACGTATCAGGAGACTTAATTACTTGATGAACCAGCCCAAAGCTTAGCCTTCTTATTGGCATATTTTCTCAGTGCTAGCTCCTTACTCTTTGCATTAAAATGCCATATCCTAATAAATGGCCTGGTCCTTATGTAGAGACAAATTATTTTGTCATGGAATACTAGAAATTTTGACTAAATAATAGCGAGTTTTTATTACATTTTTACATCTGGATACAGTCTTACCGTGAAACACACCAAATGAAATTTCGAACTGGACTATATTATTTTACTACTCATGACTGGGATGTGTGAGGCCCCCTTTGAAATAACCGAGATCCAGTAATAGGTCTCTTTTCACACAACATTTTTGTCTCTTTCTTCGTATTTACTATATATCGGATCACGGATACTGAATTATTTCACGAGCTTCGAAATATAAGTTATTAGCACATAATAATGTTAATGTTATTGGATTTTACGTCCCACTAACTATGTATCTGAGCACCTTCACCAGCGGACTGAGATAGGATCGAACCTGCTAAGTTGGGTTAAGAAGGCCAGCGCTCTACCATTTGAGTTGCTACTCAGCCCGGCTATTAGCATATAACAATAATTATAGAAAATATGATTTTTACTCAGTCATTTATATCTGACACCTTTTTACCGTACGAGCTGTAATAATGGAGATATTCAAGAGTTTAGTACAAAGTGTTTCAACAATCAAGCATTGCTGACGAAGAAGCATTGCTATGCCATCACAGTAGCAAACTAACTGGCTATGATGGTTGTTGTCGTTATTGTCTTTATAATATGCAAAATAATAATAATGTTATTTGTGTTACGTCAGACTAACAACATTTACGGTTTTCTGAGAGTCGAGGTGCTGTAATTTTGCCCCACGGGAGTTCTTTTACGTGCCGACAATTTATAGCACCACACACGTTTCCATAATATGTTGACTGCATTTTAATCATTACAGTGGTTCTACTTAAGAAAACTGACAACACGAACACTGTTCACGTAGTGAACCACTATAAAAGTATTATGTATCCGTGATCCGATATACAGTAAATATGTAAAAAGAGATAAAAATGACGGTCGGTCACTTGCTTTCTTGGCTTACGCTGCGTGAACCATCAACGATAGACCCCAAGTGTAAGCGTCCGAAATGTAGAGCATAGAAACCTCTACAAGAAAGTCTGGGATTGCACATACCTATTTCCAACCGGCTGCCCTCTAGAAGCGATTTTATGCAACAGTCCGCGGTAAAAAATATAACTCATTAAAATTAAATAATTATTTTGATATTATCCTCGAGTTCCTCATCAAAATAAATTGTTTGACCTCCTCCAGTATTTTATAAGGATTACAATAACCTTGTCAGGACATTATTTGCATGAATGGTTCAGAAGTTATGACCATTTTAGACTGTAGTGGTAATACGTGTCGGCAGGAAGGGCGAGTGCTGTCTCGTATCACATGACGTCACGCAGAAGGCGGCCAGGGAGAGGAAAAAGTGAGCGTGATGCGGGAAGAGACCCCCTGATTTTGACCAACAGCCACACGATCAGAGTTCTGTATTTATAAAATAATAGGAGACCTGATTTTTGGGATAATAATAATAATAATCGTATGGCCTCAGGTACCGTGTGCAGACATTTCGATTTGACGCCATGTGGATGTCTGCTTGTCAATTTCGACGTTCCATTTTACTCTAGGCCCACTAGATGGCAGACAGAGTAAACCGGATCTCTCTTGGGCGTCTATGGCTGAGATTTAGTGAATTTTGTCAGGTAAACACCAAAAATGTGTCACCAGAGATCTTTTACATGCCGACATCGTACGACATGGAGTATTGCATGGACTTTTTTCCGTCCTTCAAAAATTCGACTACCTCTGCCGGGTTTGAACCCGCTATCTTGGGATCTGGAGGCCGACACTCTACCACGGATCCACAGAGGCAACTATTTTGGGGATTACCCTCGTAGTTACTTTCTTACTCAACTTCTTTTCTTCATTCTGAATCTCTTTATCTCAGCAGTCTCCCATTCCTATTCTATTTAGAATTATTTTCACATTGGTTACCCGGTAAACATCGTGTAGATGTTTCATTTGATGTTGGTATACTAAATTCAACATTTTCTTCCTGTTTCCCCTACTTATTCTTCACCAATATTTTATTACCTTTTTAGGTATATCTGCTTGTATACTTATATCTTCACATAGAATTCTAACTCCACTATTAGCTGTACATTCTGGTAAACCCATTATTATTTTGTAGAACTTGTTATATATTACATCTAGTTGTTTACTGCCTACTTCAGTCCCCCATAATTCTGCCCCATACAATGCTCTGAATTTTACAAGCAAATTCAGAATATTTTTCTGGCATCTTCCTCTCCAAATACCTCATGCTAGATAGAGTGGCCAGTCCTTTAACTTTTGCTCATCTCATACATTCATTCTAATTACTGTTAGATGCTAGTATAATTTTATTAAATATTTTTGTTATTATTCCCAACATATGGCTGTTGTTAACTAACTCTTTCCAAAATTCATAAGTGATTCCACTAATAGCTCCTGATTTTCCCCTCTTTCTTTTTTTCATTGCTTCTAATACTTCATCCAGAGTTATTGAATCAAAGGCGAGAGCGTTTTCCGTATATCTATATATATGTAAGTCTCATTTTTATTATCTGACCAAATCAAAAGCTTTCTGTAAATCTACAGCTGTAATATATAATTTACCATCTTTTGCCTTTAAGTAATTATCCATTGTTGTTTTAAAGGCAAATATATTATCAGAAGTTCTCATTCCTCTAGTAATCCCTTGAAATGCTCTATCCATTCATCGTTGTTTAAGTTTGTTTGGTTGCTACTCTTATTTTATTTATAAATTTTGGTTATTTTCACCCAGACTTCCTTGCTTTCACTTCCTTTACAAAATCTATAGAACACTTGAACCTCTTTATACTCCCTCCTTTTCTACGGAATTATTTCCTTAACTCCTGTGATCCCTCATTTATATACAGTTTTAGTGCCCTTATCACTTCAGATTTCCTTTTTTTTTTTTTTTTTTTTTTTTTTTACACTCATCATTATACTAAAAGTTTCCATTATTTTCACTTCTCCTTCTCTTTCTTATAAACATTTTGCTACCACATATTGTTCTTTCCACCATTTGTATTGCTTTATGAATGCCATTATTCTTTATCATATTTTCAATACCTGGCTTCAAAATGTCAAATATTTCCCCTCTAATCCCTAAATTCATCTTTCCATCTACACCTTACCACCTGCTTTTCTGTACATTAGTAATCTGTTGCATTAACGAGATGGTGGGTTCGAATCCTAGTATTGGCAGCCCTGAAGATGGTTTTCTGTGGTTTCCCATTTTCACACCAGGCAAATGCTGGGGCTGTACCTTAATTAAGGAAGGAAAAAAAAAACCTGTTTTCCCTTTGATTTTCATTCACTTCTCTGCAACCTATTAACAACTGGAAAATGATGAGATGCTGCCCAGTTCTTTACCTTTATGTCTTTAATACAATTCAATGCCCCTCTAGAAGGGATAGCCAGATTGATAGTACCACCTCCTGAATCAACAATATGTTTCACCCCCCAGTCACCAACCACTTACTATATATAGTTCCTTTATTGCACACATTTCTAATAGTTTTTCTCGTTTGTGTTTCATTCATTCATTCATTCATTCATTCATTCATTCATTCATTCATTCATTAATATTTTGTCTATTTCTCTACCGGATACAAGATTTCTCTCACCCACCCTTGCATTAAGATCTCCCATTAGAATTATCCCTGCATCATTATTATTATTATTATTTTTTGATTTAATCTGATTTACTCCTCCAATGAGCTCATCAAAGAAATTTTTTCTTCTGGTTGGTTATAGCAGAATCACAATTCTCTCCCTCTTTCCTTTTGATTATCTTCAGCCAGACTATTTCATCGAGGTCTGATTCCACTCGTTCTACCTGCTTACCTAGTGCTTCCTTTACAAACACAGGTATCTTCCCAGATAACTACGTTTACATACTTTTTTTTGTACTCCAGATGTCATAACCCATATCTATACTTCACATCCTACTGGAAGCCATGTTTCAATCATTCCTGTAATCTCATTTTCACACATTAATTTCCTTACCTCCTCATTTTGCAGCTTATTGAATACGCCCCCTACATCTACACAACCTATGTGCCAGACTAGTTATTTGTCCTGAATGAGTAAATTCATAATTCCAATATAACTGGTCCACTATAGGAAATTATACATTTCCTGGCAACCAAGAATGCATTAGTTGGAAACTTTATAATTTCCAATAGCAGACCAGTTATATTGGAATTGGTTATTTACCTGTTGATATATCCAGAATACTTACAAGTCTACTACAAGTGACTCATGTTTTTTTCTATTTGTATAATATGTCCACTTGGGAAACTAATTATTTCATCATGTGTACCCCTATCTTTGCTTGTACTCCCCACCCCCTTTTTACTCCAAATATCTCTTGAAGTTAATGGTACCTTGTATTTATATCCTTCTTTCTGTTTGTGCTGTCATCCACTTGGAAACAGCTTCCTCTTCTGCTGCTACAGCTGTTCTGGACTGCTGATGTCCCAAGGTCATTGTTCTATGCATGTCATCACTCCAACTTCTGCCTACCTCAGCCATTTTTGCCTGGTCATCACTCACTAGCCTACCTGCCTGCCTGCCAGCCATGAAACCAGTGGCGGCTGGTGCAAAAAATCAGTTGCGTGCTGTAACCCATCCCCACTCCAAAAAATAAAAATATTTAGAAACATACCGGTATGTGGTTTTCAAGAGCTATCCACTGAGTTTTCCACACTGATCAAACTCACAAAAACCCCAACACATATGCACATTCCTCATAAAAGCTATATAATTAAAACACACAATAACACCTGCAGTGGCAAAATATACACGAACTCAAACACTTGGTGTGAGCACGCAAAAACAGAACTTCCCAATGTTACCAACATCATTGAAAAAAGAACAGCAACGTCGTAATGCAAAATTACATGTTATGTTTTTATAGTGACATTTATAAACTAGACATTTTTAATTAAAGAAAATCACAATATCATGTCCTTATTTTGACAACATAGTTCATTGATTTACAAATGTGGCTATGGAATAGGCAAGTTGGTAGTATTCTATCCTCCTTGGTATTAAAAGACCTGGCGGGAATAACTCTACAGTATTTTGTTTTCCCGTTTGCTTTGAGCGATCCCTTCATAAATACTACCGCCAAGTCAAGAGGGTCCCAGCTGCCATGTTCTCATATCGGTCGTAATGCAAGTGTGACTAGTGCTAGTGCTGCCTCTCTGTGGTCGAACGAAGAATCGCTATGAAGTGATGTCTTGGCTGTTGTTTCCACAGCCTATCGGAACACATTCTCTTTGTATCGGAAAAGTTCGGCACGCATGCGCAAAAGGCAGAGTTCCTGGTTTCTGGCTAAGACATTCTCGCTGAACGCTGAGCTGTGATCGTACAGCACCCGGTGTGGAGCGCACCAGTAATTAACTGGTTGTGAGGGGAGTTGAATAATTTCCTATTCTTTGGCTGACGTCTTTTTCAATGCCCTGTATTTGATTGTAGATAATATTTTTAAACTAATTAATTTATTTTTCCAATAGGCAATGTGCTGCAGCACTTCAGCACATAAGGTACAGCTGCTCCTGCATGAAACTGACCTTCCTGCTTACTGCTGACACATCAGGGCCTTCTTCCATTTCCTGTAGCTGCTTGGCAGACCA
The DNA here is from genome assembly GCF_040414725.1 of Anabrus simplex. Lineage (NCBI taxonomy): Eukaryota > Metazoa > Arthropoda > Insecta > Orthoptera > Tettigoniidae > Anabrus > Anabrus simplex. The sequence goes on from NC_090265.1 coordinate 1,376,704,992, forward strand.
AGTTCTGCCCCAAGTATCTCCTACCACGGTTAGCCTGTTCCGCAAATAAATGCTGCACTTTACCTAAGTGAAAGAATAGTGCTTCCAGGTTTTTTATTTCTTCCAAATTAGTTCTTTCCTCATCCATATTTTATTCCCCTTCAAGTTCCTAGTATTTTCTAATACTCTACGAGCCTTTAGACTTGACATTATACACACTTTTATAGGTTTCCTTCCTGTATTCTTTCCTATTCTGTTGTCAATGTCACTCTCATTATAATCCACTTTCTCCTTGATCAGCAAAGTTACTTTGTCTATCATCTCATTGAAATTCTCCTTATTGGAGTCTTCCAGTTCATATATTACAATATTTCTCCTCATATCCTCCGACACATGACTGATCCTTTAATTCAAGTCTCTGAACCCTTTCTTCAAAGTACATGGCTATTAATTTCCTCTACATAAGACTTATTTAAACATTCTCACCTTTATGTCGCGCAGTCACAATTATAGCTTCTCTGTCCTTTATCTAGTTACTTTGTTCTAATAATATTTGTCTGGTCTTGCCTACTTGACACACTTCCTTCATGACCTCTTTGAGCTTTTCATTGTCCTCCTAAGACAGTGCAGGTCCGGGCCTCAATTCAACACCACCAATCACTAAAAGAACCATAACCACCACTCATGTCAGCACTATTTGCACTACAGCATATTAAGGGACTGTCAACATCTTGAATATACTTGGCTTTTATCCAACAATGCCATCTCCCAGTAGCGTTACCAGTATTGCTCAAGTGATACTTCCATGTTACAATAGTTGACATGTCTGCAATCTGAGCTCACTATCAACACCTCATGTCTTTTCTCCTTGCTGGTAACCAAACCAGTAAGTAAACAGTTATAATGAAGTTCATTTGAATCAGTCATTTGAAAATAAGAAGTAATTCATGAGAAAAGCAAATAAAACTGTCTACACACCATCGGCTAAGAAAGAGAGAATTAAACCAAACTGTAAAATAAGGTGTATATATTGTTAATAATGAACAAACAAATGGCATCTCTCCATGTTCTGCTCTCCGTTGCCTCCTTGTAGAACAAGAATACAATGAAAACTCATTTGTCACAAAAAATGGACTTGTACGATTTCTCAAATGACCGATTTATTTGTAAATGTTTCTCTTACCAATATAATTGAAGCAAGTTGATGAGAATACAGTAGTTTCTCATAAGTTTATGAATATTCCAAGAAAGGCAAACTGAAAAATGCAGAGCTCTCAAACTTTCTAGCTATGAGTGCTGTCAACTATACCACAAAACAAATATTCAAGAGCATTTTAACTCAGAGAGTGAAAGCCTGTCCGCTCATGTCAAATGAGAGAGAAGTGCCATCTGTGAAGTTTCTTATCTTTATCTAGCATAGTATCAACTGAATAACATGGACAAAATTTGAAGCTATTTAATTAGAACAACTTCTCATAAGTTTGTGAATACTCCAAATAGAATCAATCAATCAATCAATCAATCAATCAATCAATCAATCAATCAATCAATCAATCAATCAATCAATCAATCAATCAATCAATCAATCAATCAATCAATCAATCGCATTTAGGGCTGTTACCTAGGTGGCAGATACCCTATCATTTGTTTACCTAGCCTTTTCTTAAATGATTTCAAAGAACTTTGAAATTTATTGAACATTTTTCCTGATAAATAATCCAAATCACGCTGCTTTCCTTGGGATCTTTTTCAGTTCTTATATCAAGTGAACCTGGTGTGGGTCCCATACACTGGAACCATACTCTAATGGTTGATCAATAATTTCTTCAATAACCATCTTCCAATCTTGCAGTTGGATATAACACTTTGAAATATTTATCACCATAATATACCGTACTCAATTGAACATCCACATAGAAATTGTAGAATGTTACCATTTTCAGACTTCAAAAATGAGCTTTTTCCACTCAATACATTTCATGTTACAGCACTTCTTTCAAACTGTCAAAAGGTGAATCCTATTTCATTTTCAGTTTTTAAGTGGGTTTTTTTTGTGTGTTTGTTGAAAATATTCATATTGTTCAAAGTGACAAAAATAAGAAAAGTAGGTATGAGTGAAAATAAGAGCATGGAACTGAAGCCGCTGAGAAATATGTCATTAAATAAAAGATGTATTACCAACTACATAGTCTGATTTAGATATAATGTTGCATTTTTGTTCTGTTTAATGAATCAGAATAAGGAAATTTTCAGTACTGTAGTCATTATCATCATTAATTCTCCATTTCAGCAATCCAGACGTGGGTGTTTACAAGCCTATCTATGACAGCTGTTGGCGGAACTGTGGAGGATCAAACCAGCCTTCGGGCTGAATACCCAACATACATACATACATGATTCATCCTGTCCATCCACAGCTAATGGTGGATTAATCATACTTTCAAAATAAAATTTCAGTAGTACCTAGTATTTAAAAATAATAATTGTCATCTCTTTTAAACTTAGTCAAAAGAAAACTGGCCTTGTCAAAAAAAAAGTATGTATGATGAAGGAATGCTATAATTAATGTACTTTACTTCATAACAACCTCTATGGATCATTTAAAAAGTTACCCTTATGCAGTATTTCAATTTAGGTTTTTCTGAACACATAAAATTTAACTGTACATTTTTAAGAATGAAAATATTTTAATTTGAAACATACTTAAATGAGCATGACAGTGAATACATTCACATGGCATGAGTGTTTGAAAAAGAAAAATAAGAAGGGAGAAGAATTTGCTTTACATTGCACTGACACAGAGGTCTTATGGCAACGAGAGGATAGGAAAGTCCCAGAAGTGGGAAGGAAGCGACTATGGCTTTAATTAAAGTACAATCCTCAGCATTTGCCTGGTGTGAAAATGGGAAACCACGGAAAACCATCTTCAAGGCTGCTGACAGTAGGGTTCGAACCCATTATCTCCTGGATAAAATAGGAAGAGAACTGCTGTATATGTCTACCTACAAAATTGGTAGAAACAAGTATGAAGTAATGACATTTCTGAAATATTTACATATCTTCTTTGAAGTATGTAATCTACTGTTGAGATTTCTTGGGATGATATTCAACTGTAATTCATCTGCTTCTTGCAAACATGCTGTACATTACATTATCATTTCAATATAATCTTCTAAACTGACACTGCAATAAATAAGAAAGGAGGGAAGGAAGGAAGGAAACAGGAAAGAGTAATGCAATCTTTTCACAAAATGTATGGTCCTTAAATATATTTCAATCAACACAGTCCATATGTCAACATATTATAGTTAGCTACACAGGGACTCCTGGGGAGCATACTCCATTGAACATTCTCCAAGTTAAGTAGAATCATGCATCAAGTTAGCACACTTTCAAATCCGAAAACAGTTTTTTCATTTCCAGTTTTGGTCTTTCAAGCCCCTGATATGTAACTATATAGCATAAATTCCTATGAATTTTATTTTTCTTGAACAATTTTCTTCATGCACCCATTTTTAACACAACTAACCAAATGTACACAAGTACTGTGTTGAAACAATCACTTTTCCCCTAATTTGTTCCTGCCATATCCCAGTTGAAGATGTCAAAGTGATCTTGAGAGAAATAGACAAATGGTAAAGATGAAATGGAAAAAAAATCAAACATTTACTCACATTGTGTGAATACTAAATACTAGATGCTAGCCTGCATGTAACAAGTTGCATCACTGGAGCATGTATAAAATCACAGGTAACCTGATTATTCAGCAACTGCTGTCAAATGGTATTTCATAACCATACATAGATGTGCACATACAATTCTATCAAGATCTCGTTCTTTCAGATTTTTTTCTTTTATGACTAAATCACTGAAAAAGTTTGTGAGTACTTTCACCCTAATATTCAACTAATTCCTCTTTTTAAAACCTGTTAATCTATATTACTTAGTATAACTGTAGTAAATAGGAATACCCCTTTTTTATTGTGTTAATGGAAGTCGTCAAGACATACAAATTATGCATAGATCAAGCTCTGTTTTAGTATCCTTTTAACCCATAGTAGTGATAAACCAATTATATGCCACCATTTCTCATACCTTTAATATTTCTTCATGCCAAATAATACTAAAAATTGGTATTACATACTGTTCCCATTTGTATATTCTGCACATCACTAGTGTATCAATTCTTTAAACTGACAGTCCATCTTTATAAAAACAATTTAATTATCTAAAACATTCACTCACAGCCCACATCAGTGATGATGCATTATTCACTTTATTCCATGAACTTTGTATTTAAAAGAATCATAGCATCCATAGTTTTTCCCAGCTCTAATTTATGTTGATATTTAATGGTAAAGAATTACCCCATGCCCAATCCATATGGATAAAAACAGTAACTGATACAACAATAAATTTTAGTCTGGAGTATGTATTCCATCACCTGCAACATGATCTTTGGGCCAGCCCATCATTATAGACAGAAACAGAACTGAAAGAGAGAGAAAGATAGTTGAGATCTTCAAAGCGTCTTCAACTGTTCATATCTCCATGTCTCCATCTTCTGAAAATATTGCAGTCTTCTTGAAAGCAATTCAGATAGAAAATAACAATTCACTCTCAAAACTAACAATCTGCTTTCATCCCCTATTCAATTCACCGCCACAGATTCAGGGCACTCAGTTTTCAAATAAAATTGAAAGGAGAAAGAAAGTAAAAAGACAGGAAAAGAGAACTAAACAAAATATATGAAAATGAAAAACAAGTAAAACGCCAGCTTTACCTCCACTATCTATCTTTGTGCTTTCTTTAAAGTATCATCATTCCAGAACTTTAATGCAACAATTCCAGTCTTGCTTACATGTGAGCCAATTTGTGCATGCTTCATCATCTTAAAAAATGTGCTAAGACATATTCTTATTAATTTCTCTGTTAACCTTCCTATGTAGCATTTTAAAAAGTTGTATCATAACTTGTCAGGTTCAAAGTAGTCTATGGCAGCCTTGTAGATAACCACTTCTCATCAGTTTGTACACAGCAAGTACAAATTTCTTAGAAGAATAGGTGTGAACAAGATGTACAGGTTGCCACAGGCTTCAATAACTTATCTATAAGGCTGAGGTTTGAATTGGCATAATAATGTACCAAATTCACTGAAATGTTTATGCACTTTTTTAAAGTTCAACTTAATGCAAAGAGTGTGATGCTTTTCAAAAAATGGAAAGTAGCCTGTTTTCATGGCTACACAATTAGTATTATTTTATCCAGGTTATCACAGACTCACATCCTATTTGATTGGGTGTTCACTTTATTATATTTATTTTTATTAACCCCGAGATGAGCACTAAATTAGGATAAAATCCACCAGTCCTACTTGTAACTTGCGTTACAAAACATCACAACAAGTAGATGCATTGAAGAATTGTGCAAAATTTCCTTGATAACCAAATACTATTTTCCTCATTTGTGCTGTTTTCATATTACTTTTTGTTTGAGCAAAGTCATAGATAACAGAAATCTTGCTGAACTTGGGTAGTGAGTCCTATTTCAGAGTAGCCGTCGATCCCGGCGGTAGCTTCTGTCAGTATACCCAGGAGACTGGAATCCATTGCGGGGTAGTATGAACTCTTTCAATAGCTTTCTCTAATGCTGCAATAGTTTCTTCGATGTCATTATTCACAATTGTTAAATCAAAGAAATGGCCATACGCTTGTCGTAGAAGGTCCGACTCCTTTGCAAGACGTTCTAGGCTTCCATCATACTGTAAACAAACAAATTAAAAAATTACAAGACCTGTATTTATAAAACTTCAATCATGTGATAATTTTTGAATGTCGCCACATAAAAATACCTTACACGTACAAAAATTCTGAATAACCCACATCCATTAAAATTCTAGCTAATGTAGGAGTCTATAAAATGGCCTACAACACAGTGTTTGAAGAACTAAAATTAAGTTAAAAGAAACTTCTAACATAGATTGCTGCTCCACACAGCACATGTACAGAGTGCATACGGTATTTGAGGAAATTTCATTGTGCACGCCTGCAGTTACATGCAAATTAAATGCTGTACTTTTATCATTTCGAAGTATCAATGTCAGTCTATCAGCTAACACAAGAGATGAAATGGCTGTGATAGTTGCAATACATGTAAAGAAGAGCAATGTTGAGACTGCAAGGTTTTTTAAAATCAACAGTCTTTTGTGCACAAAGTTCAGGAGTTGGATATCTCCAGTGGGGGTCTGATGCACATAGCTAAGCATAAAAAGCAATCACAGCATTCAGACAATATGATTCCACACTTCATACAGCAGGTGTAGAACATCATCAAAGAGAATCCCAGGATGTTCAGAGAGCCATTGCCAGACATCTCCAGGTGTCTGAGGCTGCAATCTACACTGCAGAGCATAAGGACATTCAATATAAATTTCATATTATTTGAAAGAGCAGTTGATGTTGGTGCACACATATGCACACAATGGCTGCAAGCATTCTCTTTAAAAAAGTTAAGATAGTTCTACCAGCATCTAAAGATGAACGGGGAAAATACAGATGGTTATGTGCAGATCCTTCTGATATCACCCATATTATACAAACCAAATTTCCCACAATTATGATGGTTTTAGGAGTGGTGAATATCGAAGGACTCATCATGTTACCCCACTTTATTCCACAGAGCCTGCAGGTGAATGCTATTGAATACACTGAGGTGCTGGAGACATTTATAAAGCCATGAATAGAAGCTATATGCTAGAGAGCGCCGTATGTATTTCAACAAAACTCTGCACCTGCACAAAAGGCTGTGACAACACAAGATTGGATGGCAACCAATCTGCATGACTAGATCACACCAAACATGTGGTCATCTAACTCACCAGATCTAATTCCCTAGATTATTACGTAAAGGGTGTTGTTCAACAGGAGACTAATAAACATTCTCACAATATAAGTGATTCTCTTAAAGCCAACATTACTTGATTAATGTCCAATCACAACAAGGACCATGTGAATCGAGCATGCCAGTGTTTCCAGTCCTGCTTTGATGCCATCATTGTATCAAATAAGCTTGTAGTCCAACCATTACAGCATCCTTATACCACGTTTTTCATCAATATACTGTATTTCATTATTAATCAGATATGATTGTTTTTTGTACTACATCTAATGTGTCCTCCAATCCTTTATGCACTCTATAAGAATGTGAAGGCCAAATAGCTTAATTCTAAACTCATCGATGAAGGTTTACAGACTTTGATAAAGCCTGTTGTGGGAGCACAGAAAGCATACAAAATTACTGCACTGGTGGGTTCTACAAATTTATCATGTTTAAAATAGCCCGTAAGTTGAAAGGCATCAAAATGAGAAAACAACAAACCACTGACAAAAGTGCAAAAATAATGGAAAGATGGTGTTAGAGACGAGTGACTAGTCCAAAGGCTTATATAAACCATCCAATACCCCATTGCTCAGCAACTGACTACTTAACATAAGTAATCTTGGAAATATACCTTAACATGACCATGTTATGTCACATAAATATAGGTAATTCTCACTTCATCTGTTCTTAAACCAGATTCATTAGCACAAAAACAACTTTCTTCTCCAGTGCAACAACCATACAAACTGGACTGGTATGAGAATACACTTTTGTATTTCACTTCACAAACTGCCATATATGGATAAATGTTTGATTGGTGCACCTCACAATGTTACTTCATTTCCTGATGTCATTGAATAACAGTCTTGCACTGGGATGAATTACTGCAGATTGACATAACTTAAACCTGGCAGAGTTGCCTCAGTACTAACCTGTCATCAATATCATTGAGAACTCATAGGACTTTAAGAACTAGATCAGATGTCTGTATACGGAGCAAGTCAGGTATGAAGCCTTACATTTATAGAATATTCCATCTTGTCAATACTTAACAACAATTTATTTTATTTTATTATCAACTGTACATGTTTCAAGAGCCCCAAATGCTCTTTTTTCTTCTTTCAGTGGTACAAAACATCAAAATATTCTGGACTTGTTACATCTATAAAAATAAATAAATCATTAATTCTACCTAATTAACATTATTTATACAATTTAAACATCCATAACACTGTTTAAATATTGACCAGTTATCTAAATCTCCAAATGTGTCCTTTTGAGATCTCTGTCAATCGAATGTGAAAACTACCAATATTAAACACCACTGACAACATAATGTCTCAGTAAGTTAAAATAATAACTTTCTTGCCACCATTGTTCATTAATTTGCAAACTTTAAGTAAAAACAATATTAAACTTAAACTGTGTACACACAAAAATAAAAGGAATAAACATATTCAACTTATGTTATAAATTGCTGTCAGCTCTTATTTCCCAATGCTCTCCTCTTCTTTAATCCTGCTCTGTATCTACACTGTTAAGGTTGTTATTTTATTCATACATAACACTGGGACTTGATCCTATGCGAGCCACAGCTATTTTATCCCACATGAGCTATTTGTAGCTGGAATCCAATAATTTATCGTGTGCACTGTTACACTTCACCTTGTGGTCCAAACCAAAACAACTCTGCAGCAAGGTCAAGACTGACGGTGATCTAAAGGAACACATTTGGAGATTTAGATAATTGGTCAATATTTTAATAATGTCATGGATGTTTAAATTGTATAAATAATGTGAACAAGGTAAAATTAGAGATTTATAGTTTTAACAAGTCCAAAACATTTTGATGTTTTTTGCTGCTGAAAAAGAGAGCTTTTGGGGCTCTTGAAACATGTATGGTTGATAATAAAATAAATTGTTAAGTATTGATAAGGGGGAATAAGTGTTTACTGAATGTAAGATTAAAATGAAGTCAATACGGACAGAGTTAATCAAACGCTATGGTTAAAATAATTAATTCGGGTATGCAGTTTGTAGTTTGTGGGTTACTGAAGTCACGTCCTAGTTCGTGAACCATGGGCAACGGCTGAGTGGCCTAGTAAGTGGTCCTGAGAGTCGGGATACCAGTTGCTATGGAATGGGAGTGGGCATCTCGGACATATTCTGAGTCGTGGCCCTCCTTGTGCTCAGGCGGCTAGGACTATACAATTCACCGGTGGTCCATAACCCGTTAGAGGAGAGATTCTCACTTGGACTATGTGCAAGTAGGGCAGCATCCTGCTTCATGAATTTACCGAGCTCAGAACACTTTAAGCAAGCCTCGGACCTATGGGAGTAATGGAGTCCCACTCCCATTTGACAGGCGAGGGACTCCTTGGAAACAACTTGGCGAGCGAAATGGAATTCGACGGGGAGCTATCAATATTAATGGGGCTTATGGAAGAAAGAAGGTAGAACTGGCTGAGTCAGCAAAGAGGATGCACCTGGATGTGCTAGGAGTAAGTGATATTCCGGTAAGGGGAGATAATGAGGAAGAGATAGGAGATTATAAAGTGTACTTGACGGGTGTTAGAAAGGGAAGGGCAGAGTCTGGGGTAGGGCTCTTTATCAGGAATACCATTGCACGCAACATTGTTTCTGTTAGGCACGTAAATGAGCGAATGATGTGGGAAGATTTGTCAGTGGGAGGAATTAGGACAAGAATTGTGTCCGTGTATTCACCATGTGAGGGTGCAGATGAGGATGAAGTTGACAAGTTTTATGAAGCATTGAGTGACATCGTGGTCAGGGTCAACAGCAAGGATAGAATAGTGCTCATGGGCGATTTCAATGCGAGAGTTGGGAATAGAACTGAAGGATACGAAAGTGTGATTGGTAAATGTGGGGAAGATATGGAAGCTAATGGGAATGGGAAGCGTTTGCTGGACTTCTGTGCTAGTGTGGGTTTAGCTGTTACGAATACATTCTTCAAGCATAAGGCTATTCACCACTACACATGGGAGGCTAGGGGTACCAGATCCATAATAGACTATATCTTAACAGATCTTGGATTCAGGAAATCAGTTAGGAATGTACGAGTTTTTCTGGGATTTTTCGATGATACAGACCACTATCTGATCTGTAGTGAACTAAGTATCTCTAGGCCTAGGGTAGAGAAAGTGAAATCTGTCTGCAAACGAATAAGGGTAGAAAATCTCCAGGACTAGGAAATTAGACAGAAGTACATGGATATGATTAGCGAGAAGTTTCGAACAGTAGACAGTAAGCAGGTTCAGGATATAGAAAGTGAATGGGTGGCATACAGGGATGCTGTAATAGAAACAGCAAGGGAATGCCTAGGAACAACTGTGTGTAAAGATGGGAAAAGGAGAACATCTTGGTGGAATGATGAAGTGAGAGCAGCCTGTAAACGTAAAAAGAAGGCTTATCAGAAATGGCTCCAAACAAGGGCCGAGGCAGACAGGGATTTGTACGTAGATGAAAGAAACAGAGCGAAACAAATAGTTGTTGAATCCAAAAAGAAGTCATGGGAAGATTTTGGTAATAACCTGGAAAGGCTAGGTCAAGCAGCAGGGAAACCTTTCTGGACAGTAATAAAGAATCTTAGGAAGGGAGGGAAAAAGGAAATGAACAGTGTTTTGAGTAATTCAGGTGAACTCATAATAGATCCCAGGGAATCACTGGAGAGGTGGAGGGAATATTTTGAACATCTTCTCAATGTAAAAGGAAATCATCATGGTGGTGTTGCAAACAGCCAAGCTCATGGGGAGGAGGAAAATGATGTTGGTGAAATTATGCTTGAGGAAGTGGAAAGGATAGTAAATAAACTCAATTGTCATAAGGCAGCAGGAATAGATGAAATTAGACCTGAAATGGTGAAGTATAGTGGGAAGGCAGGGGTGAAATGGCTTCATAGAGTAGTAAAATTAGCGTGGAGTGTTGGTAAGGTACCTTCAGATTGGACAAAAGCAGTAATTGCACCTATCTCTAAGCAAGGGAACAGGAAGGATTGCAACAACTATCGAGGTATCTCATTGATTAGTATACCAGGCAAAGTATTCACTGGCATCTTGGAAGGGAGGGTGCGATCAGTCGTTGAGAGGAAGTTGGATGAAAACCAGTGTGGTTTCAGACCACAGAGAAGCTGTCAGGAGCAGATTTTCAGTATGCGCCAGGTAATTGAAAAATGCTACGAGAGGAATAGGCAGTTGTGTTTATGTTTCGTAGATCTAGAGAAAGCATATGACAGGGTACCGAGGGAAAAGATGTTCGCCATACTGGGGGACTATGGAATTAAAGGTAGATTATTAAAATCAATCAAAAGCATTTATGTTGACAATTGGGCTTCAGTGAGAATTGATGGTAGAATGAGTTCTTGGTTCAGGGTACTTACAGGGGTTAGACAAGGCTGTAATCTTTCACCTTTGCTGTTCGTAGTTTACATGGATCATCTGCTGAAAGGTATAAAATGGCAGGGAGGGATTCAGTTAGGTGGAAATGTAGTAAGCAGTTTGGCCTATGCTGACGACTTGGTCTTAATGGCAGACTGTGCCGAAAGCCTGCAGTCTAATATCTTGGAACTTGAAAATAGGTGCAATGAGTATGGTATGAAAATTAGCCTCTCAAAGACTAAATTGATGTCAGTAGGTAAGAAATTCAACAGAATTGAATGTCAGATTGGTGATACAAAGCTAGAACAGGTCAATAATTTCAAGTATTTAGGTTGTGTGTTCTCCCAGGATGGTAATATAGTAAGTGAGATTGAATCAAGGTGTAGTAAAGCTAATGCAGTGAGTTCGCAGTTGCGATCAACAGTATTCTGTAAGAAGGAAGTCAGCTCCCAGACGAAACTATCCTTACATCGGTCTGTTTTCAGACCAACTTTGCTTTACGGGAGCGAAAGCTGGGTGGACTCAGGATATCTTATTTATAATTTAGAAGTAACAGACATGAAAGTAGCAAGAATGATTGTTGGTACAAACAGGTGGGAACAATGGCAAGAGGGTACTCGGAATGAGGAGATAAAGGCTACTTTAGGAATGAACTCGATGGATGAAGCTGTACGCATAAACTGGCTTTGGTGGTGGGGTCATGTGAGGCGAATGGAGGAGGATAGGTTACCTAGGAGAATAATGGACTCTGTTATGGAGGGTAAGAGAAGTAGAGGGAGACCAAGACGACGATGGTTAGACTCGGTTTCTAACGATTTAAAGATAAGAGGTATAGAACTAAATGAGGCCACAACACTAGTTGCAAATCGACGATTGTGGCGACGTTTAGTAAATTCTCAAAGGCTTGCAGACTGAACGCTGAAAGGCATAACAGTCTATAATGATAATGTATGTATGTATGTATGTATGTATGTATGTATGTATGTGTGTGTGTATGTATGTATGTATGTATGTATGTATGTATGTATGTATACAATGGGGGTGGGGGGTATGCACACCAAAACTGGGAAGAAAAAAGGCTACAAATCGGTAAGTTTTCTGAAGCTCTCTGAGCGAATTTCAACAGGGAGGTAAAGGTTGAGAATTTACCAAGAGTGCGGTAATAATATTTTTTTGATATTTTGATTCAGTACTATACAATAAAACTTTCACCAAAGGAACAATAATTACATATGTATTACTATTAAATAGAAGTACAGCGAGTTTATACAATAAATATTTTTTTAAATTGTTTGACTACACACCAAGAAATTAATACACTAAAGAGACTGCCAGGCTGAAGAATGCGTGTGGCAAGCGGGTCAAACATACCTTGGCAAAATATATACACCCCTGCTACCCTTCCTCACAGCACATGCTAAGTCTCCACTACTGCTGTGTGGTGCTATACAAATCAGTTAGCCAGGACGAACGACTTTATGTGTGTATTTCTGTTAATAATTTTGTTAATGATTAAAGAAAAGAAAGGAACGAATTAGCTCGTAAGATAACAGGACTTGTACAAACGGCCTTTTTTAATAATTCTTAGATTAGCCGGCTAAAATGGAATGTGGAATACATATATAGTGTTTTCTCCAAAGAGTGGGGGGGGGGGGTGGCAGCCGCTGCCCCCCTCCCGCCCCCTAATCACCGTTACTGCAATTCAGGACGTGTAGCTGTGAGCTTGTGAATCTGAACCCCACAGTCAGCAACCCTGAAGATGGTCTCCCATGGGTTCCTATTTTCTCACCAGGTAAATGCTGGGGGCTGTAAATTAATTAAGGACATGGGTGCTACCTTCTCAATCCTAGCCCTTTCCCAGCCTTACATCACCAAGAACTTTCTGTGTGTGTTAGGCTGAGTGGTTCAGACGGTTGAGGCACTGGCCTTCTGACTCCAACTTGGCAGGTTTGATCCTGGCTCAGTCCCGTGATATTTGAAGGTGCTCAAATACCTCAGCCTCCTGTTGTAAATTTACTGGCATGTAAAAGAACTCCTGCGGGACTAAATTCTGGCACCTTGGCATCTCCGAAAACAGTAAAAGTAGTTAGTGGAACGTTAAGCTAATACAATTCTGCTTCTTACTATTATTATTATTATTATTATTATTATTATTATTATTATTATTATTATTATTATTATTATTATTATTATTATTATTATTATCTTTTGTGTATTAGTGTAACATTAGACCACTAGCAAAAACACTAAAAATGTCTGGATACACCATTCATCTCACTTGTCACAATGACAGGTCGGTGTAAGAAAGGAGTAATTTTGTTCGTTTTGTGTTCTCTGTCATTTACCAGCTGTATCATGTTTATCTTGGTCTCTTTTCTTGTCCTGTATTTATCCACATTTCTTCCCATAAAACACTGATCTGGAGACTGACTGAAGAGATTAAAAGATCTGTCAAAATGGCCTCTCAATAAGTGTTGAAGCCCACCTCCTGATGAAGCTGTGAAGTAGAGGCAAGTTTGTTGGGAGCTTAGGAGAAACAAATGTAGAAGAGCAGGGATTGATAAGGAGAGTGTGTCGGTGTGAAGATGGTAAGTGGGTAAGTGTATGAAGATGTGGTGATTGTCTATGTCCTTTTTTTGTTTTCATTAATTATTTGTCCTTGTTATTATTTTCTGTTGCTTCCTCTTCCCTCATTTAACTCTCATTTTGTTTATTCTACTATGTATTTCTATTCAAGTTGGCTTAATCTGTAACATGCGAATTCCTTTCTATTTCTACACATACCTCCTACCTGCTATGAATCATTGTCACATCTCATGGCTGCAGTAAGCAGATCAAATGACTTACAAAGTATTAAATCGGCCGTCATAATTTATTGATGTCAATGCATTTTCCTGGTTATCACTTACAGATGAAAATAAAAAACCCAAAAGATCGTGTCTAAAAATCCTAAAATATTTGCCCAACCATCCTCTCACATTCCTTCTTAAGGGGCTATGTGGTAAAGAAATACCTAGCCTTGACATCAGAGAGAATTACTGCTTAGGCAATAGTTTCTTGGAGATGGTGGAGAGCTGAACTCTCCATTTTTGTGGGTATGAAGTTTTTGAACTTGATGCAAAAAGTCATTTAAGAAGGTGATATCTGAGAATGTAACATTTTTGTGGAAGGCTATGGATGTTAGCTAATGTAAAAAAATATGGTTTCCACTCATCCGATGAATAGCAGTCAGGAATAGTCCCACCGCAATATTTTTAACATGCGAACTTGTGTGCTTTTTCTTTTTTAATTTGCTTCACTTTGCATTGACACAGATAGGTGGGATAGGAAATGGGCTAGGAGTGGCAAGTGGCCATGGCCTTAAATAGAGTACAGCCCCCCAGCATTTGCCTAGTTTGAAAATGGGAAACCATCTTCAGGGCTGCTGACAACGGGGTTCAACTAGTATGCTATGATGGTCTCTAGAAACTGTGAGTCATTTTGAATATCCCTGCTGATTGTACACTTGCCTACACAAAAAGTGAGCGTGCTGAAAAATCTGAAGTCCAACTGTACAGTGACAAGCATTGTCACATGCAACCATGATGTTGTGGTTCCTAGTTCGATACTCAGGGGTAATGAAACATTACTCATATAGAGATAACCATCATAACTGGAATATTTACAAGTGTGGGAAGCAATTAGATAGCACCTTTTCCTGTAAACAGCCTCAAATATGTGTGAGGTGGAAGGTTGCAGACATACTTATAGGTGTGTTACGCATGCCTGATCGTGAAGCAGTGGGTACGGACTCAGGTTCAGAATAGGAAGGTGGCCTTTTCTTTCCAAATCAACTTGGGATTTTTTCACTCCACAGGCAGTAACAGTGGGCAAAGCAATTAGATTGCAGGATACCTCCATCATGCTTATTGCATACAGGTAAGTCATTCTACCAGCAACTATAACACACCAAGGACCTCACATACGTGAGCGGGTAGTTGCTTTCGTTGACTAAGAAAATCAAACCGCAATAGAGGCTGGACGATGCTATGGCATCCCACAGAGTATGGCAACACACTGGATAAAATGTTTTTGAAAATCAGGAGACTTAAGCCAACGTGCTGGCTCAGGTTCTTAGTGGGTCTTGAACCGGGAAGAGGATGATCACTGTTTGACCCCGTTCATGAACGTCATGCAGCTACACCAGGCTGTGTGATTTCCCGGCAGCATGAGGACAGCCTTGAGACATCTGAATGAGACAGGATTACAATTCTGGCAAGCGACTAAGAAACAAAAGCTCACTGTTAAGAAGAGGGTATACCACCTTGCATTTGCTGAGGACAATGTGCTATGTTATTGGTCGAATGTCATTTCTCCGATGAGAGCACATTTTCCTCGGCAAACGATGGGCCAGTACTTGTATTTTGCCCTTTTGGCACCTCACACAATCCAGGTTATATGGTTGAGTATTGCACTCTGGCCGTGTATCTGTTGCGTGTTGGAGTTAGATGAGCTCTCGCAGGATAGGAATGTTGCATAGAATTGAGCAAAGTGTTACCACCAGGCATTATATGCACATTTTAGAGAATATTATGGTCCCTTCTGTGTGGGTGCTTCAACCCTCCAATGTTATACAATTTCAACAGGATCTGTCTCCAATCCACACATCCCGATTAGTTCAGGAATGCTTCGCAGGTAAGGTCAGGTCAAGCCTCCTTGTGGGGTAGACAGGAATATCATCAAGAATGTGTGGGCCAAGATGAAGAGAACAATGATGGAGATCTGGCCTGATCTTACACCAAATATGAACAATGCTCTCTGGGATGTTGTCAGTGCAGCCTGGAATGAGGTGGTTGGTGATGGCAATACGTATGCTTCTGCCCTAATTGATCCCATGGCCACACGCCTGGAAGAGATGGTACACAATGTCAGTGTGTGGTCCCCTTACTGAGAGGACCACCCAATAGTCCTTTCCAGGGCCAAAAATAAGCCTACTAAATG
Organism: Anabrus simplex; assembly: GCF_040414725.1. Taxonomy (NCBI): domain Eukaryota; kingdom Metazoa; phylum Arthropoda; class Insecta; order Orthoptera; family Tettigoniidae; genus Anabrus; species Anabrus simplex. The sequence goes on from NC_090265.1 coordinate 1,376,721,224, forward strand.
TCAATAATGGCATGATAAAACAAAGGAAGTTACATAACTCGCCATATAACTCAGTGTAGGAATAAAAATAAACTCAAAATTATTTTATTCAACTGAGACTCGAATTCTTTACACCAGAGACACGTGGCAGAATTCACGATTTAGCACACATGGCTACTGCCTTGATGGACAGAGCCTGCACATTCAGAGGCACTTCAGCAAACTATAATATGACTTGTCAGATTAATGTGGCTGCTGGATGGATATATTATGTCCCAGACCAAGAGACATGTCCTGTGGCCGTGTAAGAACAACAAAGTGGAACGTAACTCGACAAGGTCTTGTTGCATGTCCTATCTTACCATTTGTACGTGTTGCGGGCAACCATACCTTCCAGAGGACGCTTATTTTCTGTGTCAACAAGTGTAAATGATGTGAACTATTTAGTGCAATAGACAAGCTTGCATGAAGGTCAAAGACTGTTGCTTTGATGAACTAAAATTAAAGAATTATAAGTGATTATAAATACAGTGTGAGTGAAATGAATGATTTTGATATATTTACACAAATTCCCCAAATACTGATAGACAGTATTTACTAAAATATTAAAATTTAAAATTAATTAAACCTAAAGTTCTAACACAGCCCAGATACATGACTATACGTTGTAATTTAAATAAATAAATAAATAAATAAATAAATAAATAAATAAATAAATAAATAAATAAATAAATAAATAAATAAATTGTCATCCATCTTTGTATACATTCCTTAATTGTATTCCTTTCTCAATGTTATTGTTTTAATATCCTTTAAAGTACTTACATCAGCCAAATTCTGAAGAACTGGAGCTGCAATGAACACTACATATGGGGCAAATTCTGCTGTTCTTAAAACTTTGAGGGCTTGTGGTTCAACGTCCAAGATTGCCATGCGACCTTCTTGGTGGATTTTCCTGATTGTCTCAAGTTTTGTGCCATACATTGCATCTTCATGGGTCCCTGCTCAAAATATAAAACACACAATCATGACTATAATACACAAAAAGCAAATAATACAATCCTGCAATTGCATGTAAAAACATAATTACATTCACATCATCATTGATCTGAAAGGTTTATTTGAATTTTGCAACATAAAAACTATTAAAACATTATAAAACTGAATATAATCGAGAAATGTGTCTCAGTAGAAACCATGGCATACAAGGGATTTATAATTAAAATATGAAGAAATGTGAATTCTTCTCAACAAAAATAGTCTGGTCTAATTTCTTATGTCATAAACTCCCATTATATTATCTAAACAACAACTATAGCTATACTGCCATCTGGATGGCCAGGCGAACCCTCCTAAAAGTGTAATAAGGATTATCACCTTGCTAGTCTCCTTGATCTGGAACAAGATGACACAGATTATCAAATTTTCTCACAATGCTGAGAGTACCTGGTTCTAAGTCCTCAAACCAGTCTGAAATATATAACGTAGCCAGGATTGTAGTGCACTTGGGGATTGTGGGTCAATAGTCTGTTTCTAACCATTATGTCAAGAAGTTAATATATTATCTACTTTGTCCAGGGGTAGTGTTTGATCCTTTTCCAAAATCTGTACAAATATTCGAGAATAAACAGCAACAGGGAAAATAAATGAAATGTTAGAGGGCATTTGACCAGTGCAGGCTATTGTAAATAAAAAAATGTGTGTGAAAAAATTATTCCATCCCCTAGTCCATGGAGATTGGACAGCCAAAGGGGACTGCCTGTAGGGGTGAAGTACAGTGGGGACTTTGAGGGCCCTGGGACTGCTACGGTAGCTGTGAAGGCCCTTCAGGAACTCTGAAAACTGGTGGCAAAAGGGGCTCTGGTTAAGACGCAGCAGGTCGTTATACTACTTAGGTTCCAAAATGGGTAAAAAAAAAAAAAAAGTAAATAAATGCAATGTAAATTTTAATCTTATACCAGTTGCATAGTATTATTTGAAGTAATTCCACATACTGTATATGAGTTAACTATGTTTGTAAGTATAGAAGATATTATAAGTAAAATTTTGTAAACAATATAAATTTATTAAGGATGATCTGTTTGTTTAATAGAAAAAATTGTTAACGTAAATTGTATATTATTGTATTCTAGAAAAATGTTCTTCTTAATTTAAAATTTAGTGCTTGACAATAATGTATTTTAGTGTACCACTTGCCACTGAGGTAGGCACCTCATTTACAAATAAAGAGATTTTGATTTTGATTTGATAACATCAACTTAGCTTTCAAACTTATGAGACAGCACTAATATGTGAAACTTGCATCCATGAATGTCTTTCAAGGCTCTGTATAGAAACGAACAAGTAATGCAACCACACAAGGTTCTGTACTTGAAAGGAATCTTTGAGAGTATCATAAGCTGGGATGACTACAGCCACAGGAGTGAATGCAGGGGTGAATTTTATTTAGTGTATGGCTTTTAGTGCCAGGATTGTCCACGGACATGTTCGGCTTGCCTGGTACAGGTCTTTCTATTTTATTCCCATGGGCAACCTGTGCATCTAGGTGTGAGATGATGACAACGATAATAACAATAATAATGAGATAGGGAGAGGGTGAAACTCAGTGTCAGCACATAGCCTACCCCTGTCGAGTAACACCATGTGGTCTGCTCAAGGCTTAACGTTTCCATCCCATGGATGAATACAGTAACGATCAACAGCATCATATGCCCTCACTCCGTATGAAAACTGCAGAGAGGTTTGGTATTGAATCCAGGCTTTTGGCATGCAATATAGTGATTAGAAATTGTATACTACCATCTCTCCTAACCTGTCACCAAACGTTCTAATGGTGAAAATTGTTTCCATCAATGGGACCGGCTAATCACGGTGTCAGATCATATAGACTTAAAACGTTAACAATCATGGCAATAGGCAGACAAAAGTAATAAGAGGCCTATCTATGCAATACATTTATGAAAAGTAAATTTCTAAAAATTTTCCTCAATTCTAGGAGAGATTTCCCTCTTTATGTGATAAGCACATGAACCTACTATTATTACATAGAATTTCTATCTATCTTTAAAAAAGGGGGAAAGGAAAAAATAAATATATATGCTTAAAAAATGTCACTGCTATTTTTGTATCTTCTGGTCTATATATTAGTTTCAGTTACTTACTATTGAAAACTCTCATGATCTGTGATCAGAGGCATTTCAGATGGCAAACTTCTTGACAGTGGTGATAATAGGAGGTTCTGCTATTCTTCACATTCGTGATGTACACAGTTACATTAAATACCTTTTATTTCTTTACAACAAGCTCCCTAGGACGATGATGATGATGATTATTATTATTATTATTATTATTTCATAAAATCTAGAATATACAGTTAAAATTAAACAGATTTTGACCAAAACTTTGCTACATCAAGTGCATTCTGTGTGCCTTGAAAGAGTTGATCTTCTGTACAGGAGAATGGGCACAGCAGACATTGCTGCATGTGCTTCTTACCCGCATTCACACTTGATCTTGACAGCAAGTGATCATTTTGCTAAGGTCACTTTGGGTCTGCTCACACCTCATCTCAATCTACTGAAGATTTTCAGGTTCAGTTCTCTTTGCAGCCAAGTGATAAGCATTCAGCTACTACTACCAGTCCAGGGATTTTGGGAGACGTTGTTTTCCATAGATGTAATCTTTTGGCTGATCCAATTAGTTCCCAAGATGTTCATAAAAAGTTGTTCCTGGACTTCAGTCCCTGAGCTGAGAGTAAGTGGCTATGTAATGGATACGCACTTTCTCATTCAACTCTTTCCATCTCCTTGTTTGGAGCCGTTTCACATTGATGCAATCCCTACAAGCTGATAGAGTTTGTTGACCAGAGTAGACTTTAAACAGCCTGTCACTAACCCACAGGTCTCATTGAGAGCCACACATACCTGTTTGGCATAAGATCATGAGTACCAAATGGGACGTGCATCTCTGCGATAGGGTAACAAAGGGCCTTACTCTACTATATATTGCTTATTTATATTGAAAATTTGAACAAAGAACTGACATTATAAATGTAGCAGAATATAACCAAATTAGCTTCTTCAATAATCACCATCACCACCACCACCATCATCATCATCATCATCATCATCAGTTTCCAACTCCAATTTCTCGGATGTGGAGTACAAGCATGTGCCATCTCCTCCTGTCTTAATACATTTTCTGTTCCAGGACATCTTCCCATATGAGACCTCTCTCCTTCACAATTGATTTTACTGTCCCTAGCTAGCTTTTCCTTGGTCTTTCCCATCGTCTTTTCTCCTTGCAAAGTAAACTCAAAGAATTTCTGGCATGTTTGCTGTTCCTTCTCATAATGTGCCCGTCTACTGAAGTCTGCGCTTTTTTATTAAACTGATAACAGGGACCTTCCTATTTACTTCATTCCTGATTTCACCCTTTCACGTAGTTTGATTCATAGTTCTAATGAATCTCATTTCTGTTGCCTGAATTCTGCTGTAGTTATTGTTTAGTAGAGTATATGCCCCTATACTGTATGTGAGAAATGGTATGAAGTAGGTGTAGTACATGGTTGTTTTTGTTTTTTGTGGTATTTTGCAGTCTCAGAGTACATTTCTGACTTGACTGTAAAAGTTTGATGCTTTCTGTGTACTGCTGATTATTTCCTGCATGACAGTATTGTCTTTCAAGATTGTGTTTCTGTGATGCTTGAAGTGAGAAACTGATTCTAATTAGGTTCCTTGCAAGAAAAGTTTTGAGTTTGTTCCTTCCCTGTTGATGGGATGAGAAACTGATTCTCATTTGGTTCCTTCCAAAAAGAGATTTGAGTTTGTTCTTTCCCTGTTGATGGTCATTTCTGTGGTCTATGTTTTACTCATCTTCAGCTTAAAGTTATCAAACATATTGTTCTATTCAGTTAGTTTTTTTCTGTACTTATCTACTATTTCTCCCCATAATGGCATATGTTGTTGTTTGAGTCATCAGTCCATAGACTGGTTTAATTCTTAGTTGCTCTTTTCTTCCTTCCTAACATTTCTTAGCAGCCCTACTGCCTTCATTTTTCATGACTATCCACTCTTTGTCTATTGTGTTTCCTTTTCAGTCTTTTCATTTAGACCTTGTGCAACATGTTCCTTGAAACAATCCCTCACACTCTTTTCTTTCAACTTGTCTAGATCTCATCTCCTTGCATTACTTCCTTTTTTTAATTTCTTTAACTTCATATGGCATTTTATGACCAACAAGTTGTGGTCAGAGTCCACATCTGCTCCTGGGAAAGTTCTGCAATCCAACACCTGGTTTATGAATCTCTGCCTAATCATAATGAAGCCTATTTGATACCTTCCAGTGTCTCCAGATCTCGTCCATGTATACAGCCGTTGTTTGTGGTGTTTGAACCAAGTATTAGCAAGGACTAAATTATGATCAGTGCAGAATCCAACCAGCCGACTTCCTCTTTCGTTCCTTTGTCCCAATCTGAATTCACCTACTGTATTACCTTCTCTTCCTTGGCCTACCACTGCATTCCAGTCTCCCATCACAATTAGATTCTCGTCACCTTTTACATATTATATTAAATCTTCTATCTCTTCATACAGTATATTCTTTCTATTTCCTCATCATCCGCTAAACTAGTAGGCATATAGACCTGCACTATTGTGGTGGGCATTGGTTTGGTGTCTATCTTGACGACAATAATTATTTCACTATGCTGTTTGTAGTAGCTTACCTGCTGCCCTATTTTCTTATTCATTATTAAACCATCTTCTGCATTTCCCCTGTTTGATTTTGTGTTGATAATTCTGTAGTTGCTTGACCAAAAATTCTGTTCTTCCTGCCAGTGTACTTCACTTATACCAACTACATCTAACTTTAGTCTATCCATCTCCCTTTTCAGATTCTCTAACCTACCACAATGATTCAAACTTCTAACATTCCATGCTCCGACTCGCAGATTGTCAGTATCCATCTTCTTGATGGTGTAGTCCCCACACGAAGATCCGAATGGAGGACTATTTTACTTCCGGAATATTTTACCTGGGAGGAAGCCATCGTCAGTAGATCATTCATACAGGGAGACCTGCATGTCCTCGGGAGTTAGTTACGGCTGTAGTTTCCTGTTGTTTTCAGCCGTGTAGCAGTATCAACTCAGCTAAGCCATGTTGAGTATTATTACAAGGCCATATCAGTCAATCAACTAGACTGCTGCCCTTACAATGTCCGAAAGGCTGCTACCTCCCTTTCGATGAACCATTCGTTAGTCTCATCTCTCAACAGATACCGATCCGATATGGTTGCACCTGCGACTCACCTACCTGCTTCATTTGGACGCGCAAGCCTCCCCACCATGGCAAGGTCACATGGTTTGCAGAAATATCAATGCATTTGGTTCATTATCCATTTTCTTGATAGACTTTATGATTTTGTCCATTATTAATATGAACAAGAGTGGCGTTTGGTTCTAGCAGTGTACACTCGCTTGAAAAATAAGATCAGGTGTGTAAAACCAATACTCTCGAAACTGAGCAGGTTTCACAACTAGAAGTGACATTTTTAATGGACGTCAAGGGATGGGACGAGACACCACCTCTGGGAAAGATTGAATATGACTAGAAGTAATTAAAAACCTCAATGCATACTAAACCACTTCTTTCATTGTCATTTATATGCTCTGTTGGGGATATGTCTCTTTCATGTTTTAGGCATGACAAAACAATATTTTTCACAAAGGTGGAATAGTGGCCCATAACAATCTACTCCATATTACAGACAATTGTCGAAAGAGCAACAGATAAAATGCTCAAGAAAAATGTAAATACTGCAAAAAGTACAGCTCTATATCCAAAGGTCAGCTGATCATTCTGGACGGAAATACAATTGAGTGCATTTTACTGGATGAACCAATACAGTACTTTGGGGAAGCATTTCAAGAAAAAATTAAATTTAATCTATGTGGAGAGAAAAAGAAAAACAGCTCTCAAGGAATTTAAACCAGCTGGTTAATTTTTCACAATTTGCTTTATGTCGCACCAACACAGATAGGTCTTATGGCAACAATGGGATAGAAAAGACATAGGAGTGGGAAGGAACCATCCGTGGTATGAAAATGGAAACCATCGAAAACCATCTTCAGGGCTGACAACAGTGGGGTTCGAACCCACTATCTCCCGGATACAAGCTCACAGCTGCATGCCCCTAAACCGCAAATCCAGCTTGCCTGGTGCTGGTTCTGGTTAATTTTGCCTCTTCTCATTCCAGATCAGAAGCTAAATATACTCAACTAAAATATTTAGCCACAGCTAATCTACCCATTCTAGTGTACACCTCTCAAAACTGACAATGAAACTGCATGGTGACATTGATAAAAAATACATTAATAATGAATTCTATTAAAGAAATTATTGGATTACCTACTGACACCTCAGATGCAATGAATTATGTGCCACACAGTTTTAGAGGACTTGGAATTTTCAAATCTCGATGGGAGGCACTTATTCAGCATGTATATATCTGTAAGAGGTTGATGTATATGAGAAGCCCATACATCGAAGCCACTAGAGAACACTGTACTGAAATCCATCAGTTGTTTTCAATTATTGCTGCTTAGCAAGTAGCAAATTATACATCTTAAAAACCCTCTTTCCATCCTCATCTGAAAAATACTCATTCCTTTAGAAGTTGGTGCATCATGCAATGGTAAGGAAGTATTATTATTTTCCCACTGGAAGAAAGGAAATGCTTGTATCAGTAAGATGAGACCTAGGTTATGCGGGCAATGGACAGAAGCAATCAAAATAAACAGTAAATAGCTGAAACCCATCAAGATGACGGTCAATGGGGTAAATATTTATTGAAGGATTTCCTTATACACGACATTCCAAGTACTTTTTTTTTTACGTCGCACCGACACAGGTAGGTCTTACAGTGACAATGGGATAGGAAATGGCTAAAAGCGAGAAGGAAGCAACAATAGCCTTAATTAAGGTACAGCCCCAGCATTTGCCTGGTATGAAAATTGGAAACCATGGAAAACCACATTCGTGGCAGCTGACAGTGGGGTGCGAACCCACTATCTCCCGAATGTAAGCTAACAGCTACGTGACCCGAACCGCGCAGCCACTTGCTTGATGCATTCCTTGTACAATTACCTGTTGGCACTATTGCAACTTTAAAATACCAGTATCGCTCTCTTGACATTGCAACATATAAGTGGCCATGGCTGAAAACTGGCTGAGGTAAATAGTATCCCTCACGCTTCTTGAGGTGTACTGATCGTGATAAAAATTGCCAAGCAAATTGGAAATTGATGCCTCTTGAAAGATAATGGAAGTGTTTTATCAGATGTTGTTAAGTCAATTCGAGAGATTAGAACTCTCTGTCCAGCTTTATGTCAACTTATTATTTCCAAATCCAAACAATTTTCATACGTTCTTCTTACAATTAGGCCCTAATCCATGTAGGAGCCATTGGTAAATGTTCAGATTTATAGGGAGCATGGCTCCAATTTTTACAATATGAATAGACTGTGTGGAGGCAAACCATTAATTCCAGGGAATTCGAGAATTATGTAGGAAATTTAAGTAGCTAGCTTTCATCTTCAGTATTAATCTGTTGACACTAGTGTATGGTTTTGAACTAACGAGTATAAGCCCATATTAATTAAGAATGGTAGCTTTCGAGAAAATTATATCTTTTGCAGAAGTGAACATTCTGCTATAAATTTCTACCATGATATCATCATGTGCTAAAATTCTGGCTGCTAGTTCAATAACATTTGATCCATCACTATCTACAGAGGGGTAGTTGCTGTTACTGCTTTCCTGCAAAAGATCAGCAAATTCCATTTTTTTGTGGTTTTGCCGCATATTTTTATGTAAGTGGCGTAGTTTGAAGAAGGTTCAAAGAGGAGAGTACTTACTGTAATACAATTATACTCATAAATCTCAGCAAGCTTGCTGAGAATCGTACACTTTGGCGCCACACTGTTTCTACATCAGTTTCGGTGTTTGGCAACGTGAAGAGAATAAACTACAAGCCCAGAAGCTCCGTCAAGCTCAGTTCCCTCCTCTCCCAACCATTTCATGTGATTTGTGTGGACATATGTTTCATGTCAAGATTGGACTACGAAGTCATACGAAACATATTCACAAAACTTTGTGAACGAGAAAATGTAAACTGCTGAAGAATATGTTTACTCGGATACGAGTTCCAACCGCCACCACCAACGATTCATAAATAATTGTTTGACAATAAGTATGTGCAAACAGGCAAAACCTTTATTAAATCTCCCCCAAGAACAATTATTTTCCCACTAGAAGGAATGGAATGCCGTTACCTATGATATATTTTAGAAGACAAGTCACACACATTAATGAATGACTATTTGCCATTGGGGCTTTATTCCATATTGAACCGTGCTAATCGAATATCATCAGCTGCTTTGGAATTTAATTTTAATCCAGATACTGAACTCTCGTTTAAATTTAGATGTATTTTGAATGTAATATACACTGTTCAACCATTGGGCAGCAAAACAGTCGCTATTCCTGTCCATGTTACCGATATAACATTAAGCTCTAAATTGATGCACTTTTGTATTATATATCCTAAATGTTTTTCTATAGTCCTTGGGACCATCAATGAAAAGTGCATTCTTGACATTTGTATTGTTTTGTTGGAGCAAGTCAATGATTTCATTAATAATTCAAAGTTGTTCTTGGTTTGTTATGAGTATCATGTTGGACCAATCAAAATTGAAAATTAGCACATTAGTATGACACAGAGGATCAACTCACTTTGCTAACTACCTGAATGGAAGTTCATAGCCTCAGTGTTAAAACCACAACATGAAAAAAGTTAAAATTTCTCCAAAATCACTGAAGCTAAAAAATGTAGAGAGAAACAACATGGAGAGGGAAACGTTTTAATTTATCCAAAATCCCTTCAGGCTAGCAAATATAGGAAGAACTACAGAAGAGACAGTAAAATTTCTGATAGTAGATGGTAGTGGTTGGTTCCTGGAATCTCCCTATCTCTACATTCATCATGGCTTTGTCTGATGGAAATTGTTTCAGTTGAGAAAAAATGTTCAGATCCCTCCTGTTCACATGCCAATAATTACTGTAGAAGGTGGTTGGTTTCTCTTGGGAAATTATTATGACAGAAACACCGTGGCTGAAGAAAAATATTGCAAAAACAATACATATTTAATTCAACAATTTTAAAAGAAGGATAATCCATCTGATGGCTGCCCTTATTAGGGAATCAAAATGGGTAAAACCAAGGACAAATTGTCCCTACTTTTACATCCCGGGGTATACGAAATTCCCTGTACTTGTGGTAAGGTATACACTGGCCACACATGCTGGTCCATTGGTACTCGTATCAAGGAACATGAACATAATATTCGTCTCAACCAGCCAGACAAATACAAATCAGCAATAGCTGAGCACACTCTATCGTTGGGTCATGATGTCATGTTCCAAGATGCTTGAGCTCTTACACAAGACACTGCAGGTCCAGGATTATACAGGAAGCTGTGGAAATACCTAGAAATCCTAACAATTTCAACAGGGACATTGGCTATCAATTAAGTAATACCTGGTTGCCAGCCATTAAGGATTTACGTAAGTAGTTCCCTTCCCTGTCCCTTCACTACTGTTATTTCATTTCGGTGTTTTCCAAATTCGTACATTCCTCATTGCCAGATGTTTTAGTCCAGACTTGTGTCAATGTCATACCTTCATATATGTGTACGCCTGTTCTGTTATGTGACCCTCTTAGACTGATTCTGAATGCTGGGGCTGTACCTTAATTAAGGCCACGGCCACTTCCTTCCCACTCCTAACCCTTCCTTGCCCCATTGTCGCCATAAGACCTATCTGTGTCGGTGCGACGTAAAGCAACTAGCAAAAAAAAAAAAGAGACTGATTCTGATGGTTCCGTCAGCTTCCGTTTCAAACACTAGCACTATACCGTGTCCGAGGAGCCATCTGGTGACGAATGAATGTACCATTTCCACTTCTAATGGGTAACGTCTAAATTCAAAGCTCATTGTTTTAGAAGCCTTTCTTGAGGACAGTCTAGATTTTCTTCTGATTACGCAGAGCATAGTTCTCTGCAAAACGTAAAGAATTTCACCTTATTTTCTTGACACGGCATAAGCCCAAAAGCCTATATCATGTCCAAAATGATCAGCTTCCTAATCAATTATTATGAATGATTATTTAATTACTTTTATGTTGCTTTTAAGATGCAAACAGGAATTGAGTTATAATTCCAAATTAAAATTGTCAACTATCAGATGGATTTTCTATTTCTGATTTTATTCAGGAAAAAAGAAAATCCAATACATGGCATTTTATGTCAGTAAGTAGTATCTTACCATCCCCAGTGAATTTTTCAGCACAGAGTCCACTATTGTCTCGATGGTGGTGTCCGAGATTTCTTTAATTCTTAAGAAGTCCAGCATCTCTTTAGAAATGGTCTCTTTGCCACCAATCATAAGCCCAATGACTTGCCATTTTAAACCCCATATTTCTCCCGAGGTAGTCAGAGCCACCTCCTTGCACAGTAATCGAGGCTGCTGTTTATTTTCCTCAAATCTTACTAGTGGAATAAATCACATTACCCGTATCTTTTGCCCGCTTGTGGAAAGACATTCACCTTCTTCACAAACCTCTCTAAGTGCTGTTTATAAAGGCTTCCAGCAATTTTAATGAGCGAACTGTATTCTGCTGATTTATTCCCATCTGCCCTCCCTTATGACAGAACCCTAATACATGAGGCAAGGTTTTGAACTCATTGCATTGTAATGGGATGTATTAAGGCTCCTTCCAGGGAGAGATCAAATTGGAAAGGCATCTGTATATTTAACACTTTAAACACTACCATATTTTAACATGGACCCTGTCAGTGAACTAGGTTTTTTCATTAATTTTAACATGTTATTACACAGCAGTGAAACAAAGTACATACCTGATTTTTGTATCATATGAATGTGTCAGCCATTCAAAATGAAAGTATTAATCAGCAAGTAATTTCATTATATTAGTCTTATGAAAAACATGAAAAAATGTGCAGAAAAAACTTTTACATTCAACTTATATCAACAAGCCTGCTCAAACAATAAAAATGAATCATTTGATGTAGCTATGTAAACCATAAATAAACACAATCACATTTGAAATACAAAATTTACCTATTTAGGAATAGTTTGTTTTGGTATAGTAGCCCTGGGCTATCCACAGTCCAACCTTGCCCACTCTTTGCACCACCATCTACTTTCTTTTTGTGGTACAGGTGAATCAACAGCCTGCGTCTCTTCGTCTAAACGAAAAAATTAGCCCAAATTTCTGGAGAGGTGAAGTATTTCTATTGTTTGTATTCAAAGTAAATAATGCAGCTAAAAACTTACATTCGAAAGTGACGTAGCAAGTAACGCTCTTGCCCGAACTATCCCTTGATATGTTATCTGGTTCGTAAGCAGAGTCTTCATCATTGTCAACTATTTCTGAACCTGCTTCTCCCAATAAAATATCCAAAATATCACTACCATTTAGCCAGCATGAGGACATGTTTGTACAATAACACAGCTGGCAGCACAATATATTTGGCCTGCTCAGTACCTGGCACATCGAGTGCCTTGGTTGAGGTCACGGCAAGGAGAAAGTACAATTTTTATACTTTCATTTTGAATTTCCCGATCACTGCTGCATTTTAGTGGATATTAGATAAACTACTACCTCCAAGCAAGGGACGGAAATCATATGGGATACGTGCAGCTGCGTAACAGGTGCCGTCCACACCCAGGAAAGCAGTGTGCCCATACAGGCATAGTGTTCAAAGTATTAAAACACTAGGCTGATTTTTTGACCGCAAGTTTGCGAGAACAGCTGTACCGACTGACATTGTAAAGCATTCTGATAAAAACTCTTGGCCTGTAGATTTGCAGTGTGTCTTTAATTTCTTGCTGTATATTTTTGAATTACTAAAAGAGTATAGTATTCTGATTGACTAAAGCGCTCGCCAGTATTTCAAGGTCGCCTGAACCGTTAGTATGCTAGGGCATGTAGCATGAGGGGAGGTGAAAGGGGGTAAGCACACAGCGCAGTCAGATGTCTTCCAGGTCAGCTGTCTTCCAGGTCAGCTGTACTTTGGCTTCTTTAGGCTGTGTTTTAGCGATTCGCTTGGCCGAGAAGATACTGTTCTTAACATATTCACACATCAGCAAATTAAATTCAAAAACATCAACTTTCTACAGCATTAATGTTTCAGGAACAACTCATTACCTTCTATAGTCATTAAAGTCATTGGCATATTCTTGCATTAGTAAATGAAATTCATAAATGTTCTCTTTTCCAAAGGCTTCTATTGTGTGTCAATCATTAGCTATGTAATTTGAATGCAATATTTAATTAAGATTGTTTGTGTACAGTTTTGTATGTACATAGAGCCTCCATGGCTCAGGCGGCATTGCACCAGCCTCTCTTTGCTGGGTTCCGTGGTTCAAATCTTGGTCACTCCATGTGAGATTTGTACCGGGCAAAGTGGAGGCAGGCCAGGTTATTCTCCGAGTACTCTGTATTTTTTTTTTGCTAGGGGCTTTACGTCGCACCGACACAGATAGGTCTTATGGCGACGATGGGATAGGAAAGGCCTAGGAGTTGGAAGGAAGCGGCTGTGGCCTTAATTAAGGTACAGCCCCAGCATTTGCCTGGTGTGAAAATGGGAAACCACGGAAAACCATCTTCAGGGCTGCCAACAGTGGGATTTGAACCTACTATCTCCTGGATGCAAGCTCACAGCCGCGCGCCTCTACGCGCACGGCCAACTCGCCCGGTAGTACTCTGGTTTATCCGGTCATTATTCATTCCAGCAACACACACTAATATAATTTCAGTTCATCTGTCAGTCATTAATGATTGCTCCAGAGGAGTGCGACAGGCTTTAGCAGCCAGCACAATTCCTATCCTTGCTGCTAGATGGGGGCTTAATTCACTCATTCATTCATTCATTCATTCATTCATTCATTCATTCATTCATTCATTCCTGAACCGGTCAAATGACTAGAAACAGGCTGAAGATTTTCATTGTACATACATGCGCATGATTTAAAGTGATTTGATAGAATCTGAGAATGTTCTTGTAGAACAAAACATGCCATTCTTTGTTTAATATTGTGCATTTTTTTCACAGGTATGTTAGGGTGTTAAAATTAGTGTTTTCATCAGATGGAAAAGCTTTAAAGTTACATTAACTAAGTCAACACTGGAAATTATGGCTTCCTTCTTAACAAAATTAGATTGTTTTCCTTCATCTTGTAAGTATCAAATGAATTTAAAATACACTTTCTTGTTCATATTTTATTACTTATTACGCTACAGTATATTACTTCATGAATTTCAGTCTGTGGTATATTTGATTTGAATCACTATAACAGTAGTGGGTAAAGCTATTATTCCTTTCAACATTATTTCCATCAGTAATAAAATTTAGAGCAAATCTCCTCTTCCAAAATATTTCAAAATATGGCATTAAAAATAACATATTTGAAGGCCAATATTCTGTTGTGATCAGCTATCATAAACACAATACTTTATTATTTGTTTGTTTGTAACTCATAACTGTCAATACGTATCACAATGAAATTTATAATGATTGAAACAGCTATGATATGTTTATTCCCTGCAATATCAAGAATGATGGCAGTGAATCATTTTGAAATATCCACTGACTTCTACCAAACAAATAATGCATGAGGATATTACCATACCTTATCAAATCTGAACTTTGTTTTCAGACGTTGTTTGCAAAAATTTTAACTAAGTTTCTCCGCTACACAGAAAAGCATGGATATGCTTTTTTTTGCTGGTTGCCATGGTTATTGTGGTGTCAGAAAATTATCAATACAAAACTGTCCATACTAGTTCTAGATAGACTCTCAGCCCAAAAACATATCCCCCACTGTCGGCAGCCCTGAAAATGGTTTTCCATGGTTTACCATTTTCACACCAGGCAAATGCTGGGGCTGTACCTTAATTAAGGCCACGGCCGCTTCCTTCCCACTCCTAACCCTTCCCTGTCCCATCGTCGCCGTAAGACCTATCTGTGTCGGTGCGACGTAAAGCAACTAGCAACAACAACAACAACAACAAAAACATATCCATGTTAATACAGCTATGCAACTATTATACATCCCCTTTCGAAACGCGTTGAGTGTGTTTTTATCATTAATTACACGGCATAAGCCCAAAAATATACCTCATGAATATTATACATCCCTCCCATAATATAGTGCTCTTTCCCTGTAGTCTAAAATTAGCCTTGAATTTTTTTAAATGTGACATGATATTGTGATCACAGGCATGAGACCTCAAATTTTATGTGGTATATGAACCACAGAGACATGACCTTTCATTTCAAGAATCCCACATGGACAGAGATTCGACCTGTAGCCACCTTGGTGGTAAGTTATTCGGTTACCATGTATAGTCCAAAGTATCTTCTCAGAACTATGAGAGCAAATAGCTCAGCAAATGAAATTCTTTCTTGGCAGCACTTTCTCTCAGTTATTGAGAGAGTTTTACTACTGTCCACATTTAGTATTTGGACTGAGCTAGTTGGCTATGTGGCACAGGTTGTAATAGTTTGCCGTTTTTACACTGTACAAATGCCATGGTTGGGCCTTAATTAAGGCCATGGCTGCCATCTTCCCAGTTCTACCTTTTTTCTAAAGCCATCAATCCCAAAAACCTACTGAATTAGGGTGAAGTTTAAAACCTCTCTCTCTGTTAGTATTTGGCTCAAACATTCCTCTTCATTTCATGCTTCTACTCAAGCAATCACTCAAATTAAGATTCAGTTTTGACACTGATTAATATCATCATCATTGTTGCCTGCGACTCATGTCTGAGTATACATCTCCCTCCTGCAATCTTCCACATCCTCAATATAATTATATGAATATACTTCTAGTGACGAAACAGGCCGAATTTAGAGTGAAACCAGCGCCGCACATAAATTGCATGGAATGGATGGTGGAGACCACGACTGAGTTTGACAGAGTTTTCGAGTTTGTTGTTTAGCCTCTTTATGGCTGCAGCAATCTTCTTCAAAAGTACTAATGGCAAATGAGGCGGTGTGGCAGCAAAGTGAGTGACTTTCAACATTCACATCCCAAGATTGTGGGTCACTACCAGTCAACTTCATGTTATGTTTAAGTCGATCTTTGTAGCATTTCAAAGGGGCTCCTTTAGGCCTCACACAAGAACAAACTTCACCGTAAAGGATTTGGTGAGGAAATCTGGTATCATCCATATGATGTACACGCCCTGTCCATCTAAGCTGATGATCATTGGTGACATATTCCTCCTTTTTGATGTTCAATATGCAGTAAATCTAAGTTTTTGATGGTGGGAACACTAAGTATTTCTACGCTACAATGGTAAAGTGTCCACGTTTCCCAGGCATAAAAGTAGCATTGAGATTATAACAGCCTGGTACATCATTAGTTGGGTATGCACTATTTGGTTTCAATTAATGAAGGAACAGTGCTGAACATCAAAATGCTGCGTGGGCAGTACCAGTTCTCTTCTATACAACCTGTTTGTAGGTACAACCCTTCTATAAGGTACTTCCAAGGTATCCTCCAGTGTTGTATCAGAGATTGACATGTTGAAAGCAGGGAAGATTTTACCAAGTGAAGGTTGAGCAAACACTTCTGTTTTTTTAAAAAAAATGTTGATAGCCATACCGAGTAACTCGGATGGTAGCAGGATGGCGTTCTCAGCTCAAGCTGGTGAGTTCGATCCTGGCTCAGTCTGGTGGTAACTGAAGGTGCTCAAATACGTTAGCCTCATGCTGGTAGATGTACTGGCACATGAAAGCACTTCTGTGGGACAAAATTATGGCACCTCAGGGTCTCTGAAAATTGTTAAAGAATAGTTAGTGGGATGTATTATGATATAGGCCAAGTGATCATATGCTTTCTGGAAGCAGCTGACTGAATTTTGCAGTTCCTCAGATGTAAGAGCAGGTGATGCATCATCATCTGAATATTGCATTTCACTTGCTGTAATCAGTCAGCTTTTGGGAGTGAAGTCATGCTGGACTGAAGAAAACTTCGCCAAAATGATACTGAATATTTACACTTGGGTTCTCTGCTGTTCTTTCATGTAACATGGCAGCCAGATATATGGCAAAGAGTGTTAAAGCAAGTACACACCCCTGTTTTAATACATGAGTGATCAGAAAAGTCTCTGAGATATTATTTTGATAAGAACCCTGCTAGATGTTGGTCTCAGGCTGAATTAAAATACCTTCCCCAGGATGTAAAAAATATAAGAAGAGAAGTTTCTGTTGCTCTCTGTGCTTTTCTTGGAGCTGTCTAGCACAGAATATCATGACAGTAGTACCTCTTTAGGTTTGAAAGCCACACTGGAACTCAGGAAGGATTCTCTCAGAGTGAATCTGGAGATGATTATGCAAAATTCTAACTAAAACTTTATTCGCAACTAGCAGTTACCCATGGCTTCGCTCGCGAGGATTTTGTAATTTGTTAAAAGTAATCTTTCCTCGATACTGTACTAAGACATTATATGAAAATCCCTAAAGTATAAAAATTCACCAAAAAATACAGTTTCATTTACCCCAGAAACTCTTTGTAAACCACGTTTGTGCTATTGCCTTTTGGGGCTAAGATGACCACGCGACATGAAACTGTACATGTGAGGCTCAAGTCGAAAAAGGAAGTTTCTTTATTTTTAAAAGGAGATTCCAAATACCTATTTCAACGTTGGTAACATCTTCAGGTTTTGAGATATAATTATCCCCATAAACATAATTCAACCCTTGCATCAGTCCTTCCCCCACCTCCAGCTAAGTGGATTTTCTAAAAAAACATACATGTTTCTTTATTTTCAAAGGAGATTTCAAATACCAATTTTCACATCTGTAACATCTTCAATTTTTGAAATATAAGTATCTTCATAAAAAATATTAAGCTCTTTTTAAATGTATTTTCACTTCTGTTAAGAGCCTTTTCCAAAAACAAAAAATACATAAAACCTGTATTTTTAAAGGTCTTTCCAAATACTAAGTTTCACATCTGTAACATGTTAAATTTTTGACATATACTGTAGATATACCAATAGGCATATTCATTTTAAAAATTCACCCACTTTTTCAATTTTTCACCCTCCTTAAGTGGATTTTCTGAAAACAAAAAAATACATGTTTATTTTTAAAGGAGATTCCAAATACTTATTTTCATGTCTGTAACATGTTCAGTTTTTGAGATATAAGTATCCTCATAAAAAATTCAATTCCTTTTTCACCTCCCACTTCCCAGTTAAGTTGATTTCCCTCCCCAAAGATATGTGTGAATATTTCTAAAGGAGATTACAAATACCAATTTTCACGTCTGTAACATCTTCCGTTTCTGCGATATAACCATCCTCATAAACAGAATTTAACTCCTTAACTTAATTTCAACACCCCCTTAAGTCGATTTTCTGAAAACAAAATAAATACATGTTTCTTTATTTTTTAATTTTTTTCTAGTGGCTTTATGTCGCACCGACACAGATAGGTCTTATGGCGATGATGGGATAGGAAAGGGCTAGGAGTTGGAAGGAAGAGGCCGTGGCCTTAATTAAGGTACAGCCCCAGCATTTGACTGGTGTGAAAACGGGAAACCATGGAAAACCATCTTCAGGGCTGCCGACAGTGGAATTCGAACCCACTATCTCCCGGATGCAAGCTCACAGCAGCACACTCCTAACTGCATGGCCAACTCGCCCAGTTCTTTATTTTTAAAGGAGATTCCAGATACCAATTTTCACTCTGTAACATCTTTAGTTTGTTTATATGTAAGCATCCTCATACAAGTAATTAAACTAATTTTTCAATTCTTTCATCTTCCTTTAAGCAATTTTCCAAAAACAAAAAAATTTGTGTTTCTTTATTTTTAAAGGAGATTCCAAACACCTATTTTCACGCCTGTAACATCTTTAGTTTTTTAGATATAAGAACTCTCATACAAAGAATTCAACTCATTTTTCAATTCATTCTTCCCCCCTTAAGTGTATTTTTCAAAAACAAAAGAATATGTTTTTATTTACTGTGAAAAATTCCAAATATAAATTTTCATGTCGTAACATATTCAGTTTTTCAGTATGTAAGTATCCTCAAACGAAGAATTCAACTCCTTTCTTCACCTCCACCCCCCATTAAGTTGATCCCCCCCCCTCCCCAAAATGTGTGTTTCTTTACTTTTAAAGTAGATTCCAAATACCAACCTAAATGTCTGTAACCTTCAGTTTATGAGATATAAGTATCCTCATAAAAAGAATTCAATTTCTTTCACTTCCTTTCACCCCTTCAATTCAACCCTTGCATCAGTCCTTCCCCCACCTCCAGCTAAGTGGATTTTCCAAAAAAACATACATGTTTCTTTATTTTCAAAGGAGATTTCAAATACCAATTTTCACATCTGTAACATCTTCAATTTTTGAGATATAAGTATCTTCATAAAAAATATTAAGCTCTTTTTAAATGTATTTTCACTTCTGTTAAGAGCCTTTTCCAAAAACAAAAAATACATAAAACCTGTATTTTTAAAGGTCTTTCCAAATACTAAGTTTCACATCTGTAACATGTTAAGTTTTTGACATATACTGTAGATATACCAACAGGCATATTCATTTTAAAAATTCACCCACTGAAAATAAAAAATATGTGTTATCAGGACTGTAACATCTTCAGTTTTTGAGTTACATATATAGTCATAAAAAATTAACTCCTTTCTCAACCCCACCCCTAAAGTTGATCCCCCTGCCCAAAAAAATGTTTCTTTATTTCTAAAAGAGATTAGGAATACCAATTTTCACGTCTGTTACCTTCAGTTTATGACATATAAATATCCCCATATAAGGAATTCAATTTTTTCACTTTCCTTCATCCTCCCCCCTTAAGTGAATATTCCAAAAAAATACATGTTTCTGTTTTATAAAGGAGCTTCCAAATACCAATTATCAAGACTGTAACATCTTCAGTTTTTGAGGTATATGTATCCTCATACAAAGAATTCAACTCCCTTTTCACCCCACCCCTCCCCAAGTTGATCCCCTCCCAAAATGCGTGTTTCTTTATACACTAGTATCCAAAAGTTAAGCAAAAGTCATGAGTAAGCAGGGAAACAGGAAATAGACCGCAAATCGCACGACATATGCACCTACCAACCTTCGCTCTGTATAGGAAAGGAGTGTTCCCAACTTTGACTAGCGGCGTAACCGCAAGGTAAACACAGCCAGTGCCTGCGCCCCATATTCTCTCAGTCGTGTTTGCCTTGTTATAGTGTGCGGAGTATATCCTCATGGGGAACGTGACAACATAATGGCACAACAACGCTATTTGGACCGGGTTTTGCAGGGTAGAATACTCGGCTGCTTGGAAGCAGGCCAGACACAGACCAAAGTTGCAGTATCCTTGAATGTGCCACAAAGTGTCATTTCCAGGCTTTGGAGATGATTTCAAGACACAGGAGATGTTAGTCGTAGGCCAGTACCAGGTCGACCAAGGGTAACCACCCCAACAACCCCACAGCAGGACCGATATCTGGCTTTAACCGCCTGACAAAATCGGAGTGCATCTGCAAGACAACTGTCGGCAAAGCTTGCAGCTGTCTCAGGGGTTACCGTTTCCTGGCAAACTGTGTACCGGAGGCTCAGAACAGCAGTGCTGTTTGTCCGACGTCCAGCGGTGTGCATCCCACTCACTCCAGCACAGAGACGGGCCCATTTACTGTGGAGCCATCAACATCGAAACTGGACCATGAATGAATGGAGGCATGTGCTCTTCACAGATGAATCCCGCTTCTGATTGAGAACGATTCCCATCGCACATTAATCTGGAGAGAACCGGTAGCTGATACAACCACAAGAACATCGTGGAACGGGACCAGTATGGTGGTGGTGGTGGCGTCATGGTGTGGGGCGGCATCATGTTGAATGGCCGTGCGGGTCTGCACGTCTTCATGGATGGTCCGAGGAACACTGTTAACACTCGGAGATATAGGGATGAGGTACTGAGACCACATGTTCCACTCTTCAAAGGTGCAGTTGGTCCAGACTTCCTCTTAATGGACAATAATGCCCAACCGCACCGCGCTGCTCTGGTGGATGGGTTTTGGCTGGGGAAAACATTCATCGCATGGACTGGCCAGCGAGATCTGTGGATCTGAATCCTATAGAACATGCCTGGGATGCAGTGGGGAGGCGAACTGCATCCCGTCAGCCTCCACCACGGACCCTCCAAGACCTCCGCATAGCCCTTTCGGAGGAAAGGGATTGACTGCCACAAGAGCTTTTGGACAATCTGATAGAGAGCATGCCACATCGCTGCGAAGCATGTGTGGCCGTTAGGGGTAACCATATACCCTATTAACAGCATATTTGGTTGTGGAAGACATTGCCAAGTTTTGTTAGTTGTTGTCAAAGGTGTACCTTAGCTATCAGAACCTTTCTGACACTGTTTTTCTGGACAAGTTGTGTTAGAGTGCAGGTGCTCAATAAGAGAGGAATTTTAGATATTCTGTCATTAAGCTGAACTTCTACTATGGACAAACCATACAGAGCCATGGGTCACTGAAAGAATGGTACGCTATAATGGACTCTCGCTCTCAGCTCATTTGAACATAATACCCACTTCCATTCACTGTCTTCTTCCTATAGGGACGTTTAAAATAATAGCTGGGATTTATCTGCAGTATTTAAAAGGTAGTCGAAGCTCGATTCCAAAGTAGGTAGTAAGTACGTAGGCTATTAGGTTATTCTATTTATTAGTTTAATGAATTGTATTATAACTTAGTTGACATTCAACAATTAATTCAACTCAGCTCTCTAGCCTACCCTACAGTACAACTATGAGTCATGCTCATGACCACTCAAAATTATCTGTTTTATACTGGGAAGAACCGTTCAGCCTTCTCTCAGTTTGTATGTCACATAATTGCTCAAGACTTTGATCACTTAATCATGAGATCACCAGTATACAGGGTCTATAAGTGAGCTGACTGATGCAATAACTAACTAAAAAGACGTTGCATCAGAAAATTGTGAATACAGTGAAAATTCCAAGTTTTTGAAATCATTTAAGAAAAGACTGGGCAAACAATTGATAGAGAACATGCCACCTGGGAAACAATCCTAAATGCAGATTATTGATTATTATGTATACAGGTATTTTTTCATCCAATTCTACATACTTTTTAATGGCATTGTCACTGTGGGGGAAAGGCTTTGTAACATCAAAACTTGATGCGAAGAGGTGGTTGCAGGAGAAACCTGAACCTGAAAGCTGTATGAGGCATAGGAAAGCAGTTCACAGAATGAGGACCAGATGGCAGCAGCAAGCACTGAATGCTGTTGCTATTGTCTATCAGTATACACTATACAGATTTAATAGGACTGGTGAATCAGATAACTGTATGTATTCAATAACATGAATGGAATCAAATGAATTGAATATCCCATCATACACGACAGTGACGTTTCACCAGCACAGGGATCCTGAGGGTAAAAATAACTTCACAGATTATTCTTAACATTGCTTTATTCTTTAGGTCATCTGAGTTATAATGAAGTGAAAGCTGAGTGCGCACCGGATACTTTTCCTAAGCTCAAGATAAAAGCAAATGTAAGAATCGACATGTTGGTTGAAGCTGGGTATATAAATTAGCTCCGTTGATGAAATACCGTGAGTCAAACAAATGAATGTAGGCTATCTAAGAGTCATGGTTGTCAAAGGTAAGAGTAGCACAAAAAGACAGGGCTTGGAGATGTTTTAACACTCTCTTTAATTTCAAGGTATGATGTGTGGAAGCAAATGCTATTTATGAATAGAATTTTACTGGGATCTTTAGTTCATTTAGAGAGATTTCCCCCTTCCGCAACACCCCCCTTGATCCTCCTTAGTTCTCCCCCCCCCCCAAGGGGCTCTGAACTTCGGAGCATGGGTTGGCGACCACGGGGCCCTTAGCTGAGTCCTGGCATTGCTTCCACTTACTTGTGCCAGGCTCCTCACTTTCATCTATCCTGTCCGACCTCCCTTGGTCAACTCTTGTTCCTTTCCGACCCCGACACTATTAGGTTTCCGAGGGCTAGGGAGTCTTTCATTTTCACGCCCTTCGTGGCCCTTGTCTTCCTTTAGCTGATATCTTCATTTTTCGAAGTATCGGATCCCTTCCATTTTTATTTCCTTCCCACCCTCCATCCCCCAGGGGCTCTGACCTTCGGAGCATGGGTTGGCGACCACGGGGCCCTTAGCTGAGTCCTGGCATTGCTTCCACTTACTTGTGCCAGGCTCCTCACTTTCATCTATCCTATCCGACCTCCCTTGGTCAACTCTTGTTCTTTTCCGACCCCGATGCTATTAGGTTTGCGAGGGCTAGGGAGTCTTTCATTTTCACGCCCTTCGTGGCCCTTGTCTTCCTTTAACCGATATCTTCATTTTTCGAAGTGTCGGTTCTCTTCCTCTTTTTTCCTCGAATTAGTGTTATATAAAGGATTGTTGCCCAATTGTATTTCCTCTAATAACAATAACCACCACCACCACCATCACCACCCTCTAATAAACGTTCCCCCTTTCTCTATTTATCATTTCTTTATCAATTACTACGGCAAGTTGTTTCGAGTGGAACCTCGTATTTCTTTCATTATTTCTTCCTATTTTTTAATATATTTTTATTTGACTTTATTCTTTTTTTAACGTTTTAAATGATTTTAAAACCTATATATCCACTTTGAATTTGACGAAATTAAATCCTACACTGTTTTCTATGACTTCATTCACGTCACCTTTTACTCTTCGGCCGGAGAAACAAATACCTACAAGACCTGCCTAGCAACGACTTTACATAAGTACATACTTGACCTGCTTATGAACTTCAATTATATTTGTTTTCGGCGCAAATAGTGATGTTCTGTTTACTCTCTTGACTGTGATTATTGTGTTTTGAACATTAACTGAATTGCTACGATATGATACAATGTTAATTTAATTTTTTGCCTGTGTTCAATGTATTTAGTTGTTTTAAGATCTTCGCTAATTGGCTGATGATGACACTTGAAATGTGTTGAAACCGGCCCCAATAAACAGGTTGTAACTACTTTTTAGTTCAACTTACTACGGAGTATTGAAAGGTGGATCCTTCCCTATAATATTGTACATCTTCTTAGGCATAAAAGAAGACGGAGTAGTAGTAGTAGGGATAAAACTAGTATTGATTCGGGACTGACTCAGCTGCAGCATGGAGTCACATATCAAAATGAAATGAATGAAAATCCACAGCCTGGTTCCAGTCATTTGACTGGGTCAGGAATGGAATGAATGAAGTCCCATCTAGCGGCGAGGATAGGAATTGTGCCAGCTGCCAAAGCCTGTTGCACCCCTCTGGGGCAATGATTAAAGCCTGACAGATGAAATGAAATAATATTTGAGTGTGTTGCTGGAGTGAAAGATGACAGGGAAAACCAGGGTACCCAGAGAAAAATCTGTCCTACCTCCACTTTGTCCAGCACAAATCTCACATGGAATGACCACGATTTGAACCACGGAACCCAGTGGTGAAAGGACGGTGCACTGTTGCCTGAGCCACAGAGGATCTAGGAGTCACGTATCATACATTAATAATATGCTTCATAGCAGAAACACACGTAGTAGTAGTAGTAGTAGTAGTAGTACAGATTAAACTAGTATTGTTTCTGGACTGACTCAGCTGCAGCATGGAGTCAGTGGAGTCATGGAATCAAGTACAATTATAAAAAGGAACAGTTTTACTCAGAATAAGAGCTACTTACAGATGAAAAAGGAAATACAGTATAATTATATTTGTGTATATATTTCCAAATTGCTCTATAAAAATATGTTGTTGTTTGGGTGATCAGTCCACGAACTGGGTTGATATACCCCTCTGGTGCATGATAGCCAAGTGACATTGTCACCTGGCTTCTCACTAAGGTGGTGGTAGTTTGAATCTTGGCCAATGCACATGGGATTTCTTAAAAGAAGAAAGTCATTTCCCAGTGGTTCGGATACCAAGTACAATTGGAAGTCCCATGGCTATGATCACGAAATCAACAGTTATGTAAAACTAGATGCATGCTTTCATATTTCCTTCCATACACACTATTCTGTGCTAACCTTTTATACTAATCTGCTTGTGAAATCCAAATTTTCCACATTAATAATAATAATACCAAAAATAATAATAAATAATAATAAATAGGCATTATTGTTCAGTCATTCGTCCAGAGGACCTTTATGCAGCAGAATGCCTTGTATTGAAGAGGAAGGGTTTAACTGAAAAGTCAGAAGCCAAAGAAAGAAAAATCCTGAGAAAGATCCTAGGACCAATCAGAGAAAATGGTGAGTACAGGAGACGACATAACAATGAACTGTTCCTGCATGTGGAAAGGATAACGGACACCATTTGGAAACGGAGGATTAATTTTTATGGCCACATAACACGTATGAGCTCGCAGAGATTGACCAACCGGATCTTATCCTACTTTGTAAACAAGAAAACCAAGGGACCCTGGTTCATCGAAGTTGGAAAAGACCTTCAAGAAATAGGGATCACACATGAAGACATCCAGGAACGTGTTCCTCTCCAGAAGAAAGTTCGAGCATACCAGCTGTTCCAAGAAAAGCCGAAGTTGAAAACAGCAAGAAGTGGACTGATGAAAGAAAGGAGGCTCACAGAAAGCAAATGTGGGAATACTGGCAAAGAATTAAAGCTTAAGGATGCAAATGGTTGAAATAACGTGGTCCACAGTCGGCCACAACTAATAATAATAATCAATAATAATAAAAATAATAATTATACCAAAAAAACAACCACACCAAACCTATGTGAACACGTCTTAAATGTGGGCATTTTGAACATTCCATATAAGAAAGAGTTTCCTGTGCTATGTTGATATGTTCTGTTCCTGTGTGTTTCCCATGATTAATGTACTATGTAGAGTTGTAGAAAATTGAGTTATTATTTTATTGTTATTTTTAGTTGATTGATGTCAGTAGGTAAGAAATTCAACAGAATTGAATGTCAGATTGGTGATACAAAGCTAGAACAGGTCAGTAATTTCAAGTATTTAGGTTGTGTGTTCTCCCAGGTTGGTAATATGGTAAGCGAGATTGAATCAAGGTGTAGTAAAGCTAATGCAGTGAGCTCGCAGTTGCGATCAACAGTATTCTGTAAGAAGGAAGTCAACTCCCAAACGAAACTATCTTTACATCGGTCTGTTTTCAGACCAACTTGGCTTTGCGGGAGCGAAAGCTGGGTGGACTCAGGATATCTTATTCATAAGTTAGAAGTAACAGACATGAAAGTAGCGAGAATGATTGCTGGTACAAACAGGTGGGAACAACGGCAGGAGGGTACTTGGAGGCGAATGGAGGAGGATAGGTTACCTAAGAGAATAATGGACTCTATTATGGAGAGTAAGAGAAGTAGACCAAGACGACTCATTTTCTAAATATTTAAAGACTAGCAAGATACCCGTGCTTCGCTACGGTGTTATACTGAAATTTATAATTGAATGCTTATTGTTTTAGATATATAATCCGACGAAATTCG
Source organism: Anabrus simplex (assembly GCF_040414725.1). NCBI lineage: Eukaryota > Metazoa > Arthropoda > Insecta > Orthoptera > Tettigoniidae > Anabrus > Anabrus simplex. The sequence continues at coordinate 1,376,747,838 of NC_090265.1, forward strand.
CGATCTGACTCGTTTTCTGCGAGAATCCACCAAAATTCCTGATCTGACTGGTTTTCTATTATTTTACGGCACGTTTCCTCCCATTTTTCAATCTTCCTTTCCAGCAATCGATTTCGTACTTCCCGGGCTAGGCTCAGGTATTCCTCCCGGTCAGATGGGTCCGTAAATCTTTGCCATCTTTTCCTATAATCATTTTTAATATGGATAAAATCCTTCAGGAAATCCGGCGTGGTGTCATTACCCGTCCAGGAGCCGTTTCCAGCGCGGTCCGCACATTATTATTATTATTATTATTATTATTATTATTATTATTATTATTATTATTATTATGTGTTGCTGGAATGGCTGATGACAGGGAAAACCGGAGTATCCGGAGAAAAACCTGTCCCGCCACCGTTTTGTCCAGCACGAATGTCACATGGAGTGACTGGGATTTGAACCACGGAACCCAGCTGTGAGAAGCCGGCGCGCTGCCGCCTGAGCAACGGAGGATCCTTATAAGTACATTAATAACAGCTAAAATCAATTGGTCTCACCTACTTCTACACCCCACCGCCGTTAAGTTTATTTACCGCCCCCCGCAAAAAAAATTAAAAGAATGCTTGTTTCTTTATGTTTAAGGGAGATTCCAAACACCAATGTTCATGTCTATTACCTTCAGTTTTGAGATATAAGTATCCCAATAAAAATAATTTACTTTCTGCACTTCATATCACAATACCCCCCCCCCCCCAAGTGAATTTTCCCGCAAAAAATACTTGTTTCTTTAATAGTAAAGGATCTTCTTAAATACCAATGATCACGACTCTAACTTCTTCAGTTTTTGATTTATGTGTCCTCATGAAAGGAATTCAACTCCTTTACACTCCCGCCCTCCAAGATGGTTTCCCCACCAAAACGCGCTTTTCTTTGTTTTTAAAGGAGATCCAAATACGAATTTTCACGTCTGTAACAACTTTAGTTTTTATTAGATGTATGTATTCTCATACAATTAAGCCAATTATTTTTTCAATTCTTCCCCCCTCCCCCTTCATTGGATTTTCCGAGAATACGTGTTTCTTTACTTTTAAAGCAGATTGCAAATATCAAATTTCACGTCTGTAGCGTCTTCATTTTTGTGATATCAGTAGCCTAATTAAAAGAATTCAACACCATTTTCAGTCACTTTTACCACCCCCCTCCACACAAGTGGTATTTCCGAAAACTAAAAACACACGTTTCTTTATGTTTAATAGAGATAAAAAATACCTTCACTTCTGTAACATGTTAAGTTTTTTTAGATATACTGTAAAAATTCTCATTTTAAAATTTCACCCCTTTGAGTTCCCCTTAAGTGGAGTTTCCAAAAACAAATCACATATGTTTATTTACATTTACAGGAGATTCCAAACACCCACTTTTTACGTCTGTAACATTTTACGTTTCCAAGATATTCTGTAGATATAGTCTTTCAAAAAATTCACCCCAATTTGTCACTCCTGTTTAATTGGATTTCCCAAAAACTAAGAATTACGTGTTTCTTTATTTTGAAAGGAGATCCCATATACAAATTTTCAGTTCTGTAATATCTTTCGTTTCTGAGATATATGTATCCCCATTAAAGGCATTCAACCCATTTTTCACCCCTTTTACACCCCTCCTATTAGGATTTACAGAAAACAAAAAAATACGTGTTCCTTTATTTTTAGAGGAGATTCTAACTAAAAAATTTTACATCTGTAAATTTTAAAGTTTTAAGATGTAGACACACTCATTTTAAAAAATTCACCCCCCCCTTTTCACCCCCCAATATTTGGATTTTACAAAAACGAAAAAAATACGTGTTTCTTTACTTTTAAAGTAGATCCAAAATACCAATTTTCAGGCCTGTAATATCTTCAGGTTCTGAAATATAAGTAGCCTCATTAAAGGCATTCAACCCATTTTTCACCCTTTTACACCCTTCCTATTGGGATTTTCCGAAAACAAAAGAATACGTGTTTCTTTATTTTTCTAAATACCAATTTTTACATCTATAAACTTTAAAAGTTTTGAGATATAGATACACTCATTTTAAAAAATCACCACCTTTTCACCCCCCCCCATTAATTGGATTTTCCACAAACAAAAAAATACGTGTTTCTTTATTTTTAAAGGAGATCCCAAACACCAATTTTCAGGTCTGTAATATCTTCATGTTCTGAAATATAAGTAGCCTCATTAAAGGCATTCAACCCATTTTTCACCCCTTTTCACTCCTCCTATTGCGATTTTCCGAAAACAAAAAAATACGTGTTTCTTTATTCTTAAAGGAGGTTCTAAATACCAATTTTTACATCTATAACCTTTAAAGGTTTTGAGATATAGATACACTCATTTTAAAATATTACCCCCCTTTTCACCCCCCCCCCTTAATTGGGTTTTCCAGAAACAAAAAAATAAGTGCTCCTTTATTTTTAAAGGAGATCCCAAACACCAATTTTCAGGTCTGTAATATCTTCAGTTTCTGAGATATAAGTAGAATCATTAAAGGCATTCAAGCCGTTTTCACCCCTTTTCACTCCTCCTATTGCGATTTTCCGAAAACAAAAAAATACGTGTTTCTTTATTTTTAATGAAGATTCTAAATACCAATTTTTACATCAGCAAACTTTAAAAGTTTCGAGATATAGATTCACTCATTTTAAAAATTCACCCCCTTTTCACCCTCCCATTAACTGGATTTTCCAAAAACAAAAAAAATACGCGTTTCTTTATTTTTAAAAGAGATCAAAAGTACCAATTTTGAGGTCTGTAATATCTTCAGTTTCTGATATATAAGTACCGGTATCCTGATTAAATGCATTCAACCCATTTTCCCCCATTTTCACCCTTTTTCACCCCTCCTATTGGGATTTTCTGAAGACAAAAAAATACGTGTTTCCTTATTTTTAAAGAAAATTCTAAATACCAATTTTCACATCTATAAACGTTTAACGTTTTGAGATATAGATACACTCATTTTAAAATTTCACCCCCCCTTTTCACCCCCTTACCGAAGGAATATCCAAAAATCCTCTCTTAGCGAGCACCTACATCATAATGTGAATATATCCCCAAAATTTCATTTCTTTATGTTCAGTAGTTTTGGCTCTTCATTTCTTTATGTCCAGTAGTTTTGGCTCGAGCCAAAACTACTGGACATAAAGAAATGAAATTTTGGGGATATATTCACATTATGATGTAGGTGCTCGCTAAGAGAGGATTTTTGGATATTCCTTCGGTAAGGGGGTGAAAAGGGGGGTGAAATTTTAAAAAGAGTGTATCTATATCTCAAAACTTTAAAAGTTTACAGATGTAAAAATTGGTATTTAGAATCTTCTTTTAAAATAAGGATACACGTATTTTTTTGTTTTCTGAAAACCCCAATAGGAGGGGTGAAAAAGGGTGAAAATGGGGAAAAATGGGTTGAATGCCTTCAATCAGGATACCGGTACTTATATCTAAGAAACTGAAGATATTACAGACCTGAAAATTGGTACTTTTGATCTATTTTAAAAATAAAGAAATACGTATTTTTTTGTTTTTGGAAAATCCAATTAATGGGAGGGTGAAAAGGGGATGAATTTTTAAAATGAGTGAATCTCTATCTCCAAACTTTTAAAGTTTGCAGATGTAAAAACTGCTATTTAGAATCTTCATTAAAAATAAAGAAACACGAATTTTCTGTTTTCGGAAAATCGCAATAGGAGGAGAGAAAAGGGGTGGAAAATGGGTTGAATGCCTTTAATGAGGTTACTTATATCTCAGAAACTGAAGATATTACAGACCTGAAAATCGGTGTTTGGGATCTCCTTTAAAAATAAAGAAACACGTATTTTTTTGTTTCTGGAAAATCCAATTAAGGGAGGGGGTGAAAAGGGGGTAATATTTTAAAATGAGTGTATCTATATCTCAAAACTTTTAAAGGTTATAGATGTGAAAATTGGTATTTAGAATCTCCTTTAAAAATAAAGCAACACGTATATTTTGTTTTCGGAAAATCCAATTAATGGCGGTTAAACAGGAGTGACAAATTGGGGTGAATTTTTGAAAGACTATATCTACAGAATATCTTGGAAACGTAAAATGTTACAGACGTAAAAAGTGGTTGTTTGGAATCTCCTGTAAATGTAAAGAAACATAGGTGATTTGTTTTTGGAAACTCCACTTAAGGGGAACTCAAAAGGGGTGAAATTTTGAAATGAGAATTTTTACAGTATATCTAAAAAACTCAACATGTTACAGAAGTGAAGAATGGTATTTTTTTATCTCTATTAAACATAAAGAAACGTGTATTTTTAGTTTTCGGAAATATCACCTGGGTGGAGGGGGGGGGGGGTTAAAGTGACTGAAAATGGTGTTGAATTCTTTTAATTAGGCTACTGATATATCAAAAATGAAGATTTTACAGACGTGAAATTTGATATTTTCAATCTGCTTTAAAAGTAAACATACACGTATTCTCTAAAAATCCAATGAAGCGGGAGGGGGGGGGGGTGAAAGAATTGAAAAATAAATTGGCTTAATTGTATGAGAATACATACATCTAATAAAAACTAAAGTTACTACAGATGTGAAAATTCGTATTTGGATCTCCTTTAAAAACAAAGAAAAACGCGGTTTGGGCGGGAAACCATCTTGGAGGGCGGGAGTGTAAAGGAGTTGAATTCCTTTCATGAGGACACATAAATCAAAAACTGAAGAAGTTAGAGTCGTGATAATTGGTATTTAGAAGATCCTTTACTATTAAAGAAACAAGTATTTTTTTCGGGAAAGTTCATTTAGGGGGGGGGGTAGTGTGAAATGAAGTGAAAAAAGTAAATTACTTTTATGGGGATACTTATATCTCAAAACTGAAGGTAAGAGACGTGAACATTGGTGTTTGGAATCTCCCTTAAACATAAAGAAACAAGCCTTCTTTTCATTTCTTTTTGTGGGGGGGGGGGGGGTGGCGGTAAATAAACTTAACGGCGGTGGGGTGTAGAAGGAGGTGAGACCAATTGATTTCACTGTTATTAATGTACTTACAAGGATCCTCCGTTGCTCAGGCGGCACCGCGCCGGCCTCTCAAAGCTGGGTTCCGTGGTTCAAATCCCGGTCACTCCATGTGACATTCGTGCTGGACAAGACGGAGGCGGGACAGGTTTTTCTCCGGATACTCCGGTTTTCCCTGTCATCAGCCATTCCAGCAACACATAATAATAATAATAATAATAATAATAATAATAATAATAATAATAATAATGTTCCGGACCGTCGTCAAATGTGCGGACCGCGCTGGCAACGGCTCCTGGACGGGTAATAACTAAGAATGCAGTCCGGCCGCAGGTTCAGTGCCGCCATATCACCCAAAATGACACCACGCCGGATCTCCTGAAGGATTTTATCCATATTAAAAATGATTAAAGGAAAAGATGGCAAAGATTTACGGACCCAACTGACCAGGAGGAATACCTGAGCCTAGCCCGGGAAGTACGAAATCGATTGCTGGAAAGGAATATTGAAAAATGGGAGGAAACGTGCTGTAAAATAATAGAAAACGAGTCAGATCGCGAATTTCGGCGGATTATATATCTAAAACAATAAGCATTCAATTATAAATTTCAGTATAATACCGTAGCGAAGCACGGGTATCTTGCTAGTTATATATATATAGACTAGCAAGGTACCCGTGCTTCGCTACGGTATTATACTGAAATTTATAATTGAATGCTTATTGTTTTAGATATATAATCCGCCGAAATTCGCGATTTGACACGTTTTCAGCGAGAATCCACCAAAATTCCCGATCTGACTCGTTTTCTATTAGATTACGGCTGGTTTCCTCCCATTTTTCAATCTTCCTTTCCAGCAATCGATTTCGTACTTCCCGGGCTAGGCTCAGGCATTCTTCCCGGTCAGTTGGGTCCGTAAATCTTTGCCATACCGTATTTTCCTATAATCATTTTTAATCTGGATAAAATCCTTCAGGAGATCCGGCGTAGTGTCATATTGGGCGCCTTGGCGGCAATGAACCCGCGGCCGGACTCCATTCTTAGTCATTACCCGTCCAGGAGCCGTTTCCAGCGCGGTCCGCATATCTGATGACGGTTCGGAACATTATTATTAATATTATTATTATTATTATTGCTATTATGTGTTGCTGGGATGAATGATGACAGGGAAAACCGAAGTATCCGGAGAAAAACCTGCCCCGCCTCCGTTTTGTCCAGCACGAATGTCATATGGAGTGACCGGGATTTGAACCACGGAACCCAGCTGTGAGAAGCCGGCGCGCTGCCGCCTGAGCAACGGAGGATCCGTATAAGTACATTAAGAACAGTAAATTCAATTGGCCTCACCTCCTTTTACACCCCACCGCCGTTAGTTTTTACTGCCAAACCCCCCCCCCCCCAAAAAAATTAAAAGAAGGCGTGTTTCTTTATGTTTAAGGGAGATTCCAAACACCAATGTTCACGTCTATTACCTTCAGTTTTGAGATATAAGTACCCCCATAAATATAATTTACTTTTGCCACTTCATTTCAAACTACTCACCCCCCCCCCCTAAGTGAATTTTCCCGCAAAAAATACTTGTTTCTTTAATAGTGAAGGATCTTCTAAATACCAATTATCACGACTCTAACTTCTTCACTTTTAGATTTATGTGTCCTCATGAAAGGAATTCAACTCCTTTACACTCCCGCCCCCCAAATGCTTTCCCCCCCAAAACGCGTTTTTCTTTGTTTTTAAAGGAGATCCAAATACGAATTTTCACGTCTGTAACAACTTTAGTTTTTATTAGATGTATATATTCTCATACAATTAAAGTCAATTAATTTTTCAATTCTTTCACCCCCCTCCCCCCGCTTCATTGGATTTTCCGAGAATACGTGTTTCTTTACTTTTAAAGCAGATTGCAAATATCAAATTTCCCGTCTGTAATATCTTCATTTTTAAGATATCAGTAGCCTAATTAAAAGAATTCAACACCATTTTCAGTCACTTTCACCCCCCCCTCCACCCAAGTGGTATTTCCGAAAATTAAAAATACACGTTTCTTTATGTTTAATAGAGATAAAAATACCATTTTTCACTTCTGTAACATGTTAAGTTTTTTAGATATACTGTAAAAATTCTCATTTTAAAATTTCACCCCTTCTGGGTTCCCCTTAAGTGGAGTTTCCAAAAACAAATCACCTATGTTTCTTTACATTTACAGGAGATTCCAAACACCCACTTTTTACGTCTGTAATATCTTCAGTTTCAGAAATATATGTAGCCTCATCAAAGGCATTCAACCCCTTTTTCACCCCTTTTCACCCCTCCTATTGCGATTTTCCAAAAACAAAAAAATACGTGTTTCTTTATTTTTAAAGGAGATTCTAAATACAAATTTTTACATCTATAAACTGTAACAGTTTTGAGATATAGATACACTCATTTTAAAAAATCCTTTTCACCCCCCCCCCCCCATTAATTGCATTTTCCAAAAACAAAAAAATACGTGTTTCTTTATTTTTAAAAGAGATCAAAAGTACCAATTTTCAGGTCTGTAATGTCTTCAGTTTCTGAGATATAAGTACTGGTATACTGATTAAGGGCATTCAACCCATTTTCCCCATTTTCACCCCTTTTCACCGCTCCTATTGGAATTTTCTGAAAACGAAAAAATACGTGTTTCCTTATTTTTAAAGAAGATTCTAAATACCAATTTTTACATCTGTAAACTTTTAAACTTTCGAGATATAGACACACTCATTTTAAAATTTCACCCCTCTTTTCACCCCCTTAGCAAAGGAATATCCAAACATCCTCTCTTAGCGAGCACCTACATCTTAATATGAATATATCCCCAAAATTTCATTTCGTTACGTCGAGTAGTTTTGGCTCTGCAATAAGAGGTATAGAACTAATCTTAATGTCACACACACACACACACACACACACACACACACACACACACACACACACACACACACACACACACACACACACACACACACACACACACACACACACACACACACACACACACACACACACACACACACACACACACACACACACACACACACACACACACACACACACACACACACACACACACACACACACACACACACACACACACACACACACACACACACACACACACACACACACACACACACACACACACACACACACACACACACACACACACACACACACACACACACACACACAGAGTGTGTATACATATTGGAGACAAGCCTTTTTCTCTTCTTCAGAAAATCTTTGTTTGCTAGAGCTAGTCTACATTTGCGTTCTTGCTTATATCACCACTGAAGTACTGTCAGAACTTTTCTGTAGAAACCTAAGCATTAAATTAAATAAATATTCACTGAGTAATATTCTTCCCATTCAGCTTCAGCTTTATTTTCTATTCCTCTATAAATAATTTGTGATAAAATTTTCACATGGCATGTTAAAATAATGGTGCAGTACTGGTATATATTTTCAAAGCTGGCATCTAGCATAGAAGTAAATCATTAGCTTCTGTGTTGCTATATCACTGCAACAACATATTACATTTCCTTTCCTTTTATGGAGTGTTTACATTTCACCTGTAATATGCTAAAGATGATAGCACAGTACAGTAACACAACGTCTACCTTGTCATTTACATACTAAATGTATAATAATAATGTTATTTGTTTCACGTCCCACGAACTACCTTTTTTAAGGTTTTCGGAGATGCCACCATACTACATGTAATATGCAGGCCTGATTTGACCTCTCATACATAGGTTGAGACATGCATGTTCTCAGCATAGCCTGTCTTTTGCCAGAACCCAGTCCTTCTTTATAATTAGAATGTCTAAGAATTGGGACTTTCCATCTATATCCTTTTCACAAAATGAAAATTGTGATGGATACTATTTAATTTGGGAAAACAGTCAAAAAGAGATTGGATACACAAACTGCAAACAATGTACAACAACTGTGTCAGAAGACTCCAGTTGGGAAGACTGAATGGTTTAGAGAAATGAAATTGGACTAAGACAGGGGAGTGTATTGTCACCTCTTTCGTTTCTAATGGTTATGGACAAAATTGTAAAGGAGGCAAAGGAAGCATATGGGAATAGGGAAATGAAGTTATTACTATTTGCAGACGATACTGTGGTCTGGGGAATGAACAGCAAAGAACAACAACTTGATGCACTGAATGAGAAAATTGAAAAGTATGGTATGAAAATCAGTGTAGAGAAAAGCAAGACCATGGTGATATCAAGAAGAGAAAGACAAGGTAAAGGAAAATAGAGAATACAAAACCATATTGAGAGCTACAAGGAAAGATTTTCTGCTGGATGAAGAAAGGAAGCTAATAGAAGAAGCCAAGGCACATCCATATAAAGCCCTGAAAGAAAAACAACCTCAATTCCCCAGGGATATACCCATGGAGATCTGGGAAGCGCATTTCAAAGATGTGCTACAGAAGGAAGAAACACGACCGGCACCAGTTGAAGATCACAAGAGCAACGTAAACGTAGAACTGTTTACTGCAAAGGAAGTCGAAACAGCATTAAAAAAGCTGAAGAAGAAAAAAGCATGCGGCCCTGACCAGATTTTCAACGAACACATAACAGAGAGCACAAATGTACTGACAGAAGACTGGACACACTTGCTTAATAACTGCCTACTAGAGTGCAACGTGCCAGACAAGTGGAGAAGCTCATTACTAAAGGTGTTATACAAGGGAAAAGGAGACATAGGTGACCCTAACTCATATAGGGGCATTGCTTTAGAATGTGCAGGCTTTAAAATACTGACAAGATTATTGACGGAAAGACTATCAGACTTAGTGGACAAAAGATTACCTGAGGAACAACTGGGTTTCCGGAAGGGTCGTTCAACAATCGACGGCATAAAATGCCTACAAAATGATATCGAGAGATCATTGAGACTGAAAGGTGGCAAATTACATGCCATATTTATTGACTATTGCAAGGCCTTCGACCTGGTGAGCAGAAAGCTTATAATAGAGAAGCTAGAATCCCTAATTGGACCTCAAAACTACATATCAAGGCTTATAAGGAGTATTCTTGCGAACAACGTGGTCCAGATCGACGACAACAGATCCGTATCCAGCGTGTTAGAACAAACGAACGGTATATTGCAGGGCGACCCACTAAGCCCCCTACTGTTCAACATAGCTGTCTTGGATGTAGTACAAGTAGTTAGCATGAACAACGTCGCGATCTATATGTATGCGGACGACATGGTTCTAACTTCGGAATCGATTGAGCAGTTACAAGTAGCCTTCGACAAATTACTGAAATGGTCTAAAGAGAATGGGCTAAGGATGAATAAAGTGAAAACGGTCATGATGACCTTCAGAAAGGGAGGAAGACTAGCTGCAAACCAAGTTATTACATTAGAAGGGTCAAACCTGCAAATAGTGAACAATTTCAAGTATCTGGGTCTGACATTCCAAACCCATGGCGATGTCTTCTCCATACATATAAAGGAGAAGGTAGCGTCTGCAGTGGCCGCAATGAGCGAAGTGAAGAATATCAGTAAACTTTCGCTCAAAACGGCTATGGACCTATTTAAGCTGAAAGTGACACCCGTCTTGACGTATGCTCTGGAATGTATATGGGACCACCTGAAGAAGAAAGACCTGAAATTATTAGAAAGTGTCAAAGCAAGGTATCTGAAAAAGGCTATGAATCTTTCAAAATTCACCCCTTCCCGCCTGGTGTATGTTCTGGCTCGGCAGGAATACTACATGGAAGAACTTCGCATGCAGTTGCATCTGCCATCTACTGAGGCCTATCAACAATTATTACACGAGCTGCAAGAGAAACGGAAGGAAATATGGGGCGATTTCTATGCGACCGAAGCAATGATGTCAACTGACTGGATGGACTCGAACTACGAGCTTCGACATATAGTTACCCGTCTTGCAGTACATGGGTTTCACCATAGAGTGTGCAGCATGAAGAAGTTCCACGTCCCGGATATACAGTGTCTGTGTGAACTATGCGGTCGGCCATGTGACAGATATCACGTACTGTGGTGTAATCGACGCGGCTTCTCTCTAAGAAAGTTCTGTGAAAATTAACTACTCCATGCACATTGTGCGAAATTCTATACTAATAAAATTGGTGGTCAAAGTCTTGAAATTGTGGACAGTTTCAAATACCTAGGGAGTGAATTAATACAGAATACAAAGCTGGACATGGAGATTAGCAAGAGAGTTCAACAGGGCAATGGATTCTAGCAGAATGTAAGAAGCCTTGTCTGGAATAAGGAAATACCAAGGAAGAGTAAAGAGATAATGTACACAATGTAATATGCACTCATATTGACTTATGCAGCTGATACCTGGGCAATGACAAATAGAGATGAGAGTAGAATTCAAGCCAGTGAAATGAAATACCCAAGAAAATATGATAGGAAAGACAAGGAAATAGAGTGAGAAACAAAGATGTTAGAAAAGAAGTCAGAATAAAAAAACTAAATGAGAGAATTTTTAAGAATAAACTCATATGGTCCTGAGGTTCACTCACAACCTACACCAAAAATGAGTACCAGGTTAATTCCTGGGGACGAAGGCAGCCAGGCATAGAACTAACCACTCTATCCCATCAAGTGCCAAGGTTGGAGATAGTGGAAGCCTTTACTTTCCACCCCTCCAATGGCCTTCATGGCCTGTACAGAGATGATTTTTTTTTTTTAAAGGAATAAACTAAGGTGGTTTGGACATGTAAAGGGGATGGATCAGAAAAAATACCAAAGATGATGGTGATGAAGTTTGAGGTAAAGAGAGCAAGAGGGAGACCTAGAACAAGGTGGATCAATTCAATAAAGTGTACTGAGCAACATTCAGCCTTCCCACATCAGACGGCAAAGCACCCTTGTTAGACTGTGGACCAGGATAGCGAAAAATAATTACCTCCCAATACATCAGGATACAGATAAAAATGCTGTAATGAGACTCAAGTCACGAAACCTGCCTGGAAGACAGCAAAGGAATTAGTTAATTCACATTTCAAGCCTGATGAAATATGGAAACGCGAATGGTCTCAATCACACCCTCGTGGCATTGTCAATGTCAGGGATCCAACTAAAATGTTGCCTAGGTTCAACCTTCCTTGCTCCACCTGGACCACACTCAACAGGATACGCTGTGGAGTAGGAAGAAGTGCTTCTGCTCTGCATCACTGGGGCTGTGGTGCTAAAGTGCAAACCATCCTGCACATTCTGAAGGACTGCCCTCAGCGTGCTTTTGTTGGTTCCATAGAGGACATTCACCGAGTGACCCCTGAGGCACTCTCTTGGCTGGAAGAGCTGGACATTTGTCTCTAAGAGACTGAAAGACCCCCACATTAACCTCTTTTAATGTGGAGTTTGTATATATATAGAAATAGTTTCTCTTGGTAATATATATATATATATTGTATGTATATATAGTCAATTTTTTTGTGCCTGTTAAGAACTTGTAGATAGTCGATTGTCAATTGTAGCATCATACGCTAAATAAATAAATAAATACTGCATAATGTCCATGGACTGGGACAAAATGATGGAAGAGGAATGGTAGAAGGAGAGAGGAAGATGGAGAAGTGCCATAAGTGCCCCAACCTGGTGGGAGCTGGATAAGGGGAAAGGAGGATGATGATGATGACTACTTAAATGCTGTAGCAACTTTTTCTACTCCATGTGGCCAGAGAACAAGGTTGTTGTGTATGAAAAAAAAAAAAACTACTGCTTATCAAATTAATTCTACAGGAAACAAACACACAAACTGGTAACTGAGGAAGAATCACATACTTCACCTCAAGGTGCAGTGAGCTGTAAACAAGACTATTTACTCTAATAGTTTCTATGAGCCTGACTTCTGCTTCTATGAAACTCAAGCAAATAACATAGCTACAGTAAGAAAGATACCTTGCAAGCCTCTCAACCGCGCTTAGAGGCTCATACTTTGTTAGATGATGAAACAATTTTGCAACAGTTGAGTTTTTTAATTTCTTTCATATACTTGAAACTCGCTCCTCCTGTTCAACATTCCTTAACTGATTCTTGTTCTCTCTTCAGCCTGATGGTGTTGAGTTTCTGAAGGCTACCAGGTTCTTCTTATGCCATCTTTTGTAGCTCTCTCACTTCTTTAGCTGATGTCCTCATTTTTGGTTCTTCCTTTAATTAATATTCTCAATGATTTTCCCTTAAAACATGCATGGGAACTTACTGGCATGAACATCAAGTAGTTCTTGACCTTCATGCAAATTATAAGAGATGGCACAGTGATAGTTCAGTGTTTATTTGTCCAATTTCAGTAAAATAATTCAAAATGTAAAAGAAATAGAACTACAAGTGAAGTCTTGTAACATATTATTTGTTTACTGTAGTCTAAAGTACACAGGAAATGCATTCAATGTTTTTCTGAGAATCAGTAACCAGCTCTCATTGTTCATTTGTGCCTCCATCTACCAATTTTTTCTGAACTACTGACTTTGTGGGTTAGGTACTTATTAAATGGTTTGGGGAATGTCCATACATGCCCTAAAACAATTACTGGTACCATCTCCACCAGCACTAGAGCCCGTTAGCCTTTTCACTACCTTACAAAAGAATCACATCCACAGGATAAATAGTCTTTCTACCTTTCCCACTGCCCACTTTGGCAAAGCTCTTAAGGGCCACATATCAATAATTACCCTGATTGCAAAAGTAGTATCCACAGGACCCTTTCTCCAGCTCCAGGGTTCATCACATCCATTGCACTTGAAGGGAAAGTGTTTACAGGAACTACGAAATACAGTATAAATTTCAAAGGAAAGAAACACTAGTATCACTGTAATCTAAATCAACCAGAAAACCCTGCTATAATCAAGCATGTGCTCATCTATTTGTACTACAAAGTGAAAATGTACCTACTAGCTACTGCCAGCAGTTGCATTCTTACTTGCACCAAGAGGAAACTCAAATTGAAATGTTGCAACATTTTTTTTGAGAAGTTCTACCATATTACAGGTAAAATATGGATATTCCTTGCAATAGTGACTTAACAGTTCCGTAGGAAATACTTTGTAAGCAATGGTGCAACAGTTTTCATATGGGAATGTCAGGAAATGATTTATCATGCTGAGAGTTAACCAGTGTTCATTTGTGCCCCCATCTACTAATTTTTTCTGAACTACTGACTTTGCGGGTTACTTATTAAATGGTTTGGGGAATGTTCATACATGTCCTAAAACAATTACCGGTACCATCTCCACCAGCACCAGCGCCCATTAGCCTTTTCACTACCTTCAGAAAGAATCAGATTCACAGGATAAATAGTCTTTCTACCCTTCCCACTGCCCACTTTAGCTCTTAAGGGCCACAATATCTTAAAATTAGGCAGTTGGCGACTGAGGGAATATCATCAACAGCATCTGCCTTCCTTTATTACATCCTGTCTCAAAAGTAGTTCTCTCACCTTATCTTCTTATATAAATAACATCATAATGACTGTGTGTCTGTACATTGACTTTTTTGGCAAAATTTCCATACAGTTATCCGTTTCAGGTGTAATAATGACCATCTGCATATGTTTTAGCTTTAGTGTCTATTTGTTTGTCCGAGTTCTTATAACTTGAAAACTGCTGGAAACATTTCTACCAAACTTGATATTTAGAATCCACCTGTCCTTGCGTAGGTTTTAGGGCCAATATTATTTTTTAATACCTAAATTTACTGGGGGTTTATTCGAAACTGAAACCATGATTTTGCACTCACACAAAATAAGCACATCCAGAATTAATGGAAATCAATTTCTAAATCTCATGTGCATCATTTCAATAGGAGGATAAATTAGGAAGATATCATTAATGGTCGTTTTTTCAGCACAAGTCCCAACTGACTTAACTCAAAAGCAGGTGAGTGTAAAATGTATTTCTTATAACTTGTAAACTACTGAAGTTATTTCAACCAAAATGTATATTTAGCATCCACTGTCAAAAAGTAGGTTTTAAGGTCCATCATCATCCTCATCGCCATCATCATTGTCCACCTCTGTAGCGTAACAGTTAATGTTATTAGCTGCCGCCCGGGTTCGATTCCCAGTACTGCCAGAAATTTAAGAATGGCAGGAGGGCTGGTATGTGGTTGAAATGGTACATGCAGCTCACCTCGATTGGGGGTGTGCTGAAAAGAGCTGCACCACCTCAGGATGAGGACACGAGTTTCCTATCATCATCATCATTTCCCAACTGCAGTTTCCTGGGTGTGGTGTACAAGTGCTCACCATCTCCTTCTGTCTTCATACATCTTCTATTCCAGTACATCCTCCCATTTGTGTCCTCTCCCCTCCACATCTGATTTTGCAGTCCCTATCCAGCATTTTCTTGGTCGTCCCTGTGGTCTTCTTTCTATGAGATGTCAAAATATTTTCTGACAGGTCTTTCCCTGTTCATTCTCATTTAAGGTCCATACTATTTCAAATTCCCAGAATGGACTGGGATTTTATAGGGAACCGAAACAGTAATTTCACTCTCCCACAAAATATACAATACGAACCTGACTGGAAATCGACTAACCTTGATGGAAATCCATTTCTAAAACTTTTTTCTCAGTCCAGTGGACATAGCCCAAAAGGTGTTGTACATGGAGCAGATTCCTTATCTACTGTATATAACATGTCCTGACTGACTGACTGACTGACTGACTGACTGACTGACTTATTCATCATTTCTGAGCCAAAACTACTGGACATAAAGAAATGACATTTTGAGGATACATTTATATTAGGGTGTAGATGCTCACTAAAGGAGGATTTTCAGGTATTCTGTCACAAAGGGGGTGAAAAGGAGAGTGAAATTTTTTAAAGAGGAGTTCTATATCTCAAAAATTTAAAAGTTTACAGACGTAAATATTGGTATTTGGAATCTCCTTTAAAAATAAAAAATAAAACACACATTTTTTTTGTTTTCAGAAAATCCCATTAAGGGGGTTGAAAAGGGGAAAAGTGGTTGAATACCTTTTATGAGGATACTTATATCTCAAAAACTTAAGATGTTACAGACGTGAAAACTGGTATTTGGAATGTCTTTTAAAAATAAAGAATCACGCATTTTGGGGGGGAAATCAACTTGGGGTGGGGAGTGGGGGAAGGAGTTGAATTCTTTTTATGAGGATACAAATATCTCAGAAACTGAAAATGTTAGTCATGACAATTGGTATTTAGAAGCTCCTTTATTAAAAAACAAGTATTTTTTGTTTTCGGAAAATTCACTACGGGGGAATGTAAAAGGAAGTGAAAAAGTTGAATTCTTTTCATGGAGAAACTTATATCTCAGAAACTGAAGGTTACAGACGTGAAAATTGGCATATGGAATCCCCTTTAAAAATAAAGAAACATGCATTTTGGGGGGAAATCAACGGGTGGGGGATGGGGTGAAAAAGGAGTTGAATTCTATTTTTGAGGATACCATCATCATCATCAGTTTTCCACTCCAGTTGCCCGGGTGTGGTTTACGAGCACTCTCCACTTCTGTCTGTCCATGTACCACTCTTCTCTCAAGACGACATCCCAGCTGATTCCTCTTGTTCCTATGTCCTCTTTCACTTGGTCCAGCCACCTCTTCCTAGGTCTTCCTACCGGTCGTTTTACGGCCACGACTGTGTGTAGCCATTGTTTTGCTGTCCTTCCATCATCCATTCGTTTGACATGGCCAAACCATTTCAAACAGGCCCTTGTCACTTTTTCATTCAGGGATGGGTACACACCAGCTTGCTCCCTTATTCTTTCATTCCTTACCCTGTCCCTTTTTGTCTTCTGTACCATAGTTCGTAGGAACTTCATTTCTGCAGCTTGTAGTTTGCTGTCCACTTGTTGGGTTGTTGTGCAGGTTTCTAGGCCATATGTTATTATGGGGGTGAAGTATGATTGGAATAGAATCTGCTTTGATCTTAAGGGAACTTGTTCGTTCCAGAGGAGGTTCCGAACTTGATGGTAAAACTGAGCTGATTTTTGAATGCGGTTGTTAATCTCATGCTGTATTCTGTTATCACTTGAAATGATGCACCCAAGATATTTATATTGGTCTACTGTTTCCAGTTGTGTACCTTCCAGCATTATTTTTCCTTTCTTCTTCTGCCTGTTGACAGACATAGTAACAGTTTTCGATTTATTTATTGTTAATCCGTGTGCTTTCAAATGTTCAATCTAGGTGTTCAGCCTCTCTTGGACTTCCTTCTCTGTATTTCCCCAAATTACTACATCATCTGCAAATGCAAATGCATTGATGTCCATATTGTTCTTCTGCTTAATTTCTTTCATGACTTCATCCATGACAGTGATAAAAAGTAATGGTGAAAGGGTACTGCCTTGTTGCACTTCTTTAGTGGTTTGGAACCAATCAGAATTACCGTTTCCTATCTGTACGCAACTGCAGCAGTCTTCGTAAAGCATTTTAACTTTCTGGATAAGCCCTTTGGGTACATTCTTCTTTCTTAAACATTCCCATATAGTCTTCCTTGGAACACTATCAAATGCTTTTTCGAGATCCAAAAACACTAGTGTTAAGTCTTTGCCCTTCTCCCAATGCTTTTCTAACAGTATTCTAAGTGCAAATATGAGATTGGTAGTTGATCAGTGTTCTCTGAGGATACATATATCTCAAAATGTTACAGGCGTGAAAATTGGGATTTGGAATCTCCTTTAAAAATAAAGAAACACGGATTTGGTGGGGGGGGAGGGGGAGAATCAACTTGGGGAGGGGGTGAGAAAGGAGTTTAGTTCTTTTTGTGATGATATATATATCTCAAAAACTGAAGATGTTACAGTCTTGATAATTAGTATTTGGAAGCTCCTTTATAAATAAAGAAACACGTATTTTGTTTTGCTTTTTGGAAAATTCACTTAAGTGGGAGGTTGAAAGGAGGTGAAAAAATTGAATTACGTTTATGAAAAATTTGTATCTCAAAAACTGAAGGTTACAGACGTGAAAAGTGGTATTTGGAATCACCTTTAAAAATAAAGAACACGCATTTTGGGGGGAGGGGGTGTGAATAAAAATAACGGGCGGTGGTGGGGGCGGGTAAAACAGGAGTTGAATTATTTTTATGAGGACACTTACATCTCAAAAACTGAAGGTGTTACAGATGTACAGATGTGAAAACTGGTATCTGGAAGCTCCTTTAAATATAATAAAACACATACTTTTTGTTTTCAGAAAATCCACTTAAGGACTGAAAAGAACTGGAAAAGCAGGTGAATTTTTAAAATGAGTACCGGTATATTTACAGTATATGTCAAGAACTTAACATGTTACAGAAAAGAAACTTGGTATTTGGAAAGTCCTTTAAAAATACATGTACAAGTACATTTTTGTTTTCGGGAAAGGAACTCAACAGGGGTAAAAGGAAGTGAAAAATTAGTTGAATTATTTTTTATGAGGATACTTATATCTCAAAAATGAAAATGTTACAGACGTGGAAATTGGTATAAGGAATCTCATTTAAAAATAAAGAAACGTGTATTTTTTTTCGACTTGAGACAACACACATATGTTGAAATTTCAGTGAAGGTTCCACTGTTTCAATACAAAATGTATGTTGTACAGCATAGTGTTTACAACATGTTTTTATTCAAGGGACTGGTTTTGACTCATTTCTGAAGGGTTATCATCAGCCTAAATTACAAAACTAACAAGATACATAATAGGTTATGATAATAATGTATAAACATAGTTTCTCACATGTACAGTTCTATGTCGCATGGTCAAAGGCAATACCACAAACGTTGTTTACAAAGAGTTTCTGAGGTAAATGAAACTCTATTTTTTGGTGAGGTTTTTTTTCTTTTTAACTAGTGGCTTTACGTTGCACCGACACAGATAGGTCTTATGGCAACAATGGGATAGGAAAGGCCTAGGAGTTGGAAGGAAACGGCCGTGGCCTTAATTAAGGTACAGCCACAGCATTTGCCTGGTGTGAAAATGGGAAACCACGGAAAACCATCTTCAGGGCTGCCGACAGTGGGATTCGAACCCACTATCTCCCGGATGCTAGCTCACAGCCGCGCGCCCCTGACCATACGGCCAACTTGCCCGATCGGTGAGTTTTTAATACTTTGGGATTCTCAGATAATGTCTTAGTACAGTGCCAAGGAATGATTACTTTGATCAAATTTTGATATTCACGCGAGCGAAGCTGCGGGTGACTGCTAGTCTATCTATATAAATAAAATCGTAATACCCGTGTGTCTGTACATTGACTATTTTTGCAAAATTTTCATACAGCTATCCGTTTAATGCATAATAATGACCATCTGCATATTTTGTACCTTTTGTTTTTACCCCCCTACTCTAAAATCAAGATTGCAGTACAATCTGCCAGACGAGCTAGAAAATTGAAATTTGGCTAACTTATAAGTTTCAGCCTGTAATCGATGGAAAACTTCCAAGATCTTTCAATTTTTCACTTTTTATTCCCGAAGAATATTAAAATATGGAGACAATTTTAATGACAGTGTAGACCTTCGTTTCGGGGTATTTCGTGGCTAAACGGTAAGTCCTATCACCAAACGGATGGCACAATCTCTGTTACATTTGGAGTGATCTACAACTTTGGTCCTATGATGTTTTGTTGTGTCTCTCTCTCTCTCTCTCTCTCTCTCTCTCTGCCTTGTACATTAGATTTGTCTCTAATTCTCGATTGTAGGTAAGTTTTGCAAATTTTACACACATAATTCATACTTTGAATCACTTACAGGAAAGATAGAATCATCAAATTCTACATGGACATTGGCCCACCCAGTAGCCATACATGAGCCAAATGCTATGTTTGTAGCTGTCACATAATTATCCGAAAAGTAATGCACCGTGAGACAATCTTACAGTGTTTCTGACTCAATCTGACCTATGACAGATGAGATACAAGAAATAGTACAATCCATTTGTCAATATGATGTATCATTTAGCAGCAATTAATCTGTAAATGAAGGTCTGCAGTATTGTAAACATGCACGTACTTTCGTATGTCGATCTGTATACAATATACTGCAATGATCCTAGCGTCCGCCATGTCAACTGGCAGTGGGCCTGGCCCGGCACCGTAAAGACCCACCTCTTATGCTTCAGCTGCGCCAATCACTAGCAGCAGGCCAGCCCCCACTCGCTTCCGCTCGCGGTCCGTAGCCGAGAAGTATGGAGATGACCCTGCGACTAATCTGGAGTGTTCCATCTTGCGATGTCTCTGGATTCATCCAGCATCTGGACGATTCTAGAAGAGCCAGCACAGGTATACAAGAGAGGAACGACCGGCCTGCAGCAGTGAGAGTTAGACCGAGTTAGAAGTCGGTGTGGCTCAGTTGTGAGCGACTGCCAGTGCAGTGAAGTATGTGAACTGCCGCGATTAGCGGACTAGTGTGCTACAGTGCGGACTGTCGGCGAAAGAGAGAACGTGTAGCCGTGCGACGCAGGACCTTGTGTGTGAGTGTTAAACTGTGTAGTGTGAGAACAAGCGAGAAACGAAGGGAGAGAGAGCGCACGAACGGTATAAGTTTGTGTTATGAGTAACAGTTGTGTGTAGTCTTGTATAGTTTAGTGCATAGCTAATAAATCTTAGTATTGAAGCTACCAGTCTAGTGTTAATCGATCATACTACCCCGCCAACTCGTTACAATACTCATTGATATAGATTTGTAGCGATCAAGAAATGTGCTTGCTATTGTAATCAGTACTCCCCACATCGACTTTGAGTGGCAGTAGGAATGGGGTCTTTCTCCAACTCCTGTGTAACTGGCATTAGTAAGGAGGACCTACCATTGTAATGAATAATTCCCCTCTCAATTTGACTTGCAAAAGGCAAGGGAGCATGCAATTTTGTTCAAAACTCCCCTACCTGATTGTGTTTGGCTGTAGGCAAGTGTGCCTGCCATTATAAACAAATGTACCCATCTAAAATGTGACTGGCATTAGGCATAGTGGCCTACTATTTTAATGGAAACTCACCAACTCAGTGTGACTGGCAGTAGGACAATGGGCCTGTCATTATGATAACAGCACAACTCAATTTTGATTGGCCGTAGGGAAGTTGCCTGCCATTATAATAAAAGCTCCTCAACTGTAATCTGTCTGGAATTAGGAAAGGGGGCCTGCCATTGTAATGAAAACTCCCTAAATTGATTGTAAACCATGCAGTAAGTAATGGGGCCTGCCATTATAATGTAAACTTCCCAACTCGATTGTGAATGGCAGAAGGCAAGTGAGCCTGCCGTTATCATCGCAACTTCGCATCTCACACTTTACATTGGAAATAACATATGGGGACCTGCCCATGCTGTTTCTTAGATAACGCTAAGAGACATGCAATTTAAATATATTGATTCACCGCATGTACAGTAATTTACTTGGATATCCATATACAATATAGAATACCGTAGCGAGGCACGGGTACATTTGCTAGTCTATCTGTACATCAACAAGATCTTCTCTTTCCAATAATTATGTAGTTACTTTCCTAGATATAGCTCTTTCTTTAAAATTATCTACTTACACTCCCTTTACTTCTTCAATTTCACCTGACACCTAACAGTAAAATTCCATTCATATTACTCATTTCTGCATACCACAGTTATGAAACAGTCTATTTGTATTTTGTATCTTCAAGTCTATTCAGGTGTATTCTACGGTGTTCAAACGACATGTTTGCAACAAGTAATTCATAATTACTGCAGACAGGAGTACGCTATGTGTTGACTCTCGCTACCTAATTATCATCCCCATCTCACACACAGATGCACCAGATTGCCCATGGGCATCAAATATAAAGACCTGCATCAGGCTGAACATGTTCTTGGGCACTCCCAACACTAAAAGCCATATGCTAAATAATAAACTGCAGAATTCTACCATAGTATGGTTTCCTCTTTCATATCATTGTAGTAACGGTAGTTAACGTTCTTATAATGCATTCTCTTTTCTTTCTTATCCTGCTATTCCATTACAATCTTCTATCACAAAAAGTTTAATCTCTTTTAATGAAATTGTCTGCTTCTTAATATTATCTCTTTCTTCATCATCTGTAGAACTGCTAGGCATCTACATGGTTAGTTTTGACTTATTTTTCAATTCAAAAGTATTGATACTCAATTTTATTCAACTATAAACAACAAAGAAGGAGGCAAATTTCAAATAACATACACACATCTCCATCTTTCCGTGTGCAGCCTGTAAGCCTCTGTGAATAAAATGCACCTCTACAACTCTGTTTGCAACTAGCTGTGAATCTAGTCTAGTTCTACACCTCTTAAAAATCACTAAAACAGTGTGACCACCATAGCCATGTCTCCCTTTATTTCTCTTATCATCCAATGCCAAGTACATTATTCTCCTCCATTTGCCTTCCATGTCTCCACCACCAAAGCCAGTTTATACACACAGCTTCATGCATATAGTTCATTCCTAATTAGCTTTTATCTCTTCCTTGCAAATGTCCCCCTCCCAACATTGTCCCATCTGTTTGTAACAGCAATCAATCTTGCTACTGAATGTCTGTTACTCCCAGTTTATGAATAAAATATCTTGAGTCTACCCAGCTTCCACATGCATACAACAAATTCAATTCTGAAACAGCAATGTTAATTTTGTCTGAGAACTCACTCCTTCCTTACAGAATACTGTTGATTACAACTATGAGCTCATTGCATGTTTTTTATTCCCTACCTGACATTCAGTCATTTTAGGTTTCTTACCAACTGACTTTACTCTAGTATTGGACAAGTTAATTTTCTTATCATACTTGCTGCATTTCTTTTCATGTTCTAAGCTGTAAGCTTGTAAATTTTCAGCACAGTCTACCACTAAGACAAAGTCATCGGTATAAGCCAAACTGCTTACTACATTTCCCTGTCATTTTATTCTTTTCAGTAAATGATCCATGTAAACTAGAGCAATAGGGGTGAAGGATTACAGCCTTGTCTAAACCCTGCAATTACACTGAACCAAGAACTCATTCTACTATCAGTTCGCACTGTGACCTGTTTCTCAACATAAATGCCTTTGATTGCTTCTAATAACCTATTCTATTTGGATGTGTCTTTTACAGAGATCCATATATTTTGTCCACATATATATTATCAATACTGGTATGTAGGCCTATATATATACTACACTAGCAGTTACCAGTGGCTTCACTCGCGTGGATTTCGGAATTTGATAAAAGTAATTGTTCCTTGGTAGTGTACTAACACATTATCTGAAAATCCCTAAAGTATAAAAACTCACATGCAATTTTTAAAAATCTTATTCACTGCATGTACAGAAACTCTTTGTAAACAACATTTGTGGTATTGCCTTTTCGCTAAGATGACATGTGAAAAAAAAATATTCTCTCAAGTCGGAAAAAACAAACATGTAGCTTTATTTTTAAAGGACATTCCAAATACCTATTTCCACATCTGTAACACCTTCAGTTTTTGAGATATAAGTATCCCCATAAAAAGAATTCAACCCCATTATCAGTCCTTCCCCCACCACCTCCACCTAAGTGGATTTTCTGAAAACAAAATTATACATGTTTTCTTTATTTTTAAAGGAGATTACAAATACCAATGTTCACGTCTGTAACATCTTCAGTTTTGGAGATATAAGCATCTTTATAAAAATTATTCAACTCATTTTTTCACTTCTTTTCACCCCTGTTAAGTGCTGTTTCCGAAAACAAGAAAATACGTGTTCCTGTATTTTTAAAGGACTTTCCAAATACCAAGTTCCATGTCTGTAACATATTAAGTTTTTGACATATACTGCAGATATGCTGCTACTCATTTTAAAAATTTACCCGCTTTTTCAATTCTTTTCAGTCCCTTAATTGGATTTTCTGAAAAGAACAAAATATGTGTTTCTTTATTTTTAAAGCAGATTCAAAATACCAACTTTCACGTCTGTAACATCTTCAGTTTTTGAGATATAAGTATCCTCATAGAAAGAATTGAACACCATCTTCACTTCTTTCCACAACCTCCCCCCTTAAGTGGACTTTCTGTAAATAAAAAATAATTCTCTCTTTATTTTTAAAGGAGATTCAAAATACCAACTTTCATGTCTGTAACATCTTCCGTTTCTGAGATATAAGTATCCTCTTAAACAGAATTCAACTCCTTTACTTATTTTAACCCTCCCTCCCCCCCCCCAAGTCGATTTTCCAAAAACAAATAAATACATGTTTATTTTTAAAGGAGATTCAAAACACCAATTTTCAAGTCTGTATCATCTTTAGCTTTCATCGATATAAGTATCCTCATAAAATTAACTCAACTAATTTTTTAATTTTTCCACCCTGTAAGTGGATTTTTCAAATACAAAAGAAGACATGTTTCTTCATTTCTAAAGAGGATTCCAAATACCAATTTTCACGTCTGTAACATCTTTAGTTTTTGAGATATAAGTATCTTCATACAAGGAATTCAACTATTTTTTCAATTCATTCACCCTCCCCCCATGCAGATTTTCCAAAAACAAAAGATTAAGTGTTTCTTTACTTTGAAAGAAGATTCCAAATAAAACTTTTCATGTTTGTAACATCTTCAGCTTTTGAGAGATAAGTTGTTGTCTGAGTCATCACTCCATAGACTAGTTTGATGCAGCACTCCATGCCATTCAATCCTGTGCTAACCTTTTCATTTCTACATAACTGCTGCATCCTACATCTGCTCTAATCTGCTTGTCATATTCTTACATTGGTCTAACCCAAACGTTCTTACCCCTTACACTTCCCTCAAAAACCAACTGCACGAGTCCTGGGTGTCTTAAGATGTATCCTATCATTCTATCCCTTCTTCTTGTCAAATTTAGCCAAACTGATCTCCTCTCACCAATTCGATTCAGTATCTCTTCATTCATGATTCAATCTATCCATCTCATCTTCAGCATTCTTCTGTAACACAACATTTCAGAAGCTTCTATTTTCTTTCTTTCTGAGCAAGTTATTGTCCATGTTTCACTTTCATACAATGCAACGCTCCAAACAAAAGTCTTCAAAGACATTTTTCTAAATCCTATATCAATATTCAAAATGAGCAAATTTCTTTTCTTAAGAAAGGCCTTCCTTGCTTGTGCTAGCCTGCATTGTATGTCCTCCTTACTTCTGCCATCATTAGTTATTTTACTACCCAAGCAACAATATCCATCCACTTCCTTTAAGACTTCATTTCCTAATCTAATACTTCCTGCATCACCTGACTTTGTACGACTGCACTCCATTACTTTTGTTTTTGACGTTTATTTTCATCTTGTACTCCTCACCCAAGACACCGCCCATACCATTCAGCTCCAGATCTTCTGCAGTCTCAGATAAAATAACAATATCATCAGCAAATCTCAGGGTTTTGATTTCCTCTCCTTGGATTGTGATTCCCTTTCCAAATTCTTCTTTGATTTCATTTACTGCTTATTCTATATAAACACTGAAAAGGAGGGGGGGAGAACAAACTGCAGCCTTGCCTCAACCCTTTCTGGATTGATGCTTATTTTTCATATCTCTTGATTCTTATCACTATAGACTGATTTTTAAATAGATTGTAGATAATTCTTCTTTCTCAGTACCTCATCCTGATCACCTTCAGAATCTCAAATAGCTTGGTCCATTCAACATTGTCACATGCCTTTTCTAGATCCTCTACGATCAGACGTAAAATCAGGATTGCATCACGTGTTCCTACATTTTTTCTGAAGTCAATTGATCTTCTCCCAACTCAGTTTCAACTTGTCTTTCCATTCTTTTGTAAATAATATGTGTTAGAATTTTGCAGACATGAGATACTAAACTAATGGTGCGGTAGTTTTCACACTTTTCAACACCGGCTTTCTTGGGAATAGGTAAACAACATTCTGCCGAAAATCGGATGACACTTCTCCTGTCTCATACATCTTGCACACCAAATGGAATAACCTGGCCATGCTGGTTTCTCCTAAAACAGCCAGTAATTCAGAGGGAATGCCATCAATTCCAGGTGCTTTGCTCCTATTTAGGTCTCTAAAAGCTCTGTCGAATTCTGACTTCAAAATTGGGTCACCCATTTCGTCAGCATCAACAGCCTTTTCTTGTTCCAGAACGATATCATCTACGTCCTTACCTTGATACAACTGTTGGATATGTTCCTGCCATCTTTCTGCCTTTTCTTCTTTCCCTAGAAGTGGTTTTCTATCTGAACTCATAATATTCATACACCTAGTTCTCCTTTCTCCAAAGGTTTCCTTGATTTGCCTGTATACAGCATCTACCTTTCCTAGGACCATACAACTTTCAACATCCTTGCACTTCTCCTTCAGCCATTCTTCCTTAGCTGTCCTGCACTTCCTATCCACTTCACTCTTTAATCACCTGTATTCTTTTCTGCCCTCTTCATTTTTCGCATTCTTGTATTTTTGTCGTGCATTGATCAAGTCTAGTATCTCTTGAGTTATCCATTGATTCTTAGTTGATCTTTCCTTTCTTCCTAACATCTCTTTAGCAGCCCTACTGGCCTCATTCTTCATGACTGACCATTCTTCTTCTACTGTGTTTCCTTCAGCCTTTCCATTTAGTCCTTGTGCAACACGTTCCTTGAAACAATCCTTCACACTCTTTTCTTTCAACTTATCTAGATCCATCTCACTGGATTCCTTCCCTTCTTCAATTTCTTCAACTTCAAATGACATTTCATGACCAAGTTGTGATCAGAGCCCACGTCTGTTCCTGGGAAAGTTTTGCAATCCAATGCCTGGTTTCTGAATCTCTGCCTAATCATAATGAAGTCTATTAGCAAGGACTAAATAGTGATTGGTGCACAATTCAACCAGCTGACTTCCTCTTTCATTCCTCTGTCCCAATCTGAATTCTCCTACTGCGTTATCTTTTCTTCCTTGGCCTAACACTGCATTCCAGTCCCCCTTCACAATTAGATTCTCGCCACCTTTTACATACTGTATTAAATCTTCTAACTATTCATATATTCTTTCAATTTCCTCATCATCTGCTGAAGTAGTAGGCATATAGACCTGCACTATTGTAGTGGGCAATGGTTTGGTGTCTATCTTGACAACAATAATCCTTTCACTATGCTGGTTGTAGTAACTTACCCGCTGCCCTATTTTCTTATACATGATTAAACCAACTCCTGCATTTCCCCTGTTTGATTTTGTGTTCATAATTCTGTAGTCGCCTGACCAAAAATCCTGCTCTTCCTGCCAACGTACTTCACTTATACCAATTACATGTAACTTTTAGTGTATCCATCTCCCTTTTCAGATTCTCTAACTTACCACAATGATTCAAACTTCTTACATTCCACGCTTCAACTCGCAAAATGTTAGTATCCATCTTCTTGATGATCGCCCCCTCTCATGTAGTCCCCACCCGGAGATCTGAATGGCGGACGTTTTACCTCCAGAATATTTTACTCAGGAGGAAGCCATCATCAGTACATCATTCATACAGAGAGAGCTGCATGTGGTCTGGAGTTAGTTATGGCTGTAGTTTCCCACTGCTTTTAGCTGTGCAGCAGTATCAACACAGCTAAGCCATGTTGAGTATTATTACCAGGACATATCAGTCAATCATCTAGACTGTCGCCCTTATAAATTCCAAGAGGCTGCTACCCCACTTTTGATGAACCATTCGTTAGTTTGGTCTCTTGACAGATACCCATCCGATATGGTTGCACCTGCAGCTCGGCTATCTGCTTCATTGGGATGCACAAGCCTCCCCACCATTGCAAGGTCACATGGTTCACAGAGGAGTATCTTCTTAAAAAGAATTCAACTCTTTTTACACCCCACGCCCATTAAGTTGATTTCCTTCTTAAAACAAAAGAAGGGTGTTTCTTTATGTTTGAGGGAGCTTCCAAATACAAATTTTCACGTCTGTAACCTTCAGTTTTTTTGATATAAGTATCCCCATAAAAAGAATTTTTTTTTCACTTCCTTTCACAAAAAAAGGTACAAGTTTTTTGATTAATAAATGAGCTTCCAAATACCATTTATCACAACTGTAACATCTTCAGTTTTTGAGATATATATGTGTCCCAATAAAAGGAATTCAACTCCTTTTCACCCTCACCCCCCAAGTTGATTTTCTCCCTCAAAATGCATGATTCTTTATTTTTAAAGGAGATTCCAAATACCAATTTTCACGTCTGTAGCAATTTTAGTTTTTATTAGATATGAGTGTCCTCATACAAATAATTCAATGACTTTTTCATTTCTTTCACCCCCCTTTAATTGGATTTTCTGAAATCGAAGGAATATGTTGCTTTACTTTTAAAGGAGATTCCAAATACCAATTTTTCATGCCTGCAACATCTTTTGTTTTTGAGATATAAGCATTTTCGTACAAATATTTAAATTAATTTTTCAATTCTCCCCCGCTTCCCCCCCCCCCCCCCGCCTCAAGTGGATTTTTCTGAAAACAAAAATTACATTTTTTTATTTTTAAAGGAGATTCCAAATACTGATTTTCAAGTCTGTAACATCTCAGTTTTTGAGATATCAGTATTGTAATAAAAAGAATTCAATCCCCTTTTCAGTCCTTTTTAACCCCCACCCAAGTGGTTTTCCCCAAAACAAAAAATACATGTTTATTTTTAATAGAGATTCAAAATACCAATTTTCACTTCTGTAACATGTTAAGTTTTTTAGATACTGTAGATATGTTCATTTTAAAATACACCCCCTTTTTAGTTCCCCTTAAGCGTATTTTTGTGAAAGCAAATTACCTATGATTCTTTACAATTACAGGAGATTCCAAATACCAATTTTATGTCTGTAAAATGTTACGTTTCTGAGATATACTGTAGATATAGTCTTTCTAAAAAAAATACCCCATTTGTCACTCCTGTTAACCCCCATAAATTGGATTTTCCAAAAACTAAAAAATATGTGTTTATTTTTAAAGGAGAGTCCGAAATACCAATTTTCATGTCTGTTATATCTTCAGTTTTTAAGATGTAAGTATTATCATAAAAGGCATTCAACCCCTTTTCCACCCTTTTTCCAACCCTTCTAATGGGATTTTCCAAAAACAAAAAAATATGTATTGTATTTCTTTATTTTTAAAGGAGATTCTAAATGCCAATTTTTATATCTTTAAACTTTTAAGTTTTTGAGATACAGATACACTAATTTTAAAAATTCACCCTCCTTAGCAATGGAATATCAAAAAATCCTCCCTTAGTGAGCACCTACATTGCAATATAAATGTATCCCCAAAATGTCATTTCTTTATGTCCAGTAGTTTTGGCTTGGTGATAAGTCAGTAAATCGGTCGGTCAGTCAGTCAGTCAGTCAGGACATGTTATTTTATATATATATATATATATATATATATATATATATATATAGAGAGAGAGAGAGAGAGAGAGAGAGAGAGATTTTTATGCCATAAACTAGGTAATAAATAACATATCCATGATCCCATAATCCCTCATAATCCCTCAGTATGGTCAACATCCTCTGTCATATGTTTTCTCTACATCTACAAAACATTACCATAACTAAAAGTCACAAGAATATAACCACCCAAAAGCCAGTTCTGTTCCAGTGATTTCTTTTTTGGAATCACCATAACTGTCTATTTGCAGCATTTTTTTTTATTCCTGGTGCTGTATGACACTGTAGTTTATTTGTCTTTCTCCCCACTTCATTGGGGTAATTCCACTGATATTGTTTTCCAGCTCCTAATGAGCTCTGTTGTTTGTAATATCAATAGAATATCTCTTACAGTGATATGACTTTATGTGGTTTGGGTCACATAGCCGTGAGCTTGCATTTGGAAGGTAGTGGGTTTGAACCTCACTGTTAGCAGCCCTGAAGATGACTTTCCATGGTTTCCTACTTTCACACCAGGCAACCTTAGTTAAGGTCACAGTCGCTGCTTTCCCAGTCCTAGCCCTGTCCTATCCCATCATCACCATAAGACCTCTCCTAGTGGGTATGACATGAAACAAACAGAAAAAAAAGTCAAAATAATCCTTCCATCGGTCTAAAGATTTCATAGGATCTACAGTAAGTTCACCTTATTTACCCAAAATGTTACTTCCTTTTTTCCCTCCCTATGATTTATCACAGTTATTACATGTTTCCCTCTTACCTTATCTAGCCTTTCCAGGTTATTTAAAAAATGTACCCATGGTTTCTTTTTGCACATCATGATTATTTGTTTAGCTCTATTTCTTTCCTTTATATCCCTATCTACATCAAGTCTTGTTTGGAGCCATTTTTGATACACCTTCTTTTTACATTTACTCACTGCCCTTGCTTCTTCATTTGAGCAAGATGTGTACTTTTCCCCCCATCTTTTCCTACAGTTGTTCCAAGGGATTCCCTTGATATTTCTGTTACAGCATCCCTGTACGCCATCTTTTCCATCTGGAACCTGCATAAGTAGAATCTGTAGATTCTCCGGAACTTTTCACTCATCGTATTCTATTTCCTTGTAGTGAAGATTTTCTACTCTTATCCATCTGCAGACAGACCTGTCCTATTGATACTTACAGTGAGGAGCATATAAGGAAGCGGGTGAGTGAGAGCATTCTGCACACAGTGAGACAGTCAGTCACTGTGATACTGTGCTGCTTTCGTGAACTAACTCTCTCACTTCCAGTGGTAGACTTTTCAATTAGTGACTATGAAGCAAACAAGTTTTCAGTATGTAGTTTAGTTCTCTCTGTTACCCATATTTTCACAAATACAACACTGAAAAATCCCTGAAACACCTGTACTTTTATTATGGATTTCCTGAATTCAAAGTTGGTTAAGGCATAGTCTATTACAGATCTGGTAACCCTATGTGGAGCAGAGAATAGCCCTCTACTTGAAGAACAAAATTAACAGCTGCTAGTCTTACGCTACTATAGAAGTCCGTAAATACTTCTCATTCCTGTTAGCTCCCATATTTTTCTCATATTTACCCATTACCTTCTCACTTCCTTGTTAATGATAGGATTGGTCTTTGGTTCAATTTAATCTCTGCCTAAATTTACTCGCATGATACTCATATCTTTGTTGATACTTTTTTTCAAATAAGAGAATACAATTCTCCAAATTTTAAAAGACATTGTATTTTTTTTTTTTTTTTGCAAGTTGCTCTACATTGCACCGACACAGATAGGTCTCATTGCAACGATGGGACAGGAAAGGACTAGTAGGAAGGAAGCGGGCGTGGCGTTAATTAAGGTACAGCCCCAGCATTTGCCTGGAGTGAAAATGGGAAACCACGGAAATCCATCTTCAGGGCTGCCGACAGTGGGGTTCGAACTCATTATCTCCCGAATACTGGATACTGGCCGCACTTAAGCGACTGCAGCTATCGAGCTCGGTAAAAAGACATTGTACAAATAGTCTAGTATCTCTGTTTTTAGTAAGGCTTTGTGAGTTTCATTTGCATGTAGATATGCAGTTGTCGTGGGTTATTTTAGAAAGGGTGTTTACCCTAAAATGGCAGTGGGCAGGCCATGTTGCTAGGAGAACTGATGGTAGGTGGACAAAGCTTGTGCTTGAGTGGAGTCCGAAAGATCAATTGAGACCTAGGGGAAAACCACCGGACAGATGGGACAAAGACATCCGTAAGATTACTGGGATCAATTGGCAGAACATCGCTCAAGACCATCCCAGATGGAGAGACCTCATGAAAACCTACCTTGCTTCGGACTTAAAGAGGCCACATCGTAAAAGCAATTGAATATGGCTGATAGTGATAGTGATATATATTTCATATGTAATATTATCTGAATTCTGGCAGCCAACCCTAATTGGGATGGATAACTGTTTTTCAAAATATAATACACTGCAATATTGTAAGCTAAATTTGAGATAAGCCTACTTATTTGTTGTTTACTTAGGTTTAAACTTGAGTATCCATACTACTGAATCTGAAGCAACTGACAGTAATAACTTATTTACCAAATTGGTTGTTGCCTCTTGCCCTATACTATTTATTAATAGACAAATTTCTCTACTTCATCATTTTAAGACAATTGCATAGTTGTCAAACAGGAAATTCTGCTCAATCAATCGCCACTAATTTGCATTACTTGTGTCTAGCGCCTGACAATGTGAAGCCACTCGGCTACGCTCGGGTGAGATCTGTCGGCTATACTCGGCCGTGCTCGGATGAGATCTGTCGATTATACACGGCCGTGCTCGGGTGACATCTGTCGGCTATGTTCTACTGGTGCACATTAAGATAGTAATGGAATATCAGTGTCCATATATTTGTTATGGACTTTGTAATATTGAACTTTCCGATAGCAATGGGACACCAGTATTCAAATATTACTACAATATGATAGAAGCTTGAGACATGTTTCGGCATGAGAGATGTCGACAGAGATGCACTGGGTGTTGAGGTCGAGCTGGCTAACAAACTACTGTGTATTCTATTCAAGGGATTTCCAACATTTTATAGAATAGTCTCCCAGTTTGTTATATTTCACTTATTCGCTAACTGGAAAGCAGGTGGCATAATTTACATTAGATGCCACTGAAGCAGTCAAAGGACAAAGGTTTTCAATCTTTTACGAGTTACTTTACTTCGCACCGACATAGATAGGTCTAATGGTGACGATGGGATAGAAAAGGGCTAGAAGTGGGAAGGAAGCGGTCGTGCACTTAATTAAGGTACAGCCCCAACATTTGCTTGGTATGAAAATGGGAAAGCAAGGAAAACCACCTTCAAGGCTGCCAACAGTGGGGTTCTAACCACTATCTCCCGAATACAAGCTCACTGCTGCACGCCTTTAACCGCACGGACAACTCTCTCGGTGGTTTTCAAGTTCTTCGAATAGTAACCGATAATTACCAGGTTAATATTTCAATGTTTGAAACATTATGTGGGGGACGTGGCACTTTTGAAGCATGAAATAATACATCCATCCGGTAATGGAAGGTCACTATTTCTTTGTTATGACTCTAGTCACTTTTTGTATCGCTTCTGACAATCGCTGATTTTCTTATTGCAGCTTCCTCGAAATGAATTGCTAAACTGCTCCACTCTCATGAAAGACAAATTCACGAGAGAAATATAATGTGGCACTTGTAATGATGGGCATCCATAGTTCTTTTTAGAAATATTTTTAAAGCCACCTTTAATTAACATTGCCACAAATTATTTACAGAAGTGCGAGCGATTTATACAATTCAATAGAAACCTCTCAACAGGAAGATTTTAAAACTTCAGTGAGATCTATGAAACATACGCAGCGTTAATATGGTAACTTTTTATTAATTTACCTACTGTACTTTCAAAAACCTTGGCATACTGGAGTTGCATGGTTGGTTTAAGAAGTAGCGTAGAAATTAAGATTTGTAAATATCGGTGTGAGGTATGATGGGATTTAAGATTCAAATACTTAATTTCTACGAGCTGTGCGCATTTGAAAGTTGAAGATAGGAAAAACTAGAAAGGGTCCACCTTCCTATCTTCCATTCTCAGTTCAATACGGACCAAAAATGAAACTCTTATGTTTAAATTTGAAAGTTGAGGAAGTAGGGCAATGTAGGGAGCTTAACTGCAAACGTGGTGGGTGATTGTCGAACAATTAGCTTGCCGACACGGCCGACTTGATGCGTCGCTCTAGGGCGCAGGGAGGGATCCAGTCGGCCATGTTGCCGACTACCATCAGCTGCTTACCTGCCGGCCATATTGTATTTCATAGGTGACGGACCGAACTTAGCCGAGTTACTCCGAGTGGCTGCACATTGTCAGGCGCTAGACATAAGTATTTGCATTTAGGTCTGTCATCCAGGTGGCAGTTCCCAATCAGTTGTTTATCTAGTCTTTTCTTACATGATTTCAAGGAAGTTGGAAATTCATTGAACATCTCCCTTGGTAAATTGTTCCAACCCCCAATTCTTCTTCCTATAAAGGAGTATTTGCCACAATTTGTCCACTTGAACTCCAACTTTATCTTCATATTATGATCTTTCCTAACAATGTTCCAATTTTATCTAACTTCAGCTATTTATTTCATTTTCCAGATTTTACCACAGATATATAGAATGTCAGTATTCACCTTTCTGAGAGTTTCATCTTCCTGAACATAACTGTCCAAAGAAGTGAATGGGAAATATTTCACTTGAATATTTCACTAGGAGAATTCATCATCAGTACATCACATCATTGTAGAGAGAGATAAATATCTTCAGGAAATAATGGCTATAGCTTCCACTTGTTTTCAGTCATTCAGCCATACAACTACAGTACAACTTTGCTGGATAATGATGTCAAGCTGCTTCAATCATCTAGTTGTCCAAGCAGCTATTGGAAGGACTGTTTGCCCATTCAGAAACTATTCATTAGTCTGACTCTCCATGAATATTACTCCATTACCGTATGATTGCATTTACAGTCTTGCTAACAACTGTATTGGAACTTGTTTTATTTCTCATTGTGGTAGATCCCAAAATTCATAAGGAAGGGGAGAAAAGTAATATTCTTTGAAATTTGCCCTTTCTTTATCATACATCTGTTCAGTATTTAACAGTTTCAGAATCCTCTTAATATTATGTTCTACTATCCTTTTAGAACCTGTTATGTTGATTATATAAGCAACAAATCAGAGAAAAAAGAGAGATGCATAGTCTGCTGATGCCTGTCTGCTTTTAATGATAAAAGGGGAACAAATGCAATATAAGAATCAAATTAATTCCTTACCATATTCTAAATATTCATTAGCTGCTATATCTGCCATCATTTCATCATGTGATACAAAATAATAGTTCCTTCCATTTTCTTCATCACTTCTAGGAGGCCTCGTTGTATCTGGAATATATATAAACAGTTGAGAATTAACCAAGATTATTTCAACAACTTCAATAAGGATTTTATTAATTTCAACTGAATTCCATTAAATATAATTGTGAAAAGTAACCTAATGTAGTGATATATGTTCCAATAGGACAAGAGAATACAAAGTAAAATATTTTCTCAAACGGATGCTTCAGTTTAAGATTTTGCTAAATAAAAGTTTAAAAAAGTCTAATTAGCCTGTTTAGTCAAAAATTACAGTTATAGATTTAGAAAAAACAATCCACAAGAAGGAGGAGAAAAATCTGGTCATTCTACTTTATACAAACTGCTAAGCAAGAGTTCCTTAACTGGTGCTTCCTACGATCATTGAGAACTGACTGTCAAATTTATTGAGCTACAATAACATGTATAGAAAGGATTTAAACAGATTTATGATGTGAGAAACTAAGTTATGATCAAGTATGACTTACAATGTAACTTCAGTCATGATGGGACAAAAATGATTGATATTAGCATTTTAAAATTTAATAAAATTTAGAGCCATTGACATGATTTTAAAAGGCTTACTTTATTGTTCAAGAAACATGTTTTAGAGACAAAGTTTATGTTTTTAGTTTTGAAATTTATTTTACAAAAAAAAAAATCATATTTGTACCTCAGTCTATACCTACTTTAACAATGTTTGTTCTATGCTGGGTAGATCTCAGATCTATTGGAATTGCCATAGAAAGTACAAAATCCTTGCCAATGCCCTCCATATGGCATATGGTGGTTAATTTAACAAGAGAATCTGCAAAGTCATATCCAACCTGACCATGGAAGAATATAATAGATATAACCATGAAATAGCTTTCCTATAATTAAGTATTGAAAAGGAACAAACAACTGTCAAATTAAGTCATTTAACATGGATTCTGGACCCAACAGTATGCTTTGAATCTTGCTATGGCCAACGTGAAGAAGCAGATGCCACGGAAAAAATCAATTGTCAAACCAGTTCTATTATACTTTTAGAATAAATATTGTTTAGTCCTTATAGACTGAGGAATAAAGTTTAATTTATAATACCAAACATCTCATTCAGGATCAGGTTATAGCCATCACTGAAATATGAGGTTCCTCAGCCAGTACCATTTGTTAAATGTTTGATCAGCATTACTGTATTTTGGTATATTTGTTACTAGATGGTGTACCCGTGCTTCGCAACGGGATTCTCAGAAAGACTGACTTTGTGGTTTTCCTAACTGAATTCAACATAGGTCATTACAAAAACGTCAGTAGGAATGTAGCGATTGAAAGCAAAGTTATCATATAAAATACTCGATCAAATGAAAAACCGCACACTTTCTCACTTTCAACGAACAGTACTACGGTGCCGATCTAAGAGTCCAAAGTTCCAGAGCTGGAATAACCAGGTCGCAGAATGGCGTGAACACTCCTCTGTCATTATTCCGTTAAATATGCACACTACTCATTCCAGTCAGTGCCTCAGAGTAGGGATTGAATAGCTCGAATACTACGATGAACCAGTGTGTTACGTACCAGATATATCAGAAAATGTATGAACCAGAGGAATGGTATGCTAAAGAAGAAAGTTATCTTACTTCCCAGCTACTTCCTGCCAATATACAGGCAGGCTGTTACAGTCGGTACGACCAGGCGAGTTGCCCGTGTGGTTAGGGGCAATCAGCTGTGAGCTTGCATCCGGGAGATAGTGGATTCGAACCCCACTGCCGGCAACCCTGAAGATGGTATTCCGTGGTTTCCCATTTTCACACCAGTCACACCAGGCTGTACCTTAAAACCAAGGCCGCTTCCTTCACACCACTATTCATTTCCTATCCCATCGTCGCCATAAGACCTACCTGTGTCGGTGCGACGTCAAGCAAATTTAAAAAACCTCGGTACGCTGCAGTAATCCTATCTATCGGGGATAAGAGGAAACAGAAGACAAAAAGCACATCACAACAAACAATGGTCAATGTAATGTTATTGTTGATAAAGTTTATGAGCTTTCTATATTGCAGGCCTTCACTTTAGTTTTCTTTCGACTCTGTGATATTAGGGTGTCCTACAAAATTATTTATATCGTAGATTGTAGTTCCTTATTCTCAGACTTTACATACCGATTTTCACTAAATTCTGTTTACTCATTTTCTCGTGACTCGGCGCTGATATCGACTTAGTAACAAAAATCCAAATTCATGAATATCTCTGATTATATGCGGTACGGTAACAATGTATAAGACATAAGTGATCGGAAGTTTAATAACTTCTTACATTACTACGACTAACTTACGACATAACTAAAGTTATGTTAGTTATGTAGTATTTATCGATACGACCACTAATAACATAAATAACTAAACTACCATTTCACTTAACGTGAATAAAATAACTTGTAGCCTAGATTGCAGTGGTTCATCACCAGACATTACATACCGATTTTCATTAAATTCTCTTCAGCTGTTTTCTATTGATGCGTGTACATACAGACAGACAGACAGACAGACAGACAGACAGACAGACAGACAGACAGACAGACAGACAGACAGACAGACAGACAGACAGACAGACAGACAGACAGACAGAAATTACGGAAAAGTAAAAAATGCATTTTCTTGTTACTGTGGACATGAGTGATACAGAAATACCATTCTTTTCAAATTCCGAGCAATGTACAGACAAAACTCTTATTTTATATATATAGATTACATTTCAGGCCTTCCCCTAAACTACCATTTCACTCAGTGCGAATAACATTATTGATAGCCTAGATTATAGCGAGCTATTCCCCGACTTTGCATACCAATTTTCGTGAAGACACGACCACTAATAAAATAAATATTTGACAATTAAATTTTAGGCCTTCCCCTAAACTGTCATTTTTCTCAGCGGGTATAGCCTATATTGTAGCGAATTATTTCCCATCTTTGCCTAGCGATTTTCATTAAGACACGACCACTAATAACATAAATATTTGAGAATTAAATTTCAGGCCTTCCCCTAAACTACCATTTCACTTAGCGTGATTAAAATAATTTATAGCCTAGATTGTAGCAGATCATCACCCGACTTTACATTCTGATTTTCATTAAATTATCTTCAGCCGTTTTCTCGTGATGCGTGTACATACATACAGACAGACAGACAGACAGACAGACAGACAGACAGACAGACAGACAGACAGACAGACAGACACAGACAGAAATTACGGAAAAGTAAAAAATGCATTTTCTTGTTACTGTGGACATGAGTGATACAGAAATACCATTCTTTTCAAATTCTGAGCAATGTACAGACAAAACTCTTATTTTATATATATAGATTACATTTCAGGCCTTCCCCTAAACTACCATTTCACACAGTGCGAATAACATTATTGATAGCCTAGATTATAGCGACCTATTCCCCGACTTTGCATACCAATTTTCGTGAAGACACGACCACTAATAAAATAAATATTTGACAATTAAATTTTAGGCCTTCCCCTAAACTGCAGCTGGCTCAGGATAGAAGGTCGTTGGACGAGGACAGTCATGCTACCTACCAACCATCAGGTTGAGGAGAACAAGAGAGAGAAAACTTCAAATTGAATCTCCACTGCAACAGATTACAGAAATGCAATCTCAAACAAACTGGCTAGTCATCCACTCAGCAGTGATAGTACAAATCAGGAGTGGGTCACACTTCAGAAGGTCATCACTGTGTCAGCTGAGGAAACAATCCGTTTTGGGAAGAAAAAAGACAAGACTGGTTTAATGAAAATAATGAAGAAAGTAAGTGTCTAATCAATGACAAATGGGAAGCCCATCTATCCTACCTTCAAGATCTGACTTCCAATGTGAAGAAATCACATTTCTTGGAACTTAAAGGAAAATATCAGGCACAAATTAGGAATGTCAAGAATAACTGGTGGCAACAAAAAGCTGAAGAACTACATAGACTACCTGATGCCCATGACCTGCAAAACTTCTATGCTGGCATAAAGGAGATATATGGTCCAATTCGATCTTCATTGGGGTCATTGAAGACTGCTTGACAACTCCATCATTTTAAATGATAACGGAGAAATTTTAGAGCATTGGAAGGAACTTTTATCTGTGCTTCTAAATCATGCCTCCAGTGTTGCTGAGAACTTTCTATGTAATGTACCTCAGCAGCCCCAACCATGGATGGCAGTTTCACCTACATACAGAGATTTCACCAAAGCACTCAATCAACTAAATCCAAGAAAGGCTCCTGGTCCTGATAACATGCCCCTGGAACTGATGCAAAATGGAGGTATATCCTTGAAGACTAGACTTTTCACACTCATCCTCATGATTTGGGAAACTCGAGAAGTACCTGACGACTTGAAGAATGCCACCATCAACACTATTCTTCAAGAAAGGCGATTGTAGTGTATGTGGGAACTACCGTGGTATATCGCTTTTGTCAACTGCAGGTAAAATTCTCGCAAGAATTCTACTAAACCAGCTCCAAGTTATCTCAGAGAGGATTTTACCTGAGTCTCAATGTGGTTTCCGAACCTTCAGAAGCACAACAGATATAATCTTCTGTGCTAGACAACTCCAGGAAAAATGCAGAGAGCAACAGCAGCCCCTGTATTTAGTTTTCTATGATCTGGAAAAAGCCTTTGATTCAGTACCAAGATCTGTTATGTGGAAAGTATTGAGACATTTTGGATGTCCTGAACATTATGTGGAATTGGTTCAAGCTGTTCATGGTAACTCAGTATCAGATTCATTTGCCATCACTCATGGATTGAAACAAGGCTGTGTATTTGCTCCTACACTCTTTGCACTGTACATGGCTGCCATGCTGCATGAATCATCCACAAACAATTTAGGCAAGGAGATTAAATTTCATTTTGATGGAGGCTTTTTCAATCCGGCAAGACTTCGCTCACAAAGACATACTATGGTTACCTGGGTGACAGAACTGCAGTATGCTGATGAAACCACATCTCCTGCTCTTAACACCTGAAGAACTACAACAGTCAGTCAACTGCTTTAAAACTGCATGTGATTGCTTCGGTCTATTAATGTGAAAAAACAAAGGTACTTGCACAACCTGCCCCAGGATTAACTCTTCCTGAATTCAGTATCTCCATCTTAGGCACAACACTGGAACAGGTTGATCATTCATATCTTGGAAGCATCTTGTCTAAACGGTGTACCTGCGAACAAGATGTTGATAAAAGAATTGGGGCTGATCATGCAGCATTTGGACGGTTATTGCACAGAGTCTTCATGAATAATGACCTAAAACTGCATACCAGACTCATGGTGTACAAAGTTGTTGTCATTTCCACACTACTGTATGGCTGTGAAACTTGGACGCTATCACCGTGATATCAAAAAACTTGAGCGCTTTCACCAACAAAAAATGAGATACATCTTGAATATTAAGTGGGTGGATTATGTGACCAACACTGTAGTTCTCAATAAAGCGCAGCTAAATAGCATTGAAGCAACAACCATCGCTCATCAACTGGGATAGTTAGGCCATGTTCACTGTATGAGTGATACCAGGCTTCCCCGCCAAATTCTTTATGGTGAACTTCGCTCCAGCAGTAGACCTCGTGGAGCCCCTCTTAAAGAGTTTTCAGGACCAGCTGAAACACATTATGAAGACAACTGGTATAAATATACAGACATGGGAAGAATGTGCTGTGGATTGTTCACTGTGGCAGAACACTACATCCACCGCTGTTAACTTGTTCAAAAGAGAATGCCACGCACATCTAGAGGCCAAGTGACAAGCAAGAAAGCTCCCTCACTTACAACCCCGCCCTCCTGCATCCATTCAATGTGATTTGTGTGGGCGTATGTTTTATACCAAGATTGTCCGACTCGTTGGCTGAATGGTCAGCATACTGGCCTTCAGTTCAGAGGGTCCCAGGTTCGATTCCCGGCCAGGATTTTAATCGCTTTGATTAATTCTTCTGACTCGGGGTCTGGGTGTATGTGTCCGTCCCAACACTCTCCTCATCATATTCAGACAACATACCACACTACCCATCATCACAGAAACACGCAATAGTGCTTACATCCCTCCATATAGGGTTGGCATCAGGAAGGGCATCCGGCCGTAAAACAGGGCCAAATCCACATATGCGGCGCAGTTCGCACCCGGGACCCCACAGGTGTCGGAAAAAGTGGTAGGAAAAGAAGAAGAAGTTTTATGCCAAGATTGGTCTGTTCAGTCATTGCAAACACATCCATAAACTGAGGTGAACTGCTCACTTTATGCAGGAAGAAATTATATACGGTATACTCGGATCGAGTTACAGCCGATGACGATATACCTACTTTAATAATGTTGGTTCCTAGTTTATGTAAAATGGTTGATCTTTCTGGAATATACATCACATCTCTGTGCCTCAGATAAACATGTATTTCATGGGTTGATGATC
This sequence comes from Anabrus simplex, assembly GCF_040414725.1. Lineage (NCBI taxonomy): Eukaryota > Metazoa > Arthropoda > Insecta > Orthoptera > Tettigoniidae > Anabrus > Anabrus simplex. The sequence continues at coordinate 1,376,789,001 of NC_090265.1, forward strand.
ATGTGATTAACAGTCACATATTTTCTATTGCATGATTTTAAGGGCAGGCAATCCCAGATGTTATATTCTGTCTGCACACTCACTTAGTTTGCAGCATGTTGCTAAGCATTATCACATTATGCAAAACATTATTCTCAGAAGAAATAGAATTGGTTCATTATATAGAAATAAATAATGTTTATCTATTTACAGAACATTGTCTTCAAGTCATTCCCTTGGAATGTGAATCACATCTCCAAATATGTATAAAGAATTGGAAATGTTCCTGGAACATCTTTCAGTATTCTCAGAGCTCATGAAATATGTATGTTCAAACAAATTTTTTTTTCAATGGTTCTTCACCATAGAGTTTGTCAAGCTCTGTCTCTGAAGGGCATTTGTGAACTGATCAATTTTCATATTATTCTATATCCATCAGCCACGTGAAATTATCGTTATTATTATTATTACTATTATTATTTATTTAATGGGCAAGTTGGCCATGTGGTTAGGGGCGTGTAGCTGTGAGCTTGCACCTGGGAGATAGTGGATTTGAACCCCACCGTCGGAGGCTCTGAAGATGGTTTTCCATTGAGGAAAAAAAATTAAGGAAAGTCTGCATGCTGGAAACGAACATCAGTGAGAAGGATTGTGTAAAGTTATTTTTGGGGAAAATAGCACTTCAGTTTTGCCAGTTCTTACACATTCCAAGTCTAAGATTCTTGAGAATTAGCATTTCATGTGTAAGTTTGATGGGGGATCCAGTAATTCACTTTCAATTTCTCTTATAACAGAATTAAAATAGCAATAGTAAATAGGAGTAACAGGTTTACAATAGTCTTATAAGACGCTATAAAGATGATAGAGAAACTGCACGAAATCGCCGCAAAAGCAGGTCTTAAAGTTTCTTACGGAAAGACGGAGTATATGGAGTATAGGCACCAAAATGAGAAGTGCATGGAGATAAAGTATGGGAAGATTAAAAGGGCAGAGAAGTTCAGATACCTGGGAGAATGGATCCAACCCAATGGGCTAGACAAAGAGGCTATCAAAGGAAGAATCAGAAAATTAGAATTGGCCTACAAACTAACCCAGAGTATGTACAACAAACGGGCAATATCCTACATGGCCAAAATCCGACACTATCATTCAGTAATCAAACCAGAAGGATTGTATGCCTCAGAGTGTCTTATTTTGAATAAAAAAGGGGAGCTACAAGAACTGGAAAAGAAAGAAAGGAAGATCCTAAGGAAGATTCTGGGACCCCAGAAAACTACTGATGGAACCTGGAAAAAAAGGAAACACAAGGATCTTTATAAACATACGGAAAAGATCTCAAACACAATGAGGAAGCGGAGGTTGAACTTCTACGGACATCTAGAAAGAATGAATGAAAGCAGACTGACCAAAAAGATCTTTAAGTACATTGTAGGATTGAAGGCCACCACTAAGTGGGTAGAAGAGATCAAAAGAGATGGAGAAGAAGTTGGAATTACACTAGAGGTGATCAATAAAAGGAAAGAGTTTAGAAACATAATCAACAAAATCAAATTTTTTGAGGACAAACCACCTAAAAAGAAGCCCAACCGGATAATCTCTGAGGAGGAGAGAAAAATACGAAGCGAGAGAATGAAAAGGTTCTGGGAAGAGAAGAAAGGCCAACAAGCCTTAACCTCCTGAGACCCCCGGTATAGTAAACTATACCTTAGGTTTGAGGCATGATGTGGCCTCTTGTATTGTCACTTGCTGCATTTCTAGCACATGGTGACATCTGTGGGAACTAGTGAGAACTATCAGTGCAGAAAAAATCAGAATATGCTTTAACTCTTTCCTTAACCCCAGAACCTAGTTTAAGTCAAATCTTGCAAAAATCAAAGTCCCGGGTTTCAGAAGGTTAAGTTCTATGCGGTTCACAGTTGGCCAAATTCGGAAGTAGAAGAAGAAGAAGTCTTATAAGAGACATAAGATAATGAAAAATTATTCTATAAACTCTATACACATAAGCAAAGCACACTTCATTGTATTATTTACAGAAATAGTTTTATAATTATTTCTCATTGATTTGCAATTGTATATGAGGCTTGTTTACATACTTATTTCAAATTATTCCCTACATGATGTAGAATCTCAAAATATATATATAGGGGGATAAAGTCTTAAAAGACATGGCTAGGTAAGCTTAAGTAAATGTGACTTTGAATTAGTTTAGTAATTTTGCCATTAGAAAGAGTTTCAGACTGAAATTAACCACTGTCTCCAGTGCTTGCCACTCAACGGAGAGCAAATTGAACATCTCGGAAACTCTAATACTAAATCTATCTGACAATTGCTTCGGGAAGATTCTTTCAGGAACTGGACCTTGCTGCCATCTAAAGGAAAAGGTTCCTTTCTCATTGGAAGAAATGAAACTCCTGGGTAAGCAATAAGAAAGGAATGTAATGTGGGCTATGGACGGTAGCAACTAAAATGAACTGCAATGTCATCCCTGTTCGAATTCTTCCTGGTAGGAGCCTTAATACATCCTGTTGCAGAACATGTAATGTGTTCAAAACCCTTCCTTAAGTATTAGGGTTTTGTCCCAAGGGAGAATCAACTACCACAATGCTGTGAGTTCTATGATCATAGATATCAACATCTCAAAGTCTATGAACAAATCTGATGTCTCTCCAAAGAGAGATCAAAATGTTGATCTGACATCGTAGTGATATACCAAATTAAAGGAGCAGCTATGGTGACTGATCCAACTGTGAGATTTGAGGATAACAACACCAGCCAAAACAAACATATGTGATGAGAAAAAGGCCATCTACGAACCATGGTGTGAGGACCTTAACAGCATATACAAAATACAAAAATGGTAAGTGGTTGGTTCCCCTAAAGAAACTCAGGACTTCCTGAGGAATTTATCATGTCATTCTGTTAGCCATGTGTTCTTTTAGAGGTATGTTATAGTGTTTTAAATGTTATATTTCTTGTTTCAACAGACAGAAAACTTAAATTTCATATACAGTCCATATTGACAAAAAGAATTTTGAGGAAGATTAGAACAACTGAATCCACCATCCAGGCTATAGCAGACTCAGTACTCAAACATTCATCATCAATTATCAAACATCACCTGTATTTCATGATATGACTGTGAAAATGCTTGAAATTTCAGTAAAGTAAAGGACAGGAAATTCAACAAATAACCGTATCAGATACAATCTGCTTGCTATCAGTTTAGGGGCAGGTTATCTCTAGGATATTCTCTTGTAACAGTCCATACTTTGCTGAGAAGGAAGCCATTCATTTTAAGTGTTGACTCAGTTAATATAACTTTTAAGTTTTTCAGTCATGAAATATAACACTTTGAACACTACCTATAAAAGAACCACTAATAACAGAATGACATATTACCTTCTACAAGAACATCCTCAGATTTTTCAAATCACTTTTGATGATGATGATGATGCTTCTTGTTTAAAGGGGCCTAATATGTAGGCCATTGGCCCCCAAATCACTTTTAAATATGTATATATGTGTACAATACTGTTTAAGTTGTGTAGCATAACTTTGTCAATGATTGTGAATGGGTGATATGAATAAGTGTGACCTAGTACTTATTTGTATTAAATTCTTTGAATTTAGACAATGGCCTATCACACGGGACAGTATAGTAAGCTATTATTTTATCATTAAAGATGAAGTCAGACTAAGTACTCTTTAATTCATTGCTGCACATTAAGTTCTTCCAAAAATCATTAACATGCATTAATTTTCTACTCAACATAAAGACAAATAGGCTATAGATACATACCACTCCCCCCCGCTTTCTCTCTTTTCCACCACTGAATAGAGCCCCATACTGCCCATTCTTTGCCATCCATTACCTCCCATACACACAAGTTTGTGTTAGCAAGCCACAATAGAAGCAAACGACCTGAAATCAGTCCAGGTACGAACACCGGAGATAATAGATGGGTGAAACCAGACCTGTATGTAAGTTAAGTAAAGAAAACTTTCTCAAATTTTCAACATTCATATAATTTGTCACACTTGTTCATAATATCACCCATTCACAATCATTGACAAGTTTATGCAACATAAACAATATAGTACATATGTACATATATGTTTAAAAGTGATTTGATAGAATCTGAGGATGTTCTTGTAGAATGAAACATGTCATCTGTTATGAACGTGTTCTTTTACAGGTATGTTATAGTGTTTTAAGTGTTATATTTCTTGCTTTGACAGACAGAAAATTTAAATTTATATACCATCCATGCTGACAAATATCAGCTTGGAATGCGGATGCTGGTTGGTGATGAAATACTTTTGGTATCTGAAAAATAATTTGTGTGAGCCGCTGCTGGAGGCAGCAGGGTGAAACCATGATTTACTGTCAAATGCTCCTCGTATATGTCTATAAAATACAGAATTTTCCATTGGATACATCAAATTATGCAACAGTTTATGTTACATGAATTGGGTGTGAACTGCGAGAATATTATTAAACGAGTATGTCTTTAGAAAGAATGTAATAGTGTCCAATAAGTTTGTCCCTCCATAACAAACAACAGATCAGTTGAAATTGAGAACCAAAGAACTACTGAGGAGAGTATCAATGACTCAATGTATTTTATAGCATATTAGCTGTCATACCCAACTTCACCCTGTTTAATGATTACAAACGCTCCAAATTTCCTGAGGTCCCTTGCCTTATGGAATAGTACATACATTATCAAATTATATTGTACACATTTCGAAATGATATGTCACAGTGTCATATGTACACTCTCTGTTTACCTTAGAGTTACTTAGTTTCTGAGAATCTAGTATTATGGTCCCCACTTCCTTTCTAGTCTTATCAAAGATATCTAACCCTCGCAATATGTACACGGTGCTCATACCTTTGATGTCCTAAGCCTATCAGTAAGTGTTGGCAATTCTGAAGTTTTGCACCAGGCTAGTAAGGTGACACAATTATTTTTTCTTTAAAGTTATTTAGGTGTTTTGCAATTTCTGTTCCATCAAAAATGAACTGGATGGTCATTCTATACAATATGTTCAGCTACAACAGGCTTCTTTGGCTGGTAAGGACAATATACTTGCATTTTTTTGATATCATCATTCTTGCCTGGCCGAAATTTTCAGGGACATGGGATCATTTATATATAGTGGCACGTGGCACAGTTAAGATGAAATGGATCTATAACAAGTTGCAAACTTTAGCCTTAAACATAGTCTTCATAATGTATCTTCTGTGAATACTGATAATTCTATCCTAAGCAAACTGAACGTAAGGCAAAAAGGCCAAACGTCTTTACATGAATGAATACCCCCAAAAGCATATAATAAACATTGGTGTAATTCATTTTTCATACAAATAAAGAGTTCTGATTCATCAAATGTTCAAATATATTTTGACAATGTAGCAAAGTTATTATTTGTGTGTTTTTGGATTCACAATATTCTTTATTCTACCCGCTGGTGCACAAATGTATAAATGTTTAGACATATCCACTCTTGAGCATGCAACATATAACTGACCACAAGAGAAGCATGGAATTTCCAAGTTTATGCCTGTTACCTTGAGTGACTACCCTTGGACCTTGTCTATAGTCATTGCAAATGCAAGTCGTATTGGGAATTGCAATCACTCAAAATCAAAACACATATCAGTGGGTATCATAGGAATGTGTGGAATAAAAATATCTTCTCCTTTAGCAATGCCTATTAATACAGTCACCTTTATTACATCTGGCACGAGTTGTTTCACACATAGCCTTATTCCACTGTACAGTTTCGGTGGGTCGACATTGCATAAATAATAACATTATCAGTGATCAGTTTCCAATATTAACTTCTGTGGTGGCATTTCAGGAGTTTCCAAAGAATTCAAGAACTTGGTGGGATAAATTGCAGCTTGTTTGCTCTCTAAAACAGTATTGATAGATTTGTACATCACAATGGAGCTGGGAAGTTTATCCTGTACCTAGAAATTTATCTTATTTGCACTGTCATTTTTAGGTGCTAGAATTGCACTTTCATTATGCCACTGATGGTCTTTAAAGTTGCCAAGAATATTTGGGAAAACTTTGTTTGCAATTTCTTGCATCAAGGGCGTTACTTCACAAAAATCTAATGAGAAAGAAATGAGGTTAGTAGAAGGATCTGAGAGGAATTTTCCACCACTAAGATGCAGCATTTGTTTTTGCTTAATGAAAGTGTACCAGAAATTAGTGATCATTCTCTACATAATCGCACTAGACACTTGAAAATACATCAGACGTTATCACGAATTAAATTAACATTTTTTATGAGTACATCCTCCAGCATTCAGATCTAGTTTTCTGAATTGCAGTACCAGGTAGTCATTCTTATTACCTGACATTCCACTAAAACTTTAGCCTCAGAAATTACTCCAAGCATATCAATCAATCAATACTGATCTGCATTTAGGGCAGTCGCCCAGCTTTATGTCTATCAAATAACTCTGTCTTAGGGAAAATTCCTGTAGCTCCTTTAAACTTCTGATGGCAGCTCCAATCTGCACTCGATTCTTCTTCTTCTTCTTCTTCTTCTTCTTCTTCTTCTTCTTCTTCTAGTAAAAATTACTGGATTATAGGTGGTGAATTCCAAGGATGAAAGACAGATTAGAGAAAGTAATTGTCCAGGTAGTCCAGTTGGTTAAGCGAAATACCCAGCAAACCAAAGAAAATGTGAAAGAATGAATTTATTGTACAATATACAGTACTCTCCTTTGCATCACAGACACTGGAATACATGTACGATTGCAAGAAATGAAATTCATTGTTTCAAGTTCCAGATTGATATTGACTATAGTATCTATACCTTCATATATCAATCAATCACTACTGATCTGCATTTAGGGCAGTTGAGCAGGTGGCAGATTCCCTACCTGTTGTTTTCCTAGCCTTTTCTTAAATGATCGAGTGGAAATTTATTGAACAACTCCCTTGGTAAATTATTCCAATCCCTAACTCCCCTTCCTAAAAACAAATATTTGCCACAATTTGTCCTCTAAAATTTCAGCTTTATCTTCATATTGTGATCTTTCCTACTTTTAAACACACCACTCAAACTTATTCGTCTACTGATGTCATTCCACACCATCTCTCCTCTGACAGCTCGGAACATACCATTTATTGCAAGTTGTAAAATTCATTGTTTTTTAATCCGTACTGAAAACTTCTTTTAAATGTGTAAAATTTTATTGTTTGTTATTTTCCACCTACAGTATTCAATACAATCAATCATAAGATTAATGTTCTTTCCTAGATAAACTATGAACATGGGACACGTTAGGCCCCTTTTAAAGGGCATCATCAGCCTTATCATCAGCTCAAAACCAAAAACAAGTACCTGTTTAGCTATGATATAATCAAAAAATTCTTATAAATTAAAAACATTAACATAATGTATAGTCGTTGTTTAACTCTCTTGGTGCCAGGCGGTAGTGCGAGCTCTGCCCTTTAAATTGCCAGAGCCGATCTGGTCGGCCGTTAACAATCCAGTCGGAAGTTGCCAGAGCCGATTACATCGGCCAGCTTAAAATTCTGTGATATACGTAATTTTGAGGCAACCCATAGTGGAGTGCATACTTTTGTTACAACCTGTAGTAAAGGGGCTACACGTTATTGTGTGCCTGGCCTTGCTTTGGCAGTTCTAAGAGGGTGTTATACCTTTCACAAGAGTCGTTTCCTGTGTTTACAAATACCGCTAACCGGTCAGTAAGAGGTTGCTCCTTGCAGTGAATGGATTTGTGACGGGAAAATGGCATGTTATTCACGTGATAATTTTTCAGCAGGTATTGATGACAATAAATTAATGCAGTATTTAGAACAGTGTGAAGTTAACGCTGATGATTTATCGGATAGCGATAGGGAATTTAGTTCAGAGAGTAGCGATGAAATTATACCGGACACGTCCGCGGAATCACCGCAGCTAAAGAAAAGACGTTTAATTGTGTCTAACAGCACTAAAGCTACTCTGTATATGGTGGTAGATGAAACTAGTGATAACGAATATGATGATGATGATGATGATGTCTCTGAAGAACATTTTGTGGAAATTTGTCCCAATGAACCCGACAACATTCCTCAACCTCCTGTCTCCTTCAAGGAAGTTCTTGGACCTAAACATGCCCTACCGTCTGATTTTCCGCCTATATCACACTTCAATTTACTTTTCACTTACTCTCTGCTAAACCTTATAGTCACATATAGTCCTCTATCATTACCTAAATGCCGGTCTCCGCGGGCCAAGTGTAGCATGCCTGCCTCCCACACGGAGGTCATGGGTTCGATTCCCGCCCAGATCAAGAATTTTCGCCTGGTCCTGAAGATTGGTTCGAGGTTCACTCAATCTAAGTGACCCTAAGTGATTGCAATTGAGGATATATCTGAGGGTGAGAGGACTCCGGTTTGGAAAACCAAGAATAATTACTGAGAGGATCTGTCTCACTGACCATGATTCACCTCGTAAACTGCAGGTACCGAACTGAGCAGCGGTCACTTAGTAGGTCAAAGCAAATCAGGGATTTAGTGCCATACATTTCTTAATTTCGTAAATTCTGTTGTATTGTAAAATTATTTTTCTAATATATACTACAACCGAAAACGAGAAATTATTTTTTCTGAAAACAAAAATTATAATATCAACTATTATTTTTTACTTATTTAATAATTCAGAATTATTTTAATACTGTCTTGTCCACACATAGAAAATTTGTTGACATTATTTGCCAAAGATCGATACATACACGCGAATTTTATCGGAGTAAAATTGTCTTGTTTTTACTAGTGACATATGTTTGAATTTTTATTTTTAACGTTTTTATTTTTCTCATTCAAATTAATTATTCTATAGAATTGTATTTAGAAATACATTATACATAATTACGTATATTCTTTTGTATCGTAAATTATTTTTTCGAAGTAGATATTGAGAGATAAAGTGCGAAAATATTTTTCTCTTCCTAAAAATAAACGTTATCAACAACTATAAATCAACAATAAAACGTCTTTGACTCTTTATATCTCTCCAGACCAGTTTCTTATTCTACGTAGTGGATAAGTAGAAAATTTCATGCTGGTATTTGCTATACACCGGTAGATATACGCAAATTTTAAAATACATGTATTTCCACTGAAAACGGCCTGGCACTTTACAGTAGTAGAGTGAAGGCGGAGCTCTGGCCTCTTCCAGCTGATGGGGAGCGGCCGACTAGATCGGCTCTTGGCTCCAAGAGGGTTAAGGAACTTGATTAGACATGGGAATATCTAATATGCTAAAGGAATGCCTTGGTCAAAAGTAAAAAGTGATTAACATATATGGTACATGGTACAATAGACATTGGTAAAATTGAAATGAGATAAAACATTTCTTAAACAAGATTTAAAAAGTTCCTTTATCTTATAATTGATTGTACTGAATAGGTGGAAAATAGCACACAATAAAATTTTACATATTTAAAAGAACATACCACTTTGTCGAGCAACTCGTCTCCTTTCTCCCAAGTCTTCCAAGCCCAAACTTTGCAACATTTTTGTAACACTACCTACTCTATTGTCAGAAATCACCCAGAAAAAAATCGAGCTGCTTTTCTTTGGATTTTTCCAATTCTTGAGTCAAGTAATGGTGGTAAGGGTCACATACACTGGAACCATACTCTAGTTGGGGTCTTACCAGAGACTTATATGCCCTCTCCTTTACATCCTTACTGCAACCCCTAAATACCCTCATAACCATGTGCAGAGATCTGTACCCTTTATTTGCAATCATATTTATGTGATTACCCCAATGAAGATCTCTCCTTATATTAACACCCAGATACTTATAACGATCCCCAAAAGGAACTTTCACCCCATCAATGCAGTAATTAAAACTGAGAGGACTTTTCCTATTTGTAAAACTCACAACCTGACTTAACCCCATTTATCATCATACCATTGCTTACTGTCCATCTCACAACATTAACGAGGTCATTTTGCAGTTCCTCACAATCTTGTAACTTATTTATTATCCTGTACAGAATAACATCATCTGCAAAAAATTTATCTCTGATTCCACTTCTTCACTAATGTGAAAATGAAAATCTACGGCCTGTTTCCAGTCATTCAACCGGGTCAGGAATGGAATGAATGAAGCCCCCATCTAGCGGCGAGGACAGGAATTGTGCCGGCTGCCGAAGCCTGTCACACTCCTCTGGGACAATAATTAATGACTGACAGATGAGATGAAATGATATGATATTGGAGAGTGTTGCTGGAATGAAAGATGACAGGGAAAACCGGAGTACCCGGAGAAAAACCTGTCCCGCCTCTGCTTTGTCCAGCACAAATCTCACATGGAATGACCGGGATTTGAACCACGAAACCCAGTGGTGAGGTCCCGGTGCTCTGCCGTCTGAGCTACGGAGGCTCTTTCTTTACTCACATCATTGATATATACATATATAAGAAGATATAAAAGTCCTTGAGGAATTCCCCTCTTAATTCTTACAGGGTCAGATAAAGATTTTCCTACTCTAATTCACCGAGTTCAATTTTCTAGAAATGTAGCCACCCATTCAGTCACTCTTTTGTTTAGTCCAATAGCACTCATGTTTGCCAGTAGTCTTCCATGATCTACCCTATCAAATGCCTTAGAGAGGTCCTTTATACGCAGGGGCTACTATAGCATCTCTCCATTCATTTGGTATAGCTCCTTCATGCAAACAATAATCAAATAAGTTCTTCAGATATGGTACTATATCCAACCCATTGTCTTTAGTATATCCCCCAAAACCTTTAAGTTCCAACTGCTTTTCTAGTATTTAATTTTTGTACCCTGCTGTAAATGTCATTGTTATCATAGGTAAATTTTAATACTTCTTTAGTATTAGTCACCTCCTCTATCTGGACGTTATCGTTGTAACCAACAATCTTTACATACTGCTGACTGAATACTTTTGAAGATCCTCCAATACACACTCTCCGTGTTCATTAATGATTACTGGAATATCCTTCTTGGAACCTGTTTCTGCCTTAAAGTACCTATACACTACATACCCTTCCATTTTTCACTGAAATTTGTATGACTGCCAATTATGCTTGCCATCATGTTATCCTTAGCTTACTTCTTTGCTAAATTCAGTTTCTTAGTAAGTTCCTTCAATTTCTCCTTACTTCCACAGCCATTTCTACTTCTTTCCAATCTCACCTCCTTCTTAATCTCTTTATTTCTCTCTTATAATAAGGTGGGTCTTTACCATTCCTTACCACCTTTAAAGGCACAAACCTATTTTCACATTCCTCAACAATTGCTTTAAACCCATCCCAGAGTTTTTATTTACTGTTTTCCACCGGTCATAATTACCTTTTAAAAACTCGATCATGCCTCTTTTATCAGCCATATCAAACTGCCTAATAGTCCTAATTTTAATACCTTCCTTTCTTTCACCTTTATTTTTAACTACTACAAGAACAGCTCCGTGATCACTAATACCATTTATTACTTCGGTTTCTCTATAGACCTCATCTGGTTTTGCCAGCACCATATCCAGAATATTCTTTGCTCTAGTTGGTTCCATCACTTTCTGAATCAGCTACCCTTCCCATATTAACTACTCGCCATTTGTTGGTCATGCTTCCTGTCGTTCACATTACCTTCCCAATTGACATTTGGTAAATTGAGATCACCCGCTACAATCGCGTTCCTTTCCATAACGTTCCCCACATAGCTAATTATCTTATCAAATAATTCTGAATCAGCATCAGTGTTACCCTTTCCTGGTCGGCACACTCCAAATACATTAAGTTGCCTATTATCTTTAGAGTTGAGCCTTACACCTAGAATTTCATGTTTTTCATCTTCAGCTTTTTCGTAGCTTACAAATTCTTCTTTCACTAGACTGCATACTTCCCCTCCTACCATTCCTATCCTATCTCTACAATACACACTCCAGTTCCGTGAGAATATTTCTGCATCCATTATATCATTTATCAGTCATGATTCAACTCCTATTACAATACCTGGTAAGCATATATCTATTAAATTACTTAATTCTATTCCTTTATTTACAATACAGTACTTCTACAGTTCAGTACTAACATTTTTATGTCATCCCTAATTGACTTTCAGATCCCTGTACCCTTATCACCGCTCCCTAGACCACCCTGTTTCCCTGAATGTACCTCCCTATAACCCTTCTAAACAGATTTCTTAACTTACATGTATCACTGCTTTTTCAGTGAAGGCCATCTGAGCTCAGATCCCTACCTCCTACCCACCCATTAGGATCTAGAAATCTCACTCCCAGTTTCCCACATACCCACTCCATAGTCTCATTTAAATCCCCAATCACCTTCCAGTCAGTATCCCTCCTACACCGTATTCCACTGATAACAAACCCTGCTTCCTTAAACTTCACCCATGCTGCATTTACCAGATACCACATATCCCCAACTATGTTGGTACTTACACCAGCTTGCCTTATGTTGTTGGTACCAACATGAAACACTACCATCTTCTCCTTTCTCTCATTCTTCTCTTCTACTTTCCTCAAAATCTGCCTTAACCTAATTCCTCTACCCTGATTCCCTTTCCACCACAAACTTTCCCCATATGTTTAACAGTGGAATCCCCCATGACCACAGCCTCAACCCTACCCACCTCATTTGATCCCCTCCCCTCCTGATCAGCCCTATCTTTCCTCGCTGCTGCAGATGCTACTTCCTCCTCCCTTTTCCCCCTCCCGTGACCCTGTTCCACCTGTCTTTTCCTATCCTCTGCTCTACATTTCCCTTTCCTACCTTTTCCTTTCTTCCTACTTCCACATTTCTCAGCAACAGTTCCCTGTTCCTCATTTTTTTTCTGTTGTTCTACCTGCAGTGACTCGTACCGATTTCTCACAGACACCTGTCCTGAATTCTGATCCTGAATAGAGCTCTTAGCCTTCAATATTATATATATATGATGATGGTTAAAATTTTGCTAAACAATTCACAAGGATTTGACAGAGCTCCATAACTGCAGTCACGTAAGTGCAGCCAGTATCCAGTATTCGGGAGATAGTGGGTTCGAACCCCACTGTTGGCAGCCCTGAAGATGGTTTTCCATGGTTTCCCATTTTCACACCTTAATTAAGGCCATGGCAATATATTGCCAGTCCTAGCTCTTTCCTGTCCCATTGTCGCCATAAGACCCATCTGTATCGCTGTGACATAAAGACAATAGCAAAATTTCACAGTTTCCATATAATCTACGATGGTTTGCATGACATTTTATGCCCAAGTCAAGGACCGAGATATTTTTGCATTAAAAGCAAGTTTCTGCTTAATAGAGGGTCTGTTTAAGACAAGTTTTACTGTGTATGTGCTTTTAAAGGATGATACTTTCATTTTAATTCTGGAGGCTTATGTAACTGTGCATCATTTAAAATCATTACCCTAGCAATGAAAATCAATTAAAACAAAAATAGTTCATTGATACTTTTAATATATCATAGAATGATACTGATTTTGACTGAATCTCACCCATGCTTCTTTTTAAAGAACTGTTTAAGAACCAATCTTCATAGTTCCATTATTGAGACAAGAGACAGCATATACAACAAAACAATGAAATAAACATATATTACTTACGTGGAATTGGGTACGCGTACTTGTCGGGATTTTTGGCTATGAGCGTGTTCTTTATATGCCTTCTTCCAACTCCATGGGCTCCTAAGAGCACTAACGTCTTCCTCTGGAATGCTGGATCAGACACTAGTGATTACATAAATATTGTCAGTTAATTCACCTCCATAATAAGAACTACATCTTGATGCAGTTCTCACTAAACTGGATCCTTTCTAGCAATCAGTGACAGTTTTCTATTATCTAATAGCCAACTCAAAATAAATATTGTGTGCAAGCTAAGATAAGAGAGTACTTACACTGTATATCAGTTATTTACAATAAATATGTTTTACAAATAATATATACAGAGAGAACACAGTTCAATCATTAAAAGGAGTGGAAATTTCTCATAATTATGAAGATTAACACTGAATTAATGTCTGTAAGTGAAATTGTATCAACTATATTTTTAGGTTTGATGCAAATTACATTTCATACATTGATCCAAAATGTTCACTCATATCCATTAGATATTACGCTTTCAATTATTTATATCCATCAGATACCTCAATTCATTATGAAAGATCTTCACCAGAGCTATTTTTATACTTAAGACCTTTGTTTTATGTCGTTTATATGTTATTCATTTCACAGTTTTAGTTTATAATTATTATTATTATTATTATTATTATTATTATATACTTCTTAACATATCATTTCAGCTTCTTAGGACGCCGGTTAACATTTGTCTGCTTTTCTGGATTTCCAGTACTCCTTCGTCTTAATGGAGAATGTAGTTCTTTGCTCTTTCGACCACTTTGTGCCGTGTCATCTTCTCTCTCCAGAAGATCCTTTATCCAGTGTACGTAGGTCCTGAACTTACTTCTTTCTTGAGTGTCTCAGAGCCACTGACCAAATCCTCCTTCACTGCAGTTGCCCATGGAGTGGTACATTTCCAAGTCATGAGAAGATCAAGAATTCTTTGAGATATTCTGTTGTTCGATATTTGATACAAAAGATCGCAAAACAAGTGAGAGCTTTACAAATTTAGACTAGAACTCAACATTTGACCTCAGGTGGCAATTATCCTTCAGAATTTTGATGGTGGCTATGGATCTTTTGTAGGAATTTCCTTTCTTTCATTTTGATCCTCTCCATCTCACCTATCTCACCAAGGTGAGCAAGGGCCAAGCATTCAGCAGCATATAAGGCTTCAGGACATACTACTGTGGTGTAGTGGTGATATTTGGCCAGACGTGAGATCGATCTGGACTGTTTTGCAGAGGTTTGCAAAGGTGAAAAGCGGTTTACATCCATCAAGACCAATATTTAAGGGCTTTTTTCTCTGATCCATTAAAGGAAATGATCTCTTCAAGATAAAATAAATGCAATATTTAATTTTTCCATACTTGGTATCAAGAAATGCAGTGGTATTACGATGATCAGATAACATTACTTCCAATTTTTTTTTTTTTTTAAACGAACCTGGAGACCTACAGCTTTTGCTACTTCTTGTAATGTTTCAACCTGGTGGTGTGCAATGTTGAAGTCATCTGCCATTATGACTGTATCATCTGCAAAAGCAAGGGATTCGATGTTCACTGCTTTGAATCCATGCCCAGCCTATTATCATTATTGGGTAGTATGTTTCTCCACACACAAATGACCTTCTCAAGAACACAGTGGAAAAGAATGGGTGAAACCCTTGACAGACACCAATCTTAATGTCAGAGGATCTAGAATAGAGGCTAGCCCAGTGCGGCCGGGCTCGGGCTGGCGTGATGTAATTGCAGACAGCTTACATAGAAAGCATACGTCACAGTGAAGCGAGAGAGTGAACACAATTTGCAGGGAAGCGAGGGAGCATTGAAGTTCAATTGTGATTACGAAGCTCCCCTCCACTACTCAGCGAAATGCTGATTGGGATACATTATTTAAAATAAAACTCTATAATCGCAACAACAAAACTGACCTTTTCAAGATATTCTGGTTTTATTTATACTGCACTTGATATAAACAGTCAGTTTTATTTTCTTATATTTATTCATTCAAAGAAAACTGACACATTATATTTTTTGTTACAGTCTACAAAGATACAGGGTTTAAGCGTACAAGCTACGATTTACAATTCCTTGGATGGGAATGACAGTACTTTCATTTTTTTTTTAAAGTAAAATTTCTGTTATTCATTAAGCAAAAAGTAATATAATATATTACATAATGCAACAATAATTTTGCATGGTGTTATAGTGTTGTGTGACTTTTCCTGTTCACTGAATTTAAAAAAATAGTAGTTAAAATTTAACAGCTGTCTGGTGATAGGTGAGAGTTTCATCATGGGTGAGGACATAGATTTTTACTATCCAAGATTAAAGTACAACAGCAATGTAAATGTATCTACCAGATAGATGTAATGCACGCTGGTGGGGATGTGATAGGCATCATTCTAAAGTAATTAATTATTGAGGAATATATATTTCATTTTCAGAAGCAAGAATACCTTACTTTATATATTGTAAGTGTGGGCCAGTTCGAATGGTATGGTGAAACCTACCACAGACTGATGTCTCCTCTAAGGTTAAGAAATACAATGGCCAGCAGAATTAGTTTTCTCAGAAATTGTGACGAGGGGAAAAACAGAAAGGCAGAGTTATTTCCGAGTCAGTGGAAAGTTTCATAGCGACAGGCGAAGTTATAGTTGGAATAACATACGTGCCGAGGGCAGGATTCCTAGAAATGACATCAGGGGAACTCCAGTGAACCAAACGAGGGCTAGGTGCACGGTTGGTACTTAAAGGAAAAAATATGAAACTTCTCAGTCCCGCATAAGTTTGGACCAATCGTAAAATTCACTGGGCAGAAGCAGTCCCGACAACTTCGTATTGTAAGAAGCTCTATCAATGTTAACTCCACGGATTAAATTTATAGAAGGAAATGGATTATAAATTCAAGATAAGGTGCAATTTAGAAGCCTAACCATATAATAATAATTATTAAAATTATTAATTGAGGGAGATTGACTGGCGTAATTTTGAGAATTCATGGATGCTATTTGTTGATTGGCTGCAGGCAAGAGACACTAAAAACGGCGCAAAATCCCCTGCCCGGGGAATGGGAGCTAAATTCACAATTATATTAATTACTAGCGAACGATATTATTTGAGAATTGGCACAGAGGCTATAATAACATAATTACATCAGTAGATCCCTAGTTTAAGCCACTGGCAGGGCCGCAAATAGCCGTATGAGGATATTGGAACTGCGCGCCTTGAGATGACCTCTTGTGAACTCAGAGGAGGGGTGAGATGAATATAAATACATGGTCATGGAGACAGAAGTAACTGACTTGTGAAGAATTGTTCGAGCCGTTACTACGCCAGGGTGCGGATTTACTCGTGGAGAATTGTTGGAGCCGTTACTACGCAAGTACGTGTGTGTACTCACTTGTGGAATATTGTTTGAGGTGTTAGTATGTTACGTAGCACAGCGATACATGAGGTGAATTAGTTCGTATTACAGTCTTGAACAATCTACTAGCAGGAGTTCGAATATTTACAGAACTCATTAAATCAAAACCTACGGATAGGAGTATGAGATTCTCATATCAGGAATAGGAAGTATGTTACGTGAGAACGGTCGTAGGTGTTCGACGTAATTTTACCAAGTGAACAGTCAGTTACTGATACCTGGTCAGCCACGCGAACGTGAGACGGGAGAATCGAGTGCGCGCTGGGCCGTTGAAGGTGATACCGAGGTATCCCATGATCCTAGTGTCCGGAGAAGGAACGAAGAATGTATATTTACATTAAGTGGGCTAGATAAAAAGCCAAGAGTGTAATATTTATGTGTTAAATTTAGAGTGAAAATTATTCCAAGTGCAAAAAGTTATTTGTTTTTATAAGATTTAATATGTATAATATTGAAAAGTGTCAAGGATTACCTCTTCAAGCTGGCATGAATACCAGTAGGATGCAGTGCTAAACTTGGATGGGGGCAATGCTCCTCGTCCAGTTTAGCAAACTACAAGGCGAAGATGAGTATCCATTAATATATTGCTAACATTAGTGGGAGGAAATCATATTCTTTCAATATGATAACTTGATTGTGAAACGAGCCGCTTTCTGGCTCATGTAAATTCAGAGATAGATAGACAAAGGGACAAATTAATATGTACATAATTAGATCAAGCACTCATCATTAATTTGATTATTTAATAGAGTAGATTAGGGTTGATGTGTTTGTTCAAGTGCTTGAATTGTTCGTAATTATATAGGAGCACGTTTCACATAAAGATAAGATTAATATTCATTTTAGAAGTGCTCAAATGTGTTCTTTTTCAGTTATGGGAAAGTTTATAGATATTAAGGCATGTTGTAGGATTATCCAGAGGTAGAGTGTTGCCAAGTGAATTTAATTGTTGTGGGACAGAATGAAGTCCATTGAATTGTCTGTAAATGTCAATGATTATTTGTGCCGCGAAGTTTCACCAGTGGACAGAAATATAATAATCAGTAGAAGTATCGGAGTGATAAATGAACAGGGGTAATGTGTAAATGAGTGTTTAATAAAAATGCTTTGTGAATAAAGGCATGGGCCTAGTGATAGAATGATTGCAAGTTAAAGTAATTTCAATGCGGAGATAACATGTGGCATTGAAGACTTTAATTCAGGCAGTAAATTTGATTTTAACATAAATGGTTGACTTAACGTTTTTGGACTCCATAATAATCATAAATATTTGTTTAAAAGCGATAGAGGCACTTATATATGATGGTCATACTATGTTGAAAGCCCAGAGTGGTTCGAGTTCAATTTTGATGTTGGAAGTCGTGCGGGACAAAAATCCGGAATGAGATGAAATTGAGTTGTACTGATGTTGATGAAGAAATAGATGGATCTTGGGGCCTACATCATTATAATATGCTGATTTCGGTGTCATGAGTGGCATGGGAGTCCACGCACCAAAGATTAATTAGTGAATTAAATGTTTTGAAGAGTTCCAGTGGAATAAATGGACTTCAGAATGAAAAGGAAGGAATAATTTAGCACTTGCAGAGATTGGATGTATTTGCCCAACTACGAGGTGCCATGGGATTTGAGATTTGTCTTGGGAGGACATGGTGTTCCCATAAATTAACGGCAGTACGAAAATAAGGTTGTGGGTTCGAATACCGTTATTATGTCCCGACTGATGTGAATTTGGAGCTTGATAGTTCATATTGGGATTTAACATATGTGGCTATATTTTAAAGACTGGGAATTAAAATATAAACTTTCAAAATAATAATAATAATAATAATAATAATAATAATAATAATAATAATAATAATAATAATAATAATAATAATAATAATAATAATCCAAGTAAATCATGTTTTAATTGTTTGATCAGTGCCAAACTAGACCAGAATTGTAAAGGGTTATGCATTAAACACAATAATAGTTAACTGCCGTGTAACAAGTGAAATTAATTTATCATAATAATAATAAGAAGAAGAAGTTAAAGGAGAATTTATTATATTATTTCTGAGAATAATAATAATAATGGTGGAAAATGAATTTAAAATATAAAATTTTCATAATAATAATAATAATAATAATAATAATAATAATAATAATAATAATAATAATAATAATAATAATAATAATAATAATAATAATAAAATTAACATTTTTAAATTATTTTGAATGATGATGATGACTAATATTAGGGAAGTCAGCTGGTAAAACAATGCAATAATGTCAAATTGTTGTAAATAATAAGTTAAATGTGTTATTTGTAAAGTGATGGCAAATCCCTACATCTGGACCATTAGGTTAGAGTCGCTTTGTCGTTTCCTTCAGTTAATGATTAGCATATCTTGGTTAGGAACCCGGGGAGAGTTTTATATTATCCCGGGTTGGTCTCATCTCAATAAAAGTGGAGGCGATGACATGATTCATGTGATCGCCCCCACTTGGCCAACAGGTAATTGGTCCATGACCATAAATGGTCATTGTGTTCACGAGGGTCGAATTGAAACCCTCAGAAATCAACGGTTCCACCACCCAAGTGGATGAATGGTCAAAAGTGTAAAATATCATGTGAAATTTTCAGGAATGATTTGCCAAATTACCGGCAAAATAAGGGTCAACGGATTTTGTTGTGTGTTAAAATTTTATCTTAAATAAAATGCTCCTTTAGCATATGCAAGGAAAACAGCTCCAGGTTCTTGTCCTTGTAGCATAGTAAACCCTTGGTGACCGTTTAAAGATCCACCCCCATTCCTAGGACGGAGCCTTCCAATTTTTCCCTTTGATCTGATTTAATATATTTTTGTGTGGTTTTTTATGTTGAGCCTTAAAGTTAATGATTAGAGTGCCCCGTTCAACCCTGTTGTACTGATTGGATGGAGCCCATACATTTATTGGAGATCTTATATCTTCATACATTTTTAAATTGTTTATTAGTTGCGATAGATTCGGACTGTAACACCCCCTGAGATAAATGCTGGTTGGGACTCAGGCTTTGAGCGGGTACAGTACAGTATGCCTTCAAATAAATAACCTTACTGATTTTATTCCCGGTAAGCATGACTGGATTGTTGGTGAGTTTATCAGATAGTTTAATCCCAAACAACCACAAGCAGCAGCTTATCCACCTTAACTCCATATTATATTAGATTTCTTCCTAAAGCACCTCTTAAAATGTAATTCATTACGTACATTACAAAATATTTGAGATTGTAGGCCTAACTCTTTATTGTATCCGGTGAAAATGCATAAAGTGCAATGAACGTAAATGCAGTAACTTATTTCTTACAACGTAAATTGAAAATGACATTGATTTCTGCCCTGTTTCTTTCATTATTTTCTGCCTCCATTTCAAACTGGGGTCTAGCAGCAGAGATCGAGAATGACTGGGAGAATTTCGCCCAACCTTCACGGCTTGTGACATAGCCACAACTTCACTGTGGTTGAATAGTATACGCTCATCGCCTGCCAGCCTGCCCACTTACAGTGCTGGGCGCCCGCGGGATGGAATGCCCAGCGTGAGCACCTCTGATCTAGAATATAGAGATTTCCCCCCATGAATTTTGTTTGTGAATAGGAGCTGGTCAGAGTTTATTCGATGATATAATTTGTGTTGTTATCCATCTCCTTAAGAACAGCAAGAAGAATGAATTGGTTTATTTTGGTAGATTGATTATTATTATTATTATTATTATTATTATTATTATTATTATTATTATTATTATTATTATTATTATTATTATTATTATTATTATTATTGTTGTTGTTGTTGTTGTTGTTGTTGTTATTATTAATAACATTTCTCTTCTTTTTATTCACAATTCATCAATTGCATTGTAAAGTACCCTGAAAGCCATGTATAGTAATGAAGACTCATGATTTGGAACATAAAAGAAAATTGAGAAAGTTGAGACAGTAAAGAATAATCTGAGAATGCTAAAGATGGCAAGATAATGAAATTGCATTTATAAAACTAAAAGCGTTAACTATGTTCAATAAAGAGGTCACTCATGACTGGTCAAAAAATGAATTATTTCCACTTCTTTATCCAAAATAAATATTTATAACCAAACATCAAAATAATGGTAACTGATAAATAATTAGTGTAAATACTTACATGGAAGCTTCACAACTTCTTCATAAGTAACTAAATCTAATTGGTCAAAAACTGCATTATGCTTAGCCAGGTATTTGTCCTTATACTGCTTCTTTTTCCGCCCGAAGATTGAGCAATTTACTGTAATGCAAACAACACAGATAATCAGTATTACATAATTAAATAGTAATGCTAAGAATTATTTAGGTAGCTCTGAAAGCTTTAATAATGATACATATAAACAAATACTGATCGGTCAGCATATCAACAGATACATTTTAAAAAATAATAAGAAAGATGTTTTAATTTTATTTTCTGCGTTGTCCTAACTTCATATAGCCAATATAAATTTAAAACAAGGGAAGCAATGATCCTTAAATAAGTATTTCTCACTATTTCTTTTTATAGGCAGATCGTTTCTTTCCTCACTCTGGTATACTTTTTTGAGAGCCAGTAGCTTTTCTGTGCAGTTTTAAAATCTATAGCTTTATAAACCCAATTAAATTCCTCTTTAACATCCATGCGCTTCCCTGAAGCTTACAATAATATACACAAACAGTTGTATTTCTTTTAACTACTAAAGTATACCTCAATTTGATTAAATAAAAACAATTCATTAAAAATCACATGATGTGAATCAAAGACAGTAAACACTAGAGCCCCCCGCTCACCTCTCTCTCCTTTGCACCAAAGTTCTTTCTTATGAATGCAGTTTGCCGATCGACTGATGTTCGTATTTGGCTGATGTAACAAACATTTATGAAAGATCTTTTTTGTAACTAATCAGGGACTTCGGATCAGCTGTTTAACTTCCTTTTTGCCTCTTTATTAGTCTACAAACTACCTAAAGTACATTTGGAAATTCCATTTGCATTTTTATACAGCTAATCTCTTTTCTTTCTTTTCTTCACTTTTCTGCTTATTCTTCAAGCAAGTCATTCCCTTGGACATCACAAGGGGTGGTCTTATTACCAGCAGGTCTAAGATTTGGGAACACTTGTGGGATTGATCATAATACATATTTCAATACTTCTTCCTAACTAATCAGTGATATTTGATTGGCTGTTTGAATTAATTTGCATCTATTTATTGGTCTATAAAGTGTCCATGTTCTTCTTCTTTTTGTTCTTGGTTCAAATGGGCCTACTTTGGACCACGCTTGTTCAACTGTTGGGCTTTGATCTTTGACCAGTATTGTCATATTTTCTGCCTATGTAACTCCTTTCTTTCATGTCCTTCTCAGTTTCTGTCAGCCAAGTGGTACGAATCTTCTTGTTCTGCCAGAAGATGAAGAGGCAATTGGTCAGTCTTTTAAAGTGTCCGTGTTCATTAATTCTATTTGCATTCATATGCAACTAATTTTTCTTCTTCCTTTTCTGTTTACCAAACCAATAACCAAGCCAGCCAAGATATCAAGAAGGGCAAGTTGAGTGGATCACATGGGAGAGCACTGGCTTTCTGAGTGCAAGTTGGAGGGTTCGATCACAACTCAATCTGGTGGTATCTGATAGTGCTCAAATATGCCAGCTTCGTGTTGATGCATTAACTGGCATGTAAAATAACTGCAGTGGGACAAAATTTCAGCACCATGGCATATCAGAAAACACAAAAATAGTTAGTAGGATGTAATTCAATGGGTAGATTATTATTTCTTTCCAGTACACTTTGCTCGGTTTACTCTTGTCCTCAACGATCCTAACAGAGAGAGTCTCATTTTCATAACAACATCATTGTTGAAGTGTTCGAGCTCTTTAGGACATTTTAGTTAAACTGATGAGCCTGCTGCCATGTTAAGATAAAATGTTGGTAATTTCATGACTGAAAAGGCTTAAAGAGTTTGAATACTTCAATATTTGCAAAATCATTGTATTTAATTTTTCTAACTATATTATTATTATTTTCAATAAGATTGTCCTTTCCCCCTTCCAGGCTGAGGAAAAGACATAATAATCTGTAAACACTACAATGAATGAGGATGACACAGCGGCAGTTCCTTGATTTGCCACCACTCCTCAGCTGACTGCTCCTGAGCTCACACTCAAGCTCAGAGTTCCCAAGCTGCTAAAGAACTTGAGTGTCTCTGAGGTGTGCAAATGCAAGCAACTATGAGCGCAAATGTCACACATGTTTGTAATAGAGGTAGTTTTTCTCACTGGGTATGGGGTAGGAGAGTGTAATTATAACATACTAACTGTATTACCCAGTGCTGGCTGCCCAGGTACTTTATCGAATGTTTACTTTTACGATTTGTATTACCTGTTAATTATGTGTGAAGCAAATTTTTGTAGATTTCTTTGTCGTGATGTTGATTGATCTTTTACAAACTGTTTTGAAGATTAAGAGTTATTGTTATGCATTTCATTTCAAGTTTTAATTTTAGACTTATTTTGTTTCACGTTAATTAAACTTTGGCCTTGTGGCAGCCTGGATTGTCTGGGAAGTACTTGATCTTTTCAAACAAATAATAAAAATAAGTGATAACTATATATATATTTGTGTGTCATGCCATAGATATGATGCACACAATTCAAACTGTCATGGCAACTGTCACCAATCAGCCTAAGCACCCTGAAAATTGTGGATTCAACACTAATCTTGGTCAGTTTCGACATTTTCTTTTTCACCCTTCTCATGCCCATGACAGTGGGGGCTGGAGTTATACTTAAACAGCATCCAGAATGCCACAAACAGCATCCAGAATGCCACAATTCATACCAGCAACCCCAAAATCTATGGATTCGACATCAATATCGGTTGGTTCCCGTTATTTCTGCATGTCAGTCCCCCGAGGGTTGCTAGGGGTGTGTAACCCCACAGTATTTTTCCAGATACGGTAGTAAGTGATATGTGTACGAAGTTTGGTTGAGAGCTGTACTGATACATACACATATATCCATAATCTGGATCATTTTGGCCATAATCTATTTCACCCCTTCTCACCCTCATGCTGACAGGGCTGAATTTAGGCTTAAACAGCATCCAGAGTGTCACTATTCATCTCAGCAACCCCAAAAACTATGTATTCCACACTAACATTTGTCAATTTTGATTGTTTGTACATGTCACCCCCTCCCCACCCCAACCCCTAGGAGTAGTAGGGGTGTCATAACCCCCCCCCCCCCGCAGTATTTCAATTACAAATTATTACCTGTCTGAAGTGAATATTTGTAGATTTTATTGTCAAATTCATTGATTTTTACAAACTCTTTTGTAGATTTAGAGTTATTTTTATGTGTTTAATTTTAAGTTTGAAATTATTTAGTTTCACATTAAAATTTGTCATTATGACAGCCCAGATTGTCTGGGAAGCAGCTGACCTTTCAAATAAATAATAAGAGTAAGTTATAACTACATATTTGTGCATTGCGCTATAGATATGATGTACATGATTCCAGCTGTCACTGGAACTGACACCAAACAGCCTAGCAACCCCCAAAAACTGAAGAATCACCACTTATCTCAGTCATTTTGGACATTTTATTTTTCACCACTTTTCAACCCCCATGCTAATGGAGGCTGAACTTGGACTTAAATGTCATCTGGAGTATTACTATTCATCTCAGCTACCCTGGAAACTATGAATTCTACACTTATATTGGATGTTTTCTATTTTATTATTATTATTATTATTATTATTATTATTATTATTATTATTATTATTATTATTATTATTATAATATTTCACCCCTTTCTGCGCCTGCCCCTAGGGGTGCTAGGAGTGTCTTATCCCAACAGTATTTTTTCCAGAAAATAAAAAAAATGTGTATACCAAATTTGGTTGAGAGCTATGCTAGAACATATATACATCCATAATCTCTGTGATTTTAGACATTTTCTTTTCCACCCCTTCTCCCCCCTATGCCTAATGGGAGCTAAAATTGAACTTAAAGGACATCCAGAGTGTCATTCTTCATCTCAGCGACCCCGAAAACTATAGATTGTACATTAATATCGGAAGTTTTCTATTTTTGAATTTAAACTCATTTCTACCCCCTCTCCTAGGAGTGCTGGGAGTGTCTTATAGTCTCAGCATTTTTTCCAGATAGTAAGTCCAAGATTAGTTGAGAGCTATGCTGGAACATAAATCCATAATTTTGGTCATTTTATACCTTATCTTTTTCACCTCTTCCTACCACCACCACCACCACCCTATATCATTGGGGGCTGATCCTGGACTTAAAGGATATCCGCATTGTCACTTCTCATCTCAGTGACCCCACCCTCTAAGCATGCTAGGGTCGTCTTACCACAGAGTACATTTTTCTAGATAGTAAATCATATACATACTAAGTTTGGTTGAGAGCTATGCTGGAATGTACACACATACATCCATAATCTTGGTCAGTTTATACATTCCTTTCGATAAACTTTGACTTAAACGGCATCCAGAGCCCCCCAAAACTGTGGATTTGACATTAATATAGGTCCTTTTTAAAATTATTTTTACATTTCATCCCCTGCCCTAGGGGTGTCTTACCTCCATAGTATTTTTTCCAGATAGTAAGTCTTATGTGTACCAACTTTAGTTGAAAGCTGTGCTCAAACATACACACAAAACATCCATAATCTTGGTAATTTTGGACGTTTCCTGTTTCACTCCTTTTCATCCCCAGGCTCATGGGGCTGTGCTTTGACTAAATGGCATCCAGAGTGTCACAATTCATCTCAGCAACCCTAAAAACTATGGATTCTACACAAATATTGGTCAGGTCATTATTTACATTTCACCCCCTACCTAGGGATGCTAGGGATCTTTTACGCCCACAGGACTTTTTCCAGATAGTAAGTAATATTAGCACCAAATTTGATTGAAAGCTATGCTGGAACATGCACACATACATCCATAATCTTGGTTATTTGGAACATTTTCCTTCCCACCCCTTCTATCCCCCCAAACCAACCCACGTTAACAGGAGCTGAACGTGAACTTAAACAACATCTCGAGTGCCGCTGTTCATCTCAGCAATCCCAAAAACTATGGATTGGACACTATTTTAGATTCTTTTTATATGTCGCCCTCTCCCCACCCCTACCCCTAGGGCTGCTAGGGGTGTCATATACCCACAGTATTTTTCTCCAGATAGTAAGTCACCCGTTTGCCAAATTTGGTTGAAATTGCTCCAGTGGTTTAGGAGGAGATGTGATACGTAGATACATACGTATATACAATGACTTTTATATATAATTATATAGTTCTCCAATTCCTAGCGACTACCCATTTCAGCTCAAATGGCTTCAGTTCCCTGTTAGTGTCTGTTTTACCATGACCACCAACAAGTCCTAGGGACAAGCGCAGTCTACTGCCAGGGTGAAACTCAGTAGGTTGAGATATTTCTTCCATGGCCAACTCTACTTAGTATGCTTGAATTTCACAGTTGCAAGTAGGCTGTTCCGCCATACTCCAAGTGGTGGAACAATGAAATTGGTGTACGGTACAGAGAGGCTCTTCAGTGATACACTGTGTTGCCTCTACAGATAAGCTTAATGACTGAACACCCTTTGAGAATGATTTTTTTTGCCAGACCTGCCTGTGTCCATTTACCTCTGATTAACCAAATCTCTGAAATTCTGATTTCCAGTGATGTACTTATAAGATGGTAAGACAACTTGCAATTTCTTTGAAATAACCTGGCCGGGCTGAGTGGCTCAGACGGTTAAGGCGCTGGCCTTCTAACCCCAACTTGGCAGGTTCGATCCTGGCTCAGTCCAGTGGTATTTGAAGGTGCTCAAATACGACAGCTCCATGTCGGTAGATTTACTGGCACGTAAAAGAAATCCTGTGGGACTAAATTCCGGCACCTCGGCGTCTCCGAAGACCGTAAAAGTAGTTAGTGGGACGTAAAGCAATAGCATTATTATTATTATTATGAAATAACCTGATTCTTGCAATCCACTGTAGATGGGTACAGCAGTTAGTCTCTCTTCGATAATGTTGTAAGAGCCAGCCTCTGCTTTATATTTGGAGAGAAATCATAAATATGGCAAAGAAAATTCAACAGGAAGCCAACCAGAAGCTGTACAGTGGCATTTTCTTTTTCCAAAAACTTTTCTAGGTACATGACTGATGCTAAAAAGCAGTGTCTTATTATTTACCTGCCTGAGCAATAGAAAATATTCAGCAAAATGTTCTCCCATGAGTTTACGACAAAGCTCTCTGATTACAAAATACTGGCCATCTACTTTCAAACATTATAAGAAATGTACAGTTGCTCAAACAAAGAATAAGTACATGGTATTGTATGTTCCTTGCATATAATATTTTACCAGATTTAATTTTAATTATTATCAAAATATAATTCACTTCCTATGTAGGTACAAACCCTGTGGATACCCACAACAAACATTAAATCTATAGGTTCAGTTGTTTCTGAGAAAAGTGTTTCTGTAAGGAACTATACAGTACCATGCTATCATTCTTTCTTTGAGCAACTGTACATTTCTCACTAATTCTGTGAGAAATAATGTAGATTAAAATCAATAGTTCTTCAGTCATAAAATATAATAAACCATAAGACCCAAAGATTGTTTATAATATAAAACAATATCATAATGAAAACACTCAGCAATACTATGTCTCTACAGTCATTATCTCTATAAATTTTCATGCATAAAATATTAAAACACAAGCCATATTTTAATATTAATTCATAAATAACAATTACAAGAGCATAAATTTGTTATAAAAAGAAAAAAAGGAAAGTAAAGCAAAGTCTTTTGCAGCCTACTAATATTAGAAAAGCTTCAATGAATTTTTAAAGCATGTAAATTGCAGAGCAAACAGGCCAGAGTGGCTTTAAGATTATGTTCATTCAGATTCAGTTTCATGAACAAGTTATGGGATTAGACACTAAAGCTAGCTAGAACTAATGATTGAAGGAGTGGACCAAAAAGAGTGAAAAACATTGTTGGTGATAGTTTTATCATCATCTCTAAATTTAGATTCAAATTTCATCATTTCATCACAAATACATTGGGAATAGTTATAAATAACAAACCTCCACCTCAGATTGCTATATTTAACTTTCTAACATTGTTTACTTCACATCTCCTCCATTATATTTGCATTTTAAGGAGTTTGTCAAGTAATAGAGATGTATATGGCCACCCCTTGTTACAAAAAAATGTCTGTGGACATTTCTTAGCCAAGATCAGCATTCTTCAACAGTAACGATATACCTATCCTCTAATGGTGGAGAACAATACATAGTAGAATTAATTATAAAAGAAGATGCTAAACATATTTAGTGTAGACTTTGAAACTGGAGTACATTCATATTAATTTTTCTTGTGGGAGTCATCCTAAACATAATCTGAATGAACATTAAACCTAACAATGTCATGTACTTTCAAAAACTTCAATAAGGTGTCTGATATCACTATATATTGAAAAAAAATACTTCTATATTAAAATACTGAAGAAAAGCACTTGGATTTAAGGAAAAAGAAAAATCTGTACTTCATATTAACTAAGGTTCATGAAATGAAGATCTGAAAATCAAGTTCCAGCAGATCACAATAATAACTGCATTACATTACAAAACCTAAAACATGATACGGAAAGAAATAAGATTCTGCAAGATATTAGAAGAATGAATAATTATGGAAACAAATAAAAAGACAGTTGTATTTCAAAAAAGTACATCTCTGCTAAAATTGGAAAACATATACTGCTTCAGGTTAATTTCCATGGAAGACAGTTGAATAAAATTGTTTGTAGTGTACTGTATTATACTTTTATTCAGATCTTAGTGAGATTATCCTACACTGAAGTGATGTGCTTACTAACTACACCAAAAGTTCTACTAATGCCGAGGCATAATGCACATGCAGATTTTTAAATATTGTCAATGCTGACATTTAATGAAGTTTCACAGGAACTTGGAGAAAGTTTCTATTCTTATGATGTACTTTATTATTTACTGAGATCCAACAGAAGTATGGTACTCTAAAATTATGGCATACTGGTTTTAAAAATGTCTTATTTTAGAAATCAACTACCAAGAAACAATTCAACCAATGACTAGAACATATAGACTTTTACTTGGCATTATATTTTTATAAGATGTAGCATAATTTTAAAATACAAATGCAAGAAATATAAATAAGAGTGCTGATTGACTCACATTATGTAGAATGTTTAAAGCAATACTTTTTTTAATACTTTCAACGACATAAAACCTGACCTTTCTTACTCCATCATACCCACTTCCTCAAAGACATGAACTATGACTATGAACCAAATTTAAATTTAATATGGAAATCAGAATTATAGATGAGACACTAATTTATTGAAGATAATTATAAATGCTTAAAATTCACAGGTAGAAATTCTGAAATTTCTGACAAACAGATCTTACGAGAATGTTGATACAACTACTTTTTTACTATTATAAGAATTCAGTCCCATATATTGTTACTACTGAAGAGTGACCTAATTTTAAAAATCTCTGACCTTGCACCTTGCATACTATAACTCTGCGAGTTGCAGAGGGTGGACATTATATCTCTCTTAGTTTTGTGAAATACAGAACAACAAGGTGTAACATTATGAGTACAGTGCAAGAGCACATAATGGGTACTGGATGATTGTGATATTTTCATTAACCTGCGATCGTTCACAATGTTAGAAAAAATCTAACGATGGTATATTTTTTAGTAGTAACTGGTGTACAAAAGCTGCTTTTTCTTTTCAAGGTCTGACTGGTCATGAAATTAAAATCACACTGAAAATAAAAGATGTTTTATTTTCAACATTTAGCTACACTGTCCAGCTACTTCTCTACGTAGTCATCGCTCCAACATTGACATTTGTCGTAGCATGGTATCAACTTTCCAATACCCTTGTCATAGAAGGCAGCCGCCTGTGCTTTCAGCCACTTCTCTATGTTGGTCTGCAGCTCATTGCCTTTGCCAAAATTCTGTCCTCCTAGCTGCTGGTCATGAAATTAAAATCACAGTGAAAATAAAAGGTGTTTTATTTGCAACATTTAGCTACACTGTCCAGCTACTTCTCTACATAGTCACCGCTCCGACATTGACATTTGTGTACTGAAGTTTCTCACTCATGAGAACATTTCACGTGATCAAAAAGAAGAAAATCAGAGGAAGCCAAGTCCAGGCTGTATGGGGGTGATCAAACACTTCCCATCGAAAACGCTGCAGGAGCATCTTTGTTGCAGCTGCAGTGTGCAGCTGAGCATTATCATGAAGAAGGACAATGCCTAATGACAACATTCCTCTTCGCTTATTCTGAATTGCCTTTCATAGACGTTGAAGATGTAGTGATGGTCATGCCAAGTTCCATTAATTCCACCAACAAAACACCTTTTCAGTTTCAGAACACAGTAGCCATACACTTTCTGATGGAGAATGTTCCCTTGCACTTCTTTGGTTTACTTGGAGAATGAAAATGCATCCACTGTTTGGATTACTCTTTTGTTTCTTCATTTTTGAAATGGACCCATATCTCATCCCCTGTGACAATTTTGTTCAAAAAATCATCTCCTTCAGCATGATAGCCCTGGAGAAACATTAAGACGGTGTCCATTGACTGTGTTTCGTGATGGTCAGACATCATCTTGGGAACCCGTCTCGCATAGAACTTGTGGTAATGAAGTTTCTCACTCATGATGATATAGAGAGCTGACCTTAAAATTTCGAGAAATGAATCACTCAACACAGAAACTGTGAACCGATGATTTACTCAAATTGCCTGATCCACTCGCTGAACAAGATCATCGGTTGACACTCGCTTCCTTCCTTGACCACCTGCATTATGAACGTCTGTACATCCTGCTTCAAAGTTCCTGCACCATTGCCGCACTTTGCTGTCACTCATGAAAGTTTCACCATACACATTACTCATTCGTCTTAGAATTTTAGCTGCATTGTACCCCTCAGCAAAAAATCGAATGACAGCACACACTTCACACTTGGCATGAGCCTCTATTGTTCTAGGCATGCTCACTGCATGCTCAGAACTGACAAGTGCGACATGACATAGTTGACAGGCATACCAGAGACACTACACAACACATCTGTGCAATGCTACATAAGATTCTCACTATGGTTTTAATTTTGTGACCAGTCGGAACTTAAAAAGAAAAACTAGCCCTCGTATTTATGCCAACATCTCATTGATGTATTAGATATGCTTTCTTTGACCTCTACACTAGTAACTTGCTCCAGGACCACCCATGCAGGAGGGGGAGGGGGATGATAAATTAGACATATGGGGGGAGAGCATATATCCCCTGAATCCCCCTCTGTATATGCCCCAGATTGTAATAATACATAGTAATACAGCGATGCTTTTTCTTGTGTGTGTCATAGAATTACAGTATGTTGGAAGAACTTATATTGAAGTGATTAGAAGAAGATGGTGAGGGCAATTATTCAGTTGATGAAGGTAATTCTGATTCAGATGTCCCATATAGTACACCTAGAAATGCTCCACACTTTTGTTCATCTAACTTAAATAAAAATAATACCTATCAGAGTATGTGAGATATATGGAGTCTTGGTCTGCAGGTTTAGCAGGCTGCTCTACATCATCACCATAAATAAATCAGTTCTTATGGGTAATAGATTTAATTACAACATACAGTCAACATGTACAAAATCAGTATAGCCATGCAGGATACATCAGTTATACAGACACAAAGAGAACATGTAGTGCAGATACATTCAACGACGCCGAATGTCGCTAGTTCAAGAGTCTTATGATGCAATATTCAATCGTACAAAAGGGTGCATTCTGCATTTGGGGTGAGTTCACTCTTCCAAACCCCGCCACATCCCCCACCACCGCAACGGAGAAAGGAAGTACACAAATTCAATGGACGGGCAAAGCGAACGCCTTGCCTTGTAAGTGAAGTAATTGATGATGATGAAGTGCTACAGACAGTGTAACAGGCATCAAATGTAAGTCTTGTTTTGTAAGTTGCTTTACAATTATGGCAGTAGACTCAGGAACATCTGTTGATGCCTCTTCATATTTTAGAATGATGAGCTGAGAAGCCTTTGAATTCAGCCTGTTGGATGATGAGATTATTTCATCTGCAATGAGCATGTCCATTTATGGTATTGCTATTTCCAAACCCATCACATAATAATACTGGAATGATGCAAGTGACACCCAATACAACAAATTCCAACAGTCCCCCCAAAATCCAACGATGGGGGCTCTTTGAAACTCTCCTTAAAATTCAAAACTTCATGAAATATATCGCCATGCCATGATGAGTGCTTATTGGATATCTATTGTATAAATTGACACTAACAACACTGCACAAATCTACTTTCTCAAGGCATTTTGCATGACCACTGCCTTTGGCAGCACTTACCAGAAAGCAAATGTAATCCATCTACTACCAGTGACAGTGCTGTATCCCTACTTTCACTTTTTCTGGATCACTCAATCTAAAAGTGTTTTGTGGGACAGAGTAATTATTCTAGCAGAGGAACAAAACTGAAGTTTAATTTTACCTCACGATCATAATGAAGGGGCTCATTAAGTACACTTCCATACCTTTCATATAAAAAAATTAAAATTTCATTTTGTTATATCGTCTAATGAGCTCTAATTTAGAACTGAAACTGTAAAACTAAAGCTGTAATGAGTATGAAACACACAAGTTCATGGCTTTCTAATGTTCCTTAACCTATATCTTCCCACTGCCGACATTTGTCGACATAAATATTTATGACCTCTATATTCAAAAGGATAAATCATTTATGAGATATTAAATTGATTACTGCAAGTTTGGTATCAATTGCACATGGGAGAGAAGTATTCTCGACCTCCGCACCTTTTTGATCTGCTGGTTGTTGTATTATTTTCATGCATGAATGAACCACGATGTCATATCCTTCTCAGTAAGTTATATTTTGTTATACACAAAGTGAATTTCAATCATTTTTGTTCATTTCATTGCTTAATGTATTATTTAACATGATTTTTACTTATCCTTGCTTTATTATTTGTATGAAGTTATATGCAAAGTGAATGAAGCGAGCCGACTTTAATGTGTCACATTTCTGGCTCATCTGTGTTTTGATCGGAGAAAATGCATATAGGATGCTAAAAGGTTTGTTTTTTCACCTATTCAATACATATAAATTTTATAAATTAGGAATTTATTATTGATTCCACTTGAGACATGTTTCGCCCTTCATTGAGGGCATCATCAGTCAAAATATCACCTCAAGGTAAAAAATCAGGTAACTGGTTAGTAGTTGACATGTACAAATTAATACATATTATTAATATAACTACAAAACTACAAAAACTACAAAAATGTATTAATTTGTACATGTCAACTACTAACCAGCTACCTGATTTTTTACCTTGAGGTGATATTTTGACTGATGATGCCCTCAATGAAGGGCGAAACATGTCTCAAGTGGAATTAATAATAAATTCCTAATTTATAAAATTTATATGTATTGAATAGGTGAAAAAACAAACCTTTTAGCATCCTACATTCAGTATCTTCAATACGGATAACAATGATTTTTATCACTTGCAATGAAAATGCATATGTCGGTGACATTATTTTAACTTTGTTACTTACAAATAAATTACACTTAATGAAAATGAATACGTATAACACTCAATTTTTAAATGAGGTACATACAAAAGAAGTTTAAATTAAAATATTTTCAAGTTATATTTTGCTAGGACCTACAGAAATGTATGAATAAAACAGAATTATGTAGAACTGAGTTATATATAAACCAGTCTTAACTGTATATGTCACATGGGAGAACCATGCCTCCAATCTTGCAGTTCTTGAGAAAGTGTACATAAACAGTGTAGAAGCCTCCACAACTGGCCATTGGCTTAATGGACGGGGCATGTTTGCTGAATGAACAACACCAGGCTTCCTCACCAATTCCTGTGGTGACCCTTTAAAACATAATAATAATGTTATTGGCTTTACGTCCCACTAACTACTTTTACAGTTTTCAGATAATTTAGTGCCGCAGGAGTTCTTTTATGTGCCAGTAAAACTACACACACGAGGCTGACGTATTTGAGCACCTTCAAATACCACCGGACTGAGCCAGGATCGAACCTGCCAAGTTGGGGTCAGAAGGCCAGTGCCTCAACCATCTGAGCCACTCAGCCCAACTAAAAAAATAAACATTATAAATACTAACTTAAACAAATCATGAAGGTCACATAACTAGGACACACCTGTCAATGATTGCTCAAATTGATGCTGAACCATCTGTACTGCTAGTGAAGTGTTTGAGTAAAAGCATTACAGGCATAAAGATTTTAACACAGTCCACCATATGCAGCCTTATCCTCTCCCAATTCATTGAATGCAGTTTGTGTAGATGCATATTCCATGCTACAACTGGCTTGTTCATTCATCAGAAGTACAAGCACAAACAGAGATTGAGTGCAAATGGATTGCAAGCAGGAGAAATTGTACACTCGGAGACAAATAACATACAAGGCGGAGATATCATTCATTAACTTTGTCATGCTCAAGTCTATTATGCAAGGTACCGGTATTTTTTCTTTTCTTCTTTTTGTAACCTTCTCCTTCCATGATACTGTAGTAGCGATTAGACAATGAAACAACACAGAACACACTGAGCACAAAACTGTAATGGCAGAGGTAATAGCTAACTTAGCAACACCACACCATCTGGCATGCACTCGTAGAATTGAGTGATTTTCAAAACTCTCACAGCTGTAGTGAACTGGAATGAAGCACTTGATCGATTTTCCGGTTAATAGAACTTTCTGGATGATTGATTGCTGGATCAAATAACTACTGTATTATTATTTCAAATTTTAAGATAAAAACAAACAAACAATCCCAATGGTATGTAAGCCCAAAGGGCAGATTACAAGATGATGCAGAGTTCTTGTACTGCTTTTGGTTTTTAATATTCTTATTTCGTAACAGTTCTTATTTTACTGTTGATCTCATCAATATGTGTGTTCCACTTTAAGTCAGTTTGTAGCCCCAAACTCAGAAATGTTGTTTTCAACACTATGTTAATTGTCTTATTGTCCATTTGCACTAAATGAGGATTTATTTCTTTTGTTTGTTTAGCGTGAAAGTAAACAGACTGTTTCATCAGCGTTTGTTTTCAGCTTATTATTGCTAAACCAGGAATTTTCATTTTTACCATTTCATTTTATATCTTGTTGAACCATTGTATTTCTTTCTGATACATTAATTATATTCCAACCATTTGCATACAGCACCAGTTTTGCAGAACCTATATGCAACTGTGATTTGTTAAAAAATAAAAGAAACAATAGTGATCCTAGAACAGATCTTCATTGAACTTTACATGTGAGGCTCTAGTAACTGCATATGGAGTCCGTCAGTTGACCAAAATATTTCAGCTCTACAACTTGTCTTCAGTCACATAAAAATGAATTTATCCATGAATGAGGCAGATCCTTATTCCACATTTTTTCTTTTTTTTTTTTTTTTTTTTTGACAAAGGGTTTTATGATGCAGGTCAGTGTAAGCTTTTGGATATATCAAGAAGTATATCCCTTACTTTAAATTTCTTTCTCACTGATTGCTGAATCTTGTATAGTAAATCATAAATTAGTGTTTCACTTTATCTTATTTTCCCAAAATATAAAGAACCAATGATACATATGATTGGCAATCAAACTGTGTGCTCTATTGTAATCTCTGTAATATTTCTGAGAATCATGAGATAATGTATCTTTAACCCTCAGTTAGTCATACACAGTCTTAAAGAACAGGTATGAAATATGCAATTCCTTCTAAAACAATTTACCAAACACAAAAAAAAAAAAAAAAAAAATTAAAAATAAATCAGCATACACGATGAATACAATCAACAGATATGACTAAACCTACTTCGACTCTGTGTTCATGTGTGCTCGTGCATGCTCATATGGCAAATTTTCTTGACCTAACATATATTCCTTTGACTACATATCCGATTCCCATGGTAGGATTAAAATCATGTAGTTATCATATTCCTTCAGCAGGCCCTACAGAGTAGGGGTAGCATGTATGTCTCCCACCCAGAGGCCCTAGGTTTGATTCCCGGACACGTCAGGGATTTTTACCTAGATCTGAGGACTGGTTTGAGATCCACTCAACCTATGTGATTACAATCTAGGAGCTATCTGAAGTTGAGATGGCGACCCTAGTCTAGAAAGCTAAGAATAACAGCCGAGAGGATTTGTCACACTGACAACACAACACTTTGTAATCTGTGGGCCTTCGGACTGAGCAGCAGTCAGCTGGTAAGCCTAGACCCATCAGGGCTGTTGGATAATATTCCTCCTTAGTTTTGAAATATAAAAGGGATACAGTCCAATGTTCTTCTAATTCTTCACTGGCTGTCATACTGTATCCTCCTAGAAAATATTATTTCGACATTTTGCCTTGTCTTCCTATTCCCTGCTTTGTGGCATAGAAGCAAAAGTAAAGGTATGTGGTGTAACTGTGATGGGAGTGATATATTGCAATCTGTATATGTGTTTTTCACTTATTACATTCATGTGCATAAAAAACAGAACACCTTGAAAGACTAGAGAAAGGAAGTTCATATTCACAGGACATGTTCATTAGTATGTTCTGCAGAAACGATAAGCATTTCAGTCACCTAGGTTCAGCACATATCCTGTTGCCTAGTAGACACTGGGTCCTCCATGGGCACTGATAACTTGTTCCATGCGTAATGGCATCCATGCGTATAAGGCGTGAATGGCATCCTGGGGTATAGCTATCCATGCTGCATTCACCTGGTTCCATAGTTCATCTTTCGTGGTTGGCATTGGGTCGCAGCGCCGCACCCGTCATTACACCATATCCCACACATTTCGATTGGCGACAAGTCCGGTGATCAGGCGGGCCAGGACAACAGTCTGATATCCTGTGACAACAAGAAGGCATGTGTTCGTGCAGCAACATTCGGTTGCACACTGTCCTGCTGAAATATGGTGTCTGGGGTGTCATGCAGAAAGGATATGGCTACGGGTCACAGGATGTCATTCACGTAGATCAAATTGGTCCGAAAAAACTACCTGCTGCCATTCCTGTCCCCAGTGACGTTGTTCCATACACCATTACAGTCCAACATGTTTATGTACATTAGTCAAAGGTAGGCGGAGAAGTAGATGACGCGCCGGTTACCCAGACCATAATAAACGGTGATGGACTGTTACTCTTGATAGTGTACGATGTCTTACACTGTTCCACTGTTGCGCCAGAGCTGAGGAGGATGCAGATCTGGCCGGCAATGCTATTCGGATGAGGTGCTGATCTTCTCGGGGGGAGGAGGGAGGGTCTGGGTGGTGTGACCAGACCCATCTCATTGTGTTCTACGGCCTTCTTTGAATCATTCTGTACATACCCATTGCACTGCTGAACACACTTCGTCTCACACGAGCAGCAATTTCCTGGATAGCGGATGCATCATGTTCTCTCATGCCCATAATGCACCCACTTTTAAACACCTCATTTGATGGTACGGTTCTCGCATGCGTCAGCCAGGAATCCTGCATGTCTGCTCAAGTCACACTGATCCATTATCTTCAGTTTATAGTGACAACGAGAGCCGCAGGCACATTTTATCAGTCGGTGGTTGTGCACTGAGATATTGATGTGGACTTTGAACCTTAGGGCTGACATGGTTCAAATGCTAACCATTTCTTCAGAACATACTAATGCACATGTCCTGTGAATATGAACTTCCTATCTGTAGACTTTCAAGGTGTTCTGGTTATTATGAACATGAGTGTAGTTTTCTTCGACTTCTCTTGGGAATAGAATTTCAAGGATACTTGTAATTCTCTTGGAAGCCATGTTGGATTGTAGGTTATAAGCTTGGATGTCTGGTGTGCATTCCCTTGGAATGTACTATCTCTCTATTTGGAGTTTTCATTCTCATCTGTATTTTCTCCTTTTTGGCGGCCATCTATTTCAGTGTGGCATATTTGTTTTTTGTTATATTTCAATTGTATTTCCCAAGCATGTTACCAATAACTTGTTAAGAAGGAAGCCCTACTTTCCAGTATTGACTTACTAGGTAACTTAACAGCTTTCCAGTCTGTCAAACATACAAATTAAAAATATAACACTATAACATACATGTAAAAGAACACACTATAAAACAAAGAATGACATATTTTGCTCTACAAGAACAACCCCAGATTCTATCAAATCACTTTAAACCATATGCGTATATGTACAATAATGTTTATGTTGCATAAAATAGTCAATGATTATGAACTGGTGATGTCATGAAAAAATTTGTATAAATAATGAATGTATTAGTCCTCTACTGCCACTTTATTAACTTTGTTACCAATAATGCAAAGTGTTTCATAAAATTTGTATAAATAATGAATGTATTAGTCCTCTACTGCCAATTTATTCACTTTGTTACCAAGAATGCAAAGTGTTTCATATGAGTTCTGTATAATGTGTTTTCCATCAGCGATGTACAATTTTATGCTTTGGAGGTTATTATATTTGTGGCCATGCTGGTTTCACAGGCTAGGCAGGTTTTGTAATAAAGTTCTGTCAGTGAAACATAGTGGGATTTCTTATGTAACACAGAAGCATGAAATTTCTCTAAAAAAGGTAATTTCTTAAGAAGGAAGCCATCCATACTTTCCAGTATCGACTTAGTTAAATGTAACTACGTATGGAAAGTGTCTGTTATGCTAAATTACTGCACATAATACTTTCTTGGCGATATGAATTGCAACTAAAGCGTCCAAATGGTGGACATAAAGTGGATATATAAAAAATTGTCCGTGGCTCATCGCATTGATTGTTTTGCCTCCGAACTGTATATGCTGCGTGCATGGGACGTAAGTCTCTGTGTGCATCTGCTATACATTGCTTTATTTGCATTTTTAAAATGTGGTAACCATTTTCATTTTTCTCCCCTATCATCTTAGCATTCTGCTCTGTTTTCATTCTAGAGGTTAATCCCTCTCATGACATCAGTCACTCAACAAAATGGAACGTTCATCTTATTTTGCATCTCCATGGCTTTTATTCTAGGCTTTTTACCTTTTATATTTTCTCTGGGATCATTCTTACATCACATTTATTATGTCAAGTGTTGTAGATTTTACTCTTGGTGAAAGGAATGTCTTGCATACTTGGTAATTTTGTTCTGAAAATGCTTTTTGGCATGAATTTTCTTCTCACAAACTTCTTGTATGAAAATAATATACTTTTAACAAATGTGTTCCTTGTATGGAGCTCCAAATATTATCTTGTTCTACAAGTACATGAATAAGTGCCGTGTATATATACTCTGGAGCCATGTATGGTTCAAATTTTGTTCAGCTTTGCATACATCTTCTAGGAATCTTCTCTGATTTACACAGGTTGTACGACTATTATTATATTATTTTCCTCATCCCTTTTTTATTCATTGTTATTCTCTTTCATCACCATGGGCAATTATTTTATTCATTTACTAATCTTCATGCACAAGTCCACCACCTCAAGTTACCATGGCAACATCAATCAACATAATGTAAAATTTATGATACCCTTATATTTTAACCTGTAATTCTCATTTTTCTATTTTATTTTAATAAACTTGTATTGTCTCCTTTACTCCAACTTTGGATTCATAGTGGATAGTTAAGTTTATCCGTATTTGATAGGATTGACAGGTCTAAATGCAAACTGCCCCACGTTTGTCTCAACCAAATCATCTGGCCCCTGTATTCCTGTACTAGGTAAGTATTCCCTGCGTGAATCATGTGTCTTTGAGTGCTGGAAGGGAGTGGGCCAGAGGACAGAAGAGAAAAGAGTGGTTAGTAAGAGTCAGAGTAAGAGATTTATGGTAGAATATTAATTTAATTTTTCCTTCCCTTACTATCCAGGAAGGTTTCCCTGCCACTTTTGAGGTAGTCTTTCCAGGTTATTACCAAAATGTCTCATGACTTCTTCTTGGATTCAATAATTATTTGTGTGCCTAACAGAAACTACTGTACGTTGCATGCAAATAGTATTCCTGATGAACAGTCCTACACCACTCTCTGACCTTCCTGTTTTCACGCCCATCAAGAGCACTTTATAATTTCCAATCTCCCCTTCCCCGAATATCATTAACTCCTAACACATTCAGACACATTCAGACACATGCTCTTTGCTGTCTCAGCCAGTTCTTTCTTTCTTCTATAAGCCCCATTAACTTTAGTAGCTCCCAATCTAATTCCATTTCATTTGCCAAGTTGTTTCCAAGGAGTCCCTCGCATGTCGAATGGAAGTTGACTCAGTTACTCCCATAGGTACCGGGCGAGTTGGCCGTGTGGTTAGGGGCACACAGCTGTTAGCTCGCATCCGGGAGATAGTGGGTTCGAACCCCACTGTTGGCAGTCCTGAAGATGGTTTTCTATGGTTTCCCATTTTCACACCAGGCAAATGCTAGGGCTGTACCTTAATTAAGGCCATGGTCACTTCCTTCCCATTCCCAGACCTTCCCATTGTCGACATAAGACCTATCTGTGTCGGTGCGACGTAAAAAAAAAAAAAAACTCCCATAGATCCAAGGCTTACTTAAAATATTCTGAGCATGCTCAGTGAAAATTCTGTGAAGCAGGATGCTACCCTACCTACACACAGTCCCAGTGAGAATCTCTCCTCTAACGGGATAGGGACCACCGGTCGACTGTATAGCCCTAGCTGCCTGAGAACAAGGAAGGCCATGACTCAGAATATGTCCGAGATGTCCACTCCTATTCAATAGCAACTGGTATCCCGACTCTCAGGGCCACTTATTAGGCCGCTCAGCTGTTGCCCATCGTTCATGAACTGGGTCATGACTACAGCAACCCACACCACGAACCATGTACCGGTAATTTAGTTCTTGAAATTAATCATTACATCCTAGTAATCAATAGCCTATGCATCGCAAGGAAGCAGAATCGGTAGAAAGTTAAGTGATAATGAATCCTACATATCCATCACAGTTGGGAAATTCATAAAATTAAATGCAGGCGTTCATTCAAGTGCCCCCCATATAGCATTTTTCCATTTGCTGGAAAGATGCGCTTTCTCCCAAGGGGTTGAGGTTTAGGGATGAGAATTTTAAGAATCAACTAACTTGTAAAGCAAGTGGCAAATTATTTGAAATGCTAAAATAAAAAATATGAGAATATATATATATTTTTTTGAAATTTCTAAGGTATCATGCTTAGTCTCATTTAGTAATGATAGCCACTTTATGTCTCTACGAAATCACAAAAAAAGAAAAATGTTAAGTAACATCTCTTTCCTTGCAAACTTTGTTATCATTCCAACCCCAAGCAAAAAAGAATGCCAGTGATTTCCTGAAGACTAGCATTCTGTGAAGTAATTGTAATTTTACTGATTACTTGCTGAAAAGTAATTTGTAATTTTAACTGCACAAAATATTTCTAAGGTAACTGTAATTCAGTCCAATTACCTTTTCCTCGCACTTTCCCGATCACTCATTATAAATTTGTGGAATACGTCCCATATCCATTGTTTCAAAAGTCTGCTTCTAATATACAGCAAAATTCAGTGCCAAAGTTTGATGCAGAAGTGTTTTAATATTGAGTTGGAAGTTATATCAGTGGCATGGACAGGCAATGCCACCAAGCTCTTACCAAATGGTCATACAGCTGATAGTAAATTACAGTTACCTTTAAAACTACATAAAACCTTGGTATCATCTTCAAAAACCAATAGTAAGGCTGCATCTGACATCAAATCTGCACAGCTAATTACATGGGATGAAGCTTCCATGGCTAGATAATATGCATCACTGTATGTTGATAGACTCCCCGGAGACCTTACGGAGAGTAATATTTCCTCTGGAGGATAAGTAACCGTATTTGGATGAGATTTTAGACAGATCTTGCAGTACTTCTACATACTCCTAAACATATTTGATGTCAGATACAGCCTTCCTATTGTTTTTATACAGCGTGTAATGAATTAAAGTTTATGGTATTGTTTAAACACAAGCAGACAGAAACCATATAAATTATCATATTTCTTACTTCAACTTGGGATTACTGTCATTTAAATGACAAATCTTCAGAATTCTCCATTGTTTAACATTTACCATCCTGGATAATAGCAGAAGACAACATTTATTTCCAGAAATTTTTGGAAGAGAATTTGAATCATAAGATAACGTAGAAAACTGCAAAGAAATCAGTTCTAAAGCTATAAACCTTATGTCTGGAGCACCGAAGACATACATCAGCATAAACAGTTTATAATGGAATAAGAAAAATAAATATTTTAGTTTCCAATAGTATTTTTAAATGGTCTGGAATTAAGGTGGTTAGCCGCCACTTACCCTCGCATTAAAATCCAGTGCTGTTGTGATTTTATGGTATTAAGAAATTTAGATACCTCTCAAGGCTCTATAAAAGAGACATGATATATGGTCAGTTATATGTTACAAGTACAGTTATATGTTGCTATGTATCGAGTGCATTCCTTCGATTATTTGTAAGTGAAAACACTACCTAAAGGTCACATTACTCCCAGCATAGTATATAATACATAATAATTTCATGTAACTATTTCTGGCCTGATAGTGATCTTGTAATACAGACTTTTCAACAAGGGTGGGCAGCATCAGTCATGCGTAGAAAATGTGCATGTTATTGTAATGGAGGAGATTGCTGTATGTGGTGTATGAGTTGCAGCAATGTTGGGGACAGCACTAACTCCCAGTCCCTGAACCAAGGGAATTAACCACTTAAGATTAAAATCCCTGACCTTGCTAGAAATCAAATCCAAGGTCCTCTGAACTGCAGGCCACTACAATGACCCTCATTCAAGGAGCCAGACAATGTAGTACATGCAGAAATGCTTTAAAGAGACCACTGGCTGCAATGAATATGGGATCTATTACTCATCGTTTAGAGAAAACTACTATAAATTATTTCTATAATTACAAATATATTGATTTCTGCAACATCCTTTAAAAAAAATTCCACTAAAGTTTGACAGTATTTCAT
Source organism: Anabrus simplex (assembly GCF_040414725.1). Lineage (NCBI taxonomy): Eukaryota > Metazoa > Arthropoda > Insecta > Orthoptera > Tettigoniidae > Anabrus > Anabrus simplex. Next base: position 1,376,832,196 of record NC_090265.1, read on the forward strand.
TAAAACTTGTTGCCAGTCATCAGTTTTATATTTTATACAACTTGTTTTTATTCAAATTGATGTTCTATTATATACTTTAATACAGGAATTTATTGGAGATGTTTTTAGCGTCTGAATTTGTATTGCAAAGAGGCATGAGAGTTTTTTTAGACCCTGCAATGGTTAAGGAATAGAAAGTTTGAGAATAACATCAAGGGTTTAATATTTTCCTCTATAATTAAATATTTCAAAATATCATATTCCATTGAAAAAAATAATGTAATGAAATTCCATTTTGATGTGTTACTTTTGCAATCATAATACTTCTCTTAATAATTCCTTGATTGTTCATGAGTTTAGGTTAGGCTTATTCTGCATAAAATCAGCCAAGTATTAGAGAGAACCCAAAGAATTCTTATAAAAGGGCATACCATAAAAAATAAAAACATTCCCCACCCCTAGGAGCTCAGAGTTTGCAAGACATTTGATGATTAACCCTGATGTTTATTAACTTTTCCTGTCTGAACTCACTTAATCAAGCCTTATACTTTTCTAACTCAAAGAGCAGAAGGTTGGCAAGGCCTAGGTAATATTTTATTTTCCTGTTTCTTATGACAATTCCTTTTCTCAACACACACTCTCTCATTCTTGACAAGTCTGAACTACTCCCATGTCCCCTTCAATTTATGTTACAAGGAGCTGATAATCTTTGCCTCTTTAAACAAAAAGTACCACCACCATCCACTTGATCGTAACAAAGAAGCAGTTCCTACAGATTTATCTATCTGGAGAAAAATAAAAGTTGTGCACACAAAGAAGATTATGTTTATTAGATTTCTACTTCAAGGGGGTGTTACATAATTTAATTCAGCAGGGGAACAAACATTCATATAGGCTAACTATTATTTTTTTCCTTTTTCATCAGTCAACACACAGGGTAAACACAGATGGATAAAACACAGAGGCTTACCTCACACAAAATGCAGAAGATGCAAACATCCCATATATCTAGTGTCTTCTTTCTCAATTCTCCTTATTCAATTTTTTGTATTTTTCATACTTTTTTTTTACAATACTCCCATACTTATACATAGATATATATATATGCACAGAGTTTATCTTTGACTGAAGTTAAACTATTTATTTTTATGAACGTTATTTAATTTTTACCATCATCTATAAAGATACTGGCATCTAATTCAGATTATTTCTTGTCTGCTGACCATTCTATAGTCACTACAATAGAAGTACTTTACTGGAGGAACTTAAAAATGATAAAACTAATAATGCTATTTGCTTTACGAATGATAAAACTAACTTGTAGTGAGATATGTTTTTCACATGAGCTTTCAGAACAACTAAATATGGATCAGAGCCTACTGAAAACTAGATATCAATATAACCATAAAACTGCAAAATAAAGTGAAATAATGCAAAATGAAGAAATTCTTGAAGCATATACTTTATCTACTCCAGAAAAAATGTCATTTTTATGTATCTTTACGAGAATCAAAACTAAAAAAATGACAAATGAATGGTTTTCCATGAAGTTTTGCATGAAAGAAGTACCAAATAACTGACGTGCTAACAAAAGCATGCACATGGGCAACTGCAATAAAAGAAACAAAAAGAAAAAGAATGTTAAAAATATGCGTAGTTGCAAAAGACAGAGTTAAAGATATGGGGTGCTGAAGTTCCATAGTAATAAAGCTGGCTCTCCAGTACCTTTTTGTATCCTCTAATAATTCATTAATAGGTTTCTGGTTAGAAGATTATCAAAGACTCTTTTCAAACAAATGCATAACCATTAGAAACTAGAAATTTAAACATCAGTTAATTCAGTTGACTTGATTATAAACCTCTACCTAGGTATAAAATGCAAAATAAAACTTTTCTTCTTGATAAACAACAGAAACAACATTAACATTCAATAGCAATGCAATTCAGATTTCAGGCTTTGAGGAAGGGGAACAGCATGCCCCATACCTGTTGTGCCATCACATCCGTCTTTGTGAGAAGTGCATCCTCCATCTGTGTCCCCATCTACAGCATACCAACAACGAGAAATACAACAGACCGGAACACAAATCATTTCTAGTAAGGACTGCCAACTATTTCAACATTTTCTGAATGAAACAGAGAGGGAGATCAACTGTTTCAAGCATATTGAAATATTTTGATATAAAAAAGGGTAACTGGTAATACAAGGTATATTCTTCTGTTATTTATTATGATGGATATCTGAGACCCCTCCCAAAGGAAACTTCTTCCTCAAGAAGGTTACTTAGCTGGTGATAAAGAAAATCTATAGTGAAACAAAACATAAAAACAACAGGGCTGTGTCGGTGTAACAGGCACAAACTTCAATGCAGAATACTTACTGCATGATAGAGATTTTCAAAATGACATATATAGTCAGTATGAATTTGAAATTTCATTATCGTCATTTTGTATCTTAATTCTAAACAAATCCATACATTTTCAAAACAAAGTCAGTACACAAAGGGTCTATGATATGAGAAGTAACATAAATATGGAAAGAAATTTATGTCAGTATTACAGGCAAAAGTTAAATCTATATTTGTGCCACACAGAGTTATGGGAGCTTCAAAGCATGCTCTGAAGCCCCTTAATAATCATCAGGGTGATCAGTATCCATGTTCATGAGTTCCAAATCATTTTCCACCTCTGGGACATAAAATGTGCTCGGCTGGAGCTCCACTAGCGCAGAACTTGCCACCAGAAGCTATACCACCTTAAATTTCAGACGCTCTTGATAAGCCTTTTTATTTTTGAACGAGCAAGTTGACCGTGTGGTTAGGGTTGCACAGCTGTGAACTTGCATTTGGGAGATAGTGGGTTCGAACCCTACTGTCGCCAGCCCTGAAAATGGTTCTCCATGGTTTCCCATTTTTCACTCCAGGAAAATGCTGGTGCTGTACCTTAATTAAGGCCACAGCCTCTTCCTTCCCACTCCTATTCTTATCCCATCGTCATCATGGGACCTGTCTGTGTCGGTGTGATGTGAAGCAAATAAAATAAAAAGTCTTTTGATGCACAGCATTAGTGATTCTGGACTTTTCAGAATTCTGACAGGCCATTTCATCCTCTCAAATGCAATTTCGATCATTTTGAAGCCATTTATTGTCCATATGCTGTGACATTTTGTTAGTTTCTTTTTTTGCACTTCCTTGCACCACAATTTTCTCGAATATTCTCTATTTGTTTTGTATTTTCTTTACACTTGTAGACCTCACTGAGACAAATCAAATGACACCTCACACCTACCACATCTGAGCCCAGAGCTATAACTTACTAAATGTTGGCTATGTAGTACACCAATTTTAGTACTTCAAGATAGTGACGCTAATGGATCAACTAAAGTCAGACTCTTGTTGCTGGGAACAATGGTCCCTCCTCTTTATAATGAGGTATTGAACACTGTTGTCACATGTGCTGTCTAGGAAATATTTTTATTTTCAAAATTTCATACTTTTGTAACACTCACTTGTCCAAGTAGCCTACAGTTCCAAAACTGTAGACGTACATGTCAAAACTTCACAGTTTGCATTTTGGCAAATGGAAAGCTATATATGTACGCTTAATTTAAGCCTGAGACCTAAGCATAGTTCATCTGCAATTCTGCAGTCATTTTAGGCAGTTTTGAAAGAAGCTAGATGTGAAATGACTGTAGAAATAAATGTTTGTAGAATTAATTAATTTACTGAGTTTGAAGAACCATACCTAATATGGAAAGTAGTAAGAATTCTTTACCATATAGTGGCACATAACCTTGAGGTTCACTCAGTCTACACCAAAAATGAGTTGCAGGTTAATTCCTGGGAGCAAAGGCTAACAACTCTATCCCTTTTATTGTCGAGGTTAGGAATAGTGGAAGACTTTACCTTCCACTCCTCTAAGGACCTTCATGGCTATATAGTGAATTCAAATTACTCTGTGCTTATGATGTTATGCAGGTTTAATTCTGAAATGGTCAATTGACAGAGTTCATTTAATATTTGCATGAAAGAAATGAATCATAGAGTGAGAAATATAGGAAGAAATAAACAAAAATCAGGAGCTCAATTCACAATCTTAAATTTACTTCCCATGAAGCATCTGACTTGTAATACATTTCAGAGAGGATTTACCCTAGTATTATCATCTTCTGTCAAAAAACTGAAGTAGTCAAAATGTTGGCAATCCTTATTCTAAGTGACTACACACTACATAGACAAGGACACACGGAAAAGGAGAAAGAAAGAGAGAACAGGAAGATAATATCCATTAAGAAACCACTTTAACAAAAGCACATTCAGTTATAAAGAACACCCACAGGAAATGAGAAGTGGCAGTATGCTAATGAGAAAAGTACTGTGAGAGATATTTATGATACTGTATTTTTCCACTGAATATTGTAAGTACTAAAATATTAAATACTCTGAACTCTTAAACAATCCCTATAAACCATATTTCAAGTCTGAAACTTCAAACAAACCTCCAACAAAACTTCTTGTAAGATAAGTCTAACTGATGCAACTTTGAAATAAAAAGTATTTTTATTATTTGTTCTGAATTATGAATTTAATTGATGGTAAAGATACTAGACAAGTGCTCATAAATGATAAAGTAACCACTTTGATTTCCTTCATTACTTTATTCAGTCTCATTTAAAATATCATCTTTATATATAATCCAATATTTAATCCTTTTATATACTGTACTTTCAAATGATGGAAAGTAGCCTCATTCATGATGTTATAAACAATTTCATTTGGAAAAAGCAAAGAAGACAAATTATAAAATATATGACTATGATTTCATCTGCAGATAATTATGGTATCCAAGAACAGTACCAAATTAAACTTCTCATGGTAAAGCATTAGCTTAATTCTTTTGAACTCATATAATCTTCAAGAATCTGACATACTGGTACTTTTACTTAACATAATGATAATCATTAAGAACCAAACAATATTTGTAGCTATAGAAAAAGATAAGTTGGTGCCTATATGTTGATAATTTTTCTTATAATGTCTAATGTAAAGACATTCTATTATTCATTACCAAAGTTATATTTATATAGCACAGTCATGCACAGATAGTTCTCTTAGTTTGAGCCTATGGATTATATAACCTCAGTAATTTCATTACTTGGATTCAGAAAGGAATGTATCCATTTTCCTCCAGTTCTGTTCTATGCAGCTTAGTAGGTACATCATGGTCAACAGCACTATGAACTTGGTGTGAATGGGATCGTGTATGATTAGCATGAGTACCTACATAGTGTATTTGTAATTAACTGGATCTGGGATTAGGAAGGAAGCAGCCATAGTCTGTAGGTTAGATTAATCTCCCAATATTCACTGGGAGTTAACATGCAGAAACAATGGAAAATCAATTCTAAGATTACATGGAGAGAGATTTTAACCCACTTCACTTCTCTACTGTTCTCTTGAGCCCAACTCTTCTGTCTTAAGCCACAGACAAATACTGAATTGAGACCAACTGGGCAGGAAGCTACTGCATTAATTACAATACCATGTGCAGCTATATGTATTTGGTTTTACCTTTGATCATATAAATATTACCGGTAATGGTTAAAATGCAAAATGTAAAGTAATATTCCTGTAGTATTGAAGAAAAGCTGAGCCAATAAGTGACTCAAAAATATTGATAGGATACACGAAAAACTCTTAGAGGTGTAAATCAATATGTAAATGGGTGGGGTGAGACGAGTAGAATGGATATTTCATATTTTATGTTATCTACATTTAACATTAATCTCTTAATCTTGTCCTTGTTTCCCTAAGATGCAATTTGATAGACATTTTTATTAGTACATTAGTCTTCTGAACGGATGTAGAAACTATAGTAAATTATACAAATTTCACTATTTAAACATGCATAGGAAAGAGATTTGAAGCAGTGACCTACCATAAAAGCCTACTCATAAAAGAAAACGATCGCATCCAAAGTTTTTGGCTGCAGACTTCATTAGTGGAGGATAAGGAAAGAATGGTGGTGAACTGTACTGAAAACTAGAAGCTGCTATAAAGATAATGAGATGGTTCAGACTAAAGAATGGAAAAAAAGGAGCAGCTATTTTATACTGAATTGGTTGTCTCTGGAGACATCACTGGGCAAAGGCTGGATTACCAACTGGATTACTACAATATCACTTTATGATACCCAGTAGTGATGTGCTTGAGCCCGGCTTGAGCTGCTCAAAAAGATGATGTCAGAGTTCAAACAACCTAGCAGCCTACTCTTACTAACACCCAAGGAACTGAGAAGCACATGTGAGAGTATTATGTTGGACAGTATTGGTTCATCCTATGTTTACTGTTACTTCCATGTCTTTTGTACATATAATCATTTCAACCCGTAGCTGTATTTTGGAGACAGACAGAACTTGTATTTGTGCAATGATTCGTTACAAATGTCTCCTCAGAATAATGAATTGTCTACTAAAATGTGTAGCTTGAGCTGTATAAATACAGAAAAAGGAAAACAAAGTATATTGTATAGTGTCAAAATAGTTACATATTTGAATAGTTATGACTTTAAAAATGTGATATTTCGTCTTCAGTTGTTCGACACATTTGTCATCAGTTCATGCAGGTCATCTATACTATTACCAAAACTGAGATAGTGTCTGTTTTGTTTGTTCCAGATAGGATTGTAAACTACTGGACTGATTGACCTGGAATTTGGTAAGGATATAGCTTGAAATCCTGAGTCATGGAAAGGATAGTTAACATTGCTGCATAATAATATTGATACATGTATTTGTGTACAAGATTGATGAGATATTAATTCTTTCTTACTCAGGTTCTTCTATAAGAGCAAAAAACATAATTCTTTCACAAGGAGGGGATTCAAACCGTCAACATTGAAGACAGAGGGAGCACCTCGCCTCCCGTGCTACACACCTGTCTTAGCTGCCTGAACCATGACAACGTAAGAATAATATTACCGTATTCAAAATGTTGCGTCAAACATATGGTTGTTATAAAATACACAAGTACTGCCTTGGGAGCAAATACTTCTGTTAATTTGCAGGGAATATTATGGATACATGCCTTGTCCTTTTCCTAGCATATTATCATAATCTAACCCTTCTAATTTTATGGACAGCCTTTCTTCCCCACAAGATATACGTTAATGACTGAATGTAGTAATATATGACACACATCGGTGTGAGCGGTGCTTCACTTCATAAGCTGTTTGCTTATCTGCATGTTCGCTCTGTAGCCTGAATCAGACCCCGCCTTCAGTCATGTGACTGCTCGAGCTGCTTCTAACAGACCTGAACCTCAGTGCACATCGGGTTGGCTTGATCCCTCTTGAACATGGGTATCATTTGCCCATCACTAATACCCGGCCAATGCTAGAAGCTGACTGAAATTTTGAAACTTAGAAGCTTCTCTTAAAATGGTTGTGTGGCAATCGTTCATTATAAATCTCATCATCACTATATAATGGACATCAAGAGTGAAGGATAGTAACTCTACGTTTGGAGAGGGAAAACTGTTCAACAGCTGCCTTCATCCTGGATGGTGTTTCAAAAGTAGTTTGCAGAAACTCAGAACATTTTCAGACATAAAACATTAGGCATATGAGACTTGATTTTCATTTCAGCCATTCCCATTTATAACTATCAGGCACTTGCTTAAAAAATAGCTTAATACAGGTATGAGTATCTTGCTTGCTCCTGTGGAGGTTGGTGAATGCATTGTGCAGTGCAAGTGGCATAGCTGCACACTGCATTTCAAGGGATATGACAGAGCAGGAGAGGGGAAGTACCAGCATTGATAATCCAATAGTCATAGTTCTCCTCAACTTTCTCTAAAGAAGGGAGTGTTAAGGGAGTTTTAACAACTGTCTGGATTGCTTAGTCATCCAGTAAAGCTAGTTTTGGCACCCTTTGCTAGCTCTCAGAACTAAGAGATGGTCTGAGCTCTCTTAACTTGTAGCATTGAATGAAAGATAAGCCAATAAGTGACTCAAAAATATGGATAGAATACATCAAAAACTCGTAGAAATGTAAATATATGATAATGAGTGAGATGAGACAATTAGGATGAATATTTCATATTTTATGTTACCTAGATTTAACATTAATCTCTTATCTTGTCATTGTCTCCCCAAGACACAATTTGACTAGACATTTTTATTAGTAGATTAGTCATCTGAACATAAGTAGAAACTATAATAAATTAAGATTGAAGCTTGCAAATGGTGGCATGTTTCTGGCAAGTAATATGATCACTTGCTTTTTTTCTTTTCTTTAAATTCAAGTTTCTTCTTCTTCTTTTATGACCGCATAGGATCAGTTTAGTCAGTCCATCATTCAGGTCTCTTTGAAGGGATTGTTCGGGCTTTGCGGTCCTCTCAGTACTTCTTCACATGCTCCGATCTCCATGCCCTTTCCTCGGTTGAAAATATGTTTGTTGTTGATTCGTTTCATGTAAGGGTAAAGTGGAGGTTTGTATTCCTGAGTTTTGTATTCAATTTTATCTTATTTATGGTGTCTTCTGCTGTAAGGCCTATTTCCTTCAGATCCTCTCTTACTTCTCTGATCCATTTACATCCTGTTGTGGTAATTTTTGAGATGAGATTGTGTTGTACTAGTTGTTTCAGAAGTCTTGAATCCTGCATCCTCATGACATGTCCTAATTTAAAGTTTATGGTACAGTATTATGTGCATTTTGTTTCACAATCATGACAGTGGGAGAAAAGGGTGATAATTTCTTCATAGCAGTACTTCACATTATACCAGTTTCAAATAATGGGATATGTTGACTGCTAAACTTGGTAAGTGAGGGGCAGAATCTTCTTAAAAAAACATACTGAAACCACGTAAAACAGTTACTGATATTGATTTTGCAATCCAAAATTGCTGAGGTATTATATGTTTAAGGTTCTATGAAAGATTCCTCTAATTCATAATACAAACATGTATATCTCACAAGCATATTTATTTTGAGATGGGGCATGTGACCAAACTTTTAAATTAAACATGTCACACAAGTTAATGAAAATTTGTACCCTCATCCCAAGGATGCAACTCTTTGCAGGCACATCCCCAATGGAGGTAAGCAGGTAAGCACGTACCAGCCCTTCTGCCAATCTTAAACTTTTGGCAGTATTGGGAATTAAAAGCGTTACATGACAGAAATAGGCCATACAAGGTAATTTCTCAAGCTACAGTATATAATAAGAGTACTGTTTGCAGAAAAATGTGGTTACCTTTGCTCTCTTGCCTTACATTTTTTTATCCACAGTATATACCACCAGTACAGAAGAGATATAGCAGGAATTATTGTTCAGAACAAGGCTTACAAAAATTCAAAATTAAAGGCCTACCTTCCATGAAAGTTGTCATTTCCAGAATAACAAAGGAAGTTCCTCATTTTAATACTGCAGCTAAATTTTTGGCAGTCTTTGCATGTAGTATAGGACTACAGATACTTTTCTTCTATAAATGTGCATGACCTATGAACAATTCAAACTAGAAATCTCACCAGATGATTTTTTAAGATATGGACGGATAACAATGATAAACATTTGCTATATATATATTAAACTACTAAAACAAGATTTTGTTCTTAGGTGTATTAATCTATTCAGTCTGCCATATCAGTGCATTCAGGATTTAATTTGAATTAGACATCTCACAAAATGCTCTCTTAAGGTACGGATGGACAACAATGATAAACATTTGCTATATATTATTAAACCATTAACAAAAAATTTTGATCTTAAGTATATTCTATTCCATTATAGTTCTACTTAGTCAGCTAACATTATCCTATTACAGAAAGTCCATTGGGTATCCGGGATTTAATCCGATGTCGGACTGATGCGTGCACCACTTTTGACAGAGGACATTTTGAACATTTCATGTAAGAAAGAGTTTCATGTGATATGCTGGTACCTTCTACTCCTCTGTGTTTTCCATGACTAATGTACTATGTAGAGTTGTAGAAAATGAGTTCTAACAGGAAAATAAAGCATTTCTGGATCCATCATCATCAATGTCCCACTCCAGTCGCCTGGGTGTGGTTTACAAGCCTCCTCCACTCCTTTCTGCTCTTCCACTTTTCCTGCTCCATTATTTCCGCCACATCCAATCCAGCTTCTCTAATGTCCTTCCAGATCTGATCCATCCACTTTCTTCTTGGTCTTCCAACTGGTCTCTTTCCCTTAACTTCTCTTTCCAATTCCCTTCTTGCTACCCGTTCCTTTCCTATCCTTTTTACATGTCCGAACCATCTCAGTTTTGCTTTCTGTATCTTCTGTACTAATAGTTCTATATTCAGCTCTTCTCTGATTTTAATATTTTGAATTCTATCTCTTCTTGTCTTTTTAACCGATGTTCTTAAAAATTTCATTCCTACTGCTTGGATCTTACTATCTTTTCACTTATTAGTTACCAGTGTTTCTAGTCGTATGTTACAATTGGTATGAAATACTGTTTATATTCTGTTAATTTCGTTCTCTTGGGTACTTTGTCATCCCATAAAAGCTCTCTGATTTGATGATAAAATGTTGTACCTTTACTTAGTCTGTTATTAATTTCAGGGTTGATTTCATTACTTCCATTAATAATGCTACCCAGGTATGTAAACTGTTCTACATTCTCTAACCGTCCTCCATCTATGTTCACTTGGCTTCTCTTTTTCTCTTTTCCACAGTGCATGACTACAGTTTTCTTTTTACTAATTACCATTCCAAACTCCTTCAGATTTTCATTCCAAATGTCCAGTCTCCTTTGTACTTCCTTTTCTCCCTTTCCCCAAATCACCGCGTGTGCGCACACACACACACACAGAGTGAAGGAAGTACAGTACAGTATTATCAGCAAGGTGATGATGATGATGATGATGATGATATCAGCATGTTATAAGAAGCATCATAAACAGTCACAACTGGATATTCAGATCATTAAGCCACTGAATTGCGTTAATAAGGACATCTATTAAGTCTGCCTGTAGTCTTTGGTATGAGCAAAGAAGGTACTCAAATATGATATGCTCTAGTGTTGAATATGTCACTCAGCAGTCAAAGGTAGGTGAACTATGGAAGCCTCATTTATGCAGTAAGTATGCTCAACCTTGGTGTTTCATACAAAGTGGATTCAAACATATCCATGTCCTATGTGGAAAATTATAACCTCCTGGGTTATAGATATAGATATATAGAATAAATGTTGCTCACATATACAGGATTTACCTTATTACCTTGCATGCACTCTCTGGGTGGTGCTAGGTGAGCAACAACATATTGGTGGCCAAACTATAAATAATTGTTGATTTAACCATATGGATACATCTTGTGAAAGAAACAATATACTATAGGTTCTTCTCAGGATTTATCAGCAAGGTCATTGGTACCATGTTTCAAGATTTATCATATTTATGATACTTCAGTGACACTAACACTGATTCAAATTTAGTAACAACTAAAGGACAGACTTCATGTGTAAAAAGTAAGTTTAGAACAATGAAATATAGAGTTTTAACAGATAATGAATGACTACTCTAAGCTATGAATGTGTCAACAATAAAGATGTTAGTCGTTATCATAATTATTACAATTATCATCATCATATCAACATCACATCCATATCAGCACTCTAAGATTTCAGTACCCTCAAGTAAGTTGTCTCTCAAGTATGTACAGAATGCACTTAGGAGGCATCTGAATTTAAATTGAAGTTCCTCATATTTCCACCTCAATGAACTGGATTGCCAAATAATCCTTCTTGAATGTCTAGTGTTGGAAATGATTCCTCAATGTCTAGCATTGGAGAAAAGTATGAAGTTGCTCATCAACTGAACCAACATGAAAAAAGTATATACAAAAAACTCTAAAAATATATAAACTTCTTGTGGTATGTGATCTGCTGGAACCACTGGATATAGTACATGTGAGACTAAAAGCAAACCTGAGTTTTTGGCAAAGTGCATATACATATATGAGATTTTTGAAACCTTATTTTACATATTACATTTTAGAAGTGGAATGTGGCCTGAAAACAAAACAGTTCAAACGAAGGTGAAGTAAAATCAAATAAAAACATATTTGCAAGCAAATGAATGTATAATTTTTGCAAATAAGTGGCTTCAAATCTCTCTTTCAAAACTCACCTGAAACTTCCAATACATAACAGCAGATCCCATCTAATTATTATAAGAGGATGTAAAAGTTCTGTTTCAGAAAAATTTATAAACTCTAAATAGGTATAAATTGCTGAAAACAGTTTTGAAATTCCCAGAACTTTGTTCTTTTCATAGGAATACCTAAAATTCTAATAATTGTACAGAAGTATTTTGACTACTTTTATGTTTCTTTAAATGAATTTTGATGTCAGCAGTCTAGATTGAGAAAAGACCAATAAAAAGTAGAAAGAGACAATAGTCTATAACTATATCAGTAGTAGCAAATTTTCCCCTTGCCTTTCTTTTTTCAGTGCTGTATACCCTTGAAGCCTCAATTGCACCCTCACTTGTTGTGATGGCATGTTTTGGATATGGGGGATAGTCAAGGTATTCTTCTATCCAAGGTTATTTTCACAACAAAAATCATCAACACCTCAATTATTGTTGAACATTTATACCATTCATATCATGAACTTAATGCAATATACAGAAATAAAATGTGACTAGAAGAAGAACATGAACCTTACCTTGTTCCTGCTTGCTTTTCTCCATAGCCATACAAGCTGTTCTCCACTCTTGAAGTTCAGGTGATGGAATAAGACCCGCTGAACCTGCAGCATTGTCTTTTCTCGCCTGCCACCAATTGTGGTCATCTTTACTAATTATCTGAAATTAAATTATATAAATGCAATATATACTTCACAAGTACAGTATGAATATTTGCAGTAAGAACCAGCTGCACTGTGATTTTCCTATCAGTGACACAGCAGCAGTGTGGCAAGTTCAATGCAGAGGAGGTGCATGTGAATCTGTCCTGGATTTTGATGTAAAATAAGCTTGTTAGTGAGTGAGTGCCTATCAAAAGAGGCATTTTTGAAATGTGTGCTGTTCTATTTTACATGTAACAAGCTTCAACAGCTTCATTTCTAATAATAATATTCCTGTATTGACTATATATCAAATCTATATATATAAAATAACTTGTCCTGACTGACTGACTGACTGACTGATTCATCATCGCCGAGCCAAAACTACTGGACATAAAGAAATGAAATTTAGGGCATAGATTCATATTAAGATGTAGGTGCTCGCTAAGAGAGGATTTTTGGATATTCCTTTGCTAAGGGGGGTGAAAAGGGGGTTGAAAGTTTAAAATGAGTGTATCTATATCTCAAAACTTTAAAAGTTTACAGACGTAAAAATTGGTATTTAGAATCTTCTTTAAAAATAAGGAAACACGTATTTTTTTGTTTTCAGAAAATCCCAATAGGAGGGGTGAAAAACGGTGAAAAAGGGGTTGAATGCCTTTAATCAGGATACCGGTACTTACATCTCAGAAACTGAAGAAGATATTACAGACCTGAAAATTGGTACTTTTGATCTCTTTTAAAAATAAAGAAACGCGTATTTTTTGTTTTTGGAAAATCCAATTAATGGGAGGATGAAAAGGAGGGAGAATTTTTAAAATTAGTGCATCTATATCTCAAAACTTTGAAAGTTTACAGATGTAAAAATTGGTATTTAGAATCTTCATTAAAAATAAAGAAACACATATTTTTCGTTTTCGGAAAATCCCAATAGGAGGGGTGAAAAGGGGTGAAAAATGGGTTGAATGCCTTTAATGAGAATACTTATATCTCAGAAACTGAAGATATTACAGACCTGAAAATTGGTACTTTTTATCTCTTTTAAAAATAAAGAAACACATATTTTTTGGTTTTTGGAATATCCAATTAATGAGAGGGTAAAAAGGGGGGTGAATTTTTAAAAAAGAGTATCTATATCTCAAAACTTTTAAAGTTTACAGATGTAAAAATTGGTATTTAGAATCTTCATTAAAAATAAAGAAATAGGTATTTTTTTGTTTTCGGAAAATCCCAATAGGAGGTGTGAAAACGGGTGAAAAATGGGTTGAATGCCTTTAATGAGGATACTTATATCTCAGAAACTGAAGTTATTACATACCTGAGAATTGGTGTTTGGGATCTCCTTTAAAAATAAAGAAACACGTATTTTTTGTTTTTTGAAAATCCAATTAATGGGGGGTGAAAAGGGGGTGAATTTTTAAAATGAGAGCATCTATTTCTCAAAACTTTTAAAGTTTATAGATGTAAAAATTGGTATTTAGAATCTCCTTTAAAAATAAAGAAACACGTAATTTTTGTTTTGCGGAAAATTCCAACAGGAAGGGTGGAAAAGGGTGAAAATGGGTCGAATGACTTTAATGAGGCTACTTATATTTCATAATGTGAAAATTGGTGTTTGGGATCTCCTTTAAAAATAAAGAAACATGTATTTATTGTTTTTGGAAAATCCAATTAATGGGGGGGGGGGGAAAAAAGAGGGTGAATTTATAAAATGAGTGTATCTATATCTCAAAACTTTTAAAGTTTATAGATGTACAAATTGGTATTTAGAATCTCCTTTAAAAATAAAGAAACACGTAATTTTTTGTTTTCGGAGAATCCCAATGCGAAGGGTGGAAAAGGGGGAAAAAGGGGTTGAATGGCTTTAATGAGGCTACTTATATTTCAGAACCTGAAGATATTACAGACCTGAAAATTGGTATTTGGAATCTACTTTAAAAATAAAGAAGCAGGTATTTTTTCGTTTTTGGAAAATACAAATAATGGGGTTGAAAAGGGGGTGAAATTTTAAAATGAGTGTGTCTACATCTTAAAACTTTAAAAGTTTACAGATGTAAACATTGGTATTTTAGAATCTCCTTTAAAAATAAAGAAACACGTAATTTTTGTTTTGCGGAAAATTCCAACAGGAAGGGTGGAAAAGGGTGAAAATGGGTCGAATGACTTTAATGAGGCTACTTATATTTCATAATGTGAAAATTGGTGTTTGGGATCTCCTTTAAAAATAAAGAAACATGTATTTATTGTTTTTGGAAAATCCAATTAATGGGGGGGGGGGGGGGTAAAAAGAGGGTGAATTTATAAAATGAGTGTATCTATATCTCAAAACTTTTAAAGTTTATAGATGTACAAATTGGTATTTAGAATCTCCTTTAAAAATAAAGAAACACGTAATTTTTTGTTTTCGGAGAATCCCAATGCGAAGGGTGGAAAAGGGGGAAAAAGGGGTTGAATGGCTTTAATGAGGCTACTTATATTTCAGAACCTGAAGATATTACAGACCTGAAAATTGGTATTTGGAATCTACTTTAAAAATAAAGAAGCAGGTATTTTTTCGTTTTTGGAAAATACAAATAATGGGGTTGAAAAGGGGGTGAAATTTTAAAATGAGTGTGTCTACATCTTAAAACTTTAAAAGTTTACAGATGTAAACATTGGTATTTTAGAATCTCCTTTAAAAATAAAGGAACACGTATTTTTTGTTTTCTCTAAATCCTAATAGGAGCGGTGTAAAAGGGTTGAATGCCTTTAATGAGGATACGTATATTTTAGAAACTGAAGATATTACAGAACTGAAAATTTGTATATGGGATCTCCTTTAAAAATAAAGAAACACGTATTTTTTGTTTTTGGAAAATCCAATTAATGGCGGTTAAACAGGAGTGACAAATTGGGGTGAATTTTTCGAAAGACTATATCTACAGAAAATCTGAGAAAGGTAAAATATTACAGACGTAAAAAGTGGGTATTTGTAATTTCCTGTAAATGTATAGAAACATAGGTGATTTGTTTTTGGAAACTCCCCTTAAGGGGAAATAAAGAGGGGTGAAATTCTAAAATGAGAATTTCTGCAGTATATAACAAAAAACTTAACATGTTACAGAAGTGAAAATGGTATTTCTTTATCTCTATTAAAAATAAAGAAATATGTATTTTTAGTTTTCGGAAATACCACTTGCGTGGAGGGGGGGGGGGGTAAAAGTGACTGAAAATGGTGCTGATTTCTTTTAATTAGGCTACTGATATCTCAAAAATGAAGATGTTACAGACGTGAAATTAGATATTTGGAATCTGCTTTAAAAGTAAAGAAACACGTATTCTCGGAAAATCCAATGAATGAAGTATTGGGGGGGGGGGGGGGAAGTGAAAGAATTGAAAAATTAATTGACCTAATTTTATGAGAATACTTACATCTGATAAAAACTAAAATTGTTGTTAGGACCTACAGACGTGAAAATTGGTATTTGGATCTCCTTTAAAAACAAAGAAAAGCCCGTTTATGGGGGCGAACCATCTTGCGGGGCGGGAGTGAAAAGGAGTTGAATTCCTTTCACGAGGACACATAAATCAAAAACTTAAATAGTTAGAGTCGTGATAATTGGTATTTAGAAGATCCTTTACTATTAAAGAAACAAGTAATTTTTTTGCCGGAAAATTCACTTGGGGGGGGGGGGGAGGAGTATGAAAGGAAGTGAAAAAAGTTAATTATTTTTATGGGGATACTTACATCTCAAAACTGAAGGTAATAGACGTGAACATTTGTGTTTGGAATCTCCTTTAAACATAAAGAAACACGCCTTCTTTTAATTTTTCTTTGGGGTGGGGGGTAAATAAACTTAACGGCGGTCGGGTGTAAAAGGAGGTGAGACCAATTGATTTTACTGTTCATAATGTACTTTTAAGGAGCCTCCGTTGCTCAGGCGGCAGCGCGCCGGCCTCTCACAGCTGGTTTCCGTGGTTCAAATCCCGGTCACTCCATGTGACATTCGTGCTGGACAAATCGGAGGTGGGATAGGTTTTTCTCCGGATACTCCGGTTTTCCCTGTCATTATTCATTCCAGCAATACTGTCCAATATTTAATTTCATTTGTCATTCATCGCTCATTGCCCCAGAGGAGTGCTTCGGCAGCCAGCACAATTCCTACTGTCGCCGCAGGATGGGACTTTATTCATTCCATTCCTGACCCTGTCGAATGACTGGAAACAGGCTGTAGATTTTCGATGTACTTATTCTGATCATAAACCAATCATTTTTAATCTTTGCTGGGTTCGATTTCAACAGCCATCTTTTCCTTCGGAGAACGTTCTTAGATTACAGTAGAATCTCCTGGCATATAAATAAAAATGTAAACACATTTGAAATAAACGATAGGAATGAGATTGCCCGTCAAATTGTTCACCTCTATAATAAGGTCAATAATGCACGGAAGTATGTCACTCGTATAGCCAGAAATCCCGCACACTTGCCTACGCGCGACAATGGTGCTGGTCACATTGC
The DNA here is from genome assembly GCF_040414725.1 of Anabrus simplex. Classification (NCBI taxonomy): domain Eukaryota; kingdom Metazoa; phylum Arthropoda; class Insecta; order Orthoptera; family Tettigoniidae; genus Anabrus; species Anabrus simplex. Next base: position 1,376,849,490 of record NC_090265.1, read on the forward strand.
CAACAATGACAATGGCAGCAGACGCAATTTACCATCAAGTAGCGGTCTTGCATCTTGCTGTGGAGTCCAGAACATCTAATAATAATAATAATAATAATAATAATAATAATAATAATAATAATAATAATAATAATAATAATGTTCTGGACCGTCGTCAAATTGTGCGGACTGCGCTGGAAACGCGTCCTGGCCTGGTAATGACTACGAGTACAGTCCAGCCGCGGGTTCAGTACCGCCAAGGCACCCAAGACGACACCACGCCGGATCTCCTTCAGGATTTGATCCATACTAAAAATGCTTATAGGAAAAGATGGCAAAGATTTAGGGACCCAACTGACCGCGTGGAATACCTAGACCTACCCCGGGAAGTATAAAATCGATTGCTGCAAAGAAAGATTGAAAAATGTGAGGAACTTTGCCGTAATCTCTCAGAAAACGAGTCAAGTCGTGAATTCCGGAGGATTATATATAAAACGTTAAGCATTCAATTATAAATTTCAGTATAATACCGTAGCGAAGCACGGGTATCTTGCTAGTAGTGAATATTTTAGATAAACTTAAATATTATAAACAAGTGGCCTGCCAATTCAATACAATTTATAATTTAATTATATTTGTACATGTTTCGTCCCCTAAGGGACATCATCAGCTATAATAAATTAACATTAATATATCAGAATACAAAATAGATATTATTAAAATTGCCAAGACACATTAAAAAACATTGATGTATGGTACAGCATTTAAAATAAATCTTAGTAAATTTTGTTAAAATTATACGTCATATGATCAATAAAAACAGTTGAATTGTCAATAACGTTATGCTTAAATGTGTCCTGCCCCGTGGTGTAGGGGGCAACGCGTCCGCCTGTCACCTGGCCTCCCCGGGTTCGATTCCCGGCCGGGTCAGGGGTTTTTAATTGTAAATGATTAATATCCCTGGCCTGGGGACTGGGTGTTTGTGTCGTCCTTAATGTTCCTTTCCTCACATTCAACACTCTACACTTCCGCAATTCCAATTACATGCAGGTTCATATCACGTGGTGCAAGTAGGGGCAAAAGATCTCTATAGGTCGACGCCCCGAACAAATAGTATTTTAAAAAAATGTAAACATTACTGAAATAGATAAAAATCTTGAGGTATTAGAATTTCTAAATAAAGGTCCTTTACTAGATGTTCATGAAAACTGCTATATTCATTTAGATCAATATTTTCATTCAAACCTAAACTTAAATGATATCTCCGAAAAACCTAAAATCTTGTTCGATTTTCTTATTACATTTTTCAAAAATATTAAAATTCCAAATAATAGATCTGTCTTCTATATTATGTGTAATACCTTTTCACATCACATGCTTTCACTGCATCACCCTCCCTAACTTCCCCTCCTTCCCTTCCTCACACCTCCCCTGCCACTCCTCCTCCTTCCCTCTCCCTTCCTACCCCAACACTAGTTGCTTCCCTGACCCAAGCTTGGCCATGTTTAAATTCTTTCATATGTTGGCCAACTGGAGAAAATCGATTGTGTTTTAAAGCATTGACATGTTCTGTATATTTGAATTTAAAACTACGTCCGGTTTGACCTACTAACTGCTTACTACATTTTCACCTAATTGAATCCCTCCCAGCCACTTAGTACCTTTTAGTAGATGATCCATGTAAACTATGAACAACAAAGGTGAAAGATTATTGCCTTGTCTAACCCTTGTAAGTACCTTCTACCATCAATTCTCACTGCCTTTGATTGCTTTTAATAATCTGCAATTCATACCATAGTCCTCCAGTATGGTGAACATCTTTTCCCTCGGTACCCTGTCATGTGCCTTCTCTACATCTAGAAAGATAAACATAACTGTCTATTCCTCTCAGAGCATTTTTCAATTACTTGGTACATACTGATCCTGACAGCCCCTCTGTAGTCTGAATGCATACTGCTTTTCATCTAACCATTCATCACCCTCGCTTCCAAGATGCCGGTGAATACCTTGCCTGGTATACTGATCAGTGAAATACCTTTATGTTGCAATTCTTCCTGTTCCCTTGCTTATAGATAGATGCAATAACTACTTTTGTCCAATCAGAAAGTACCTTGCAAACACCCCATGCTAATCTTATTACTCTATGAAGCCATTTCATCCCTGCCTTCCCATTATATTTCACCATTTCTAATCTAATTTTGTCTATTTCTGCTGCTTTATGACAATGGAGTTTATCTACTATCCTTTCCACTTCCTCAAGCTTAATTTCACTAAAACTATTGTCCGCCTCTCTATGAGCTCGGTTATTCATGATGTCACCAGAAGATTTCCTTTCACGTTGAGAAGATTTTCAAAATATTCCTTTCACCTGTACAGTGATTCCCTGGAATCTGTCATGAGCTGACCTGATTTACCCAAAACACTATTAATTTCCTTTTTCCCTCCTTCTAGGAATCTTTATTACTGTCCGCGAAGATTTCCCTGCTGCTTGACCTAGCCTTTACAGGTTATTACCAAAATCTTCTCAAGACTTCTTCAGTGGATTCAACAACTATTTCTTTCACTCTTTAATCTATGTGCACCAGTCTGTCTGCATCAGTCCTTGTTTGGAGCCATTTCCGATATGCATTCTTATTACGTTTATTAGCTGCTCTCACTCATCATTCCACCACGATGTCTGCTTTTTCCCATCTTTACACACAGTAGTTGTTCCTCAGCATTCCCTTGCTGATTTTTACTACAGCATCCGTGTATCCCACCCATTCTCTTTCTATATCCTGACCCTGCTTACCGTCCATTGTTTGGAATTTTCACTAATCATATCCATGTATTTTTTGTCTAAACCCTTATTCATCTGCAAACAGATTTTACTTTATCTAGCTTAGGCCTAGAAACACTTAGTACACTACAGATCATATAGTGATCCAAATCAAATCCCCGGACAGTCAACACATTCCTAACAGATTTCCTGAATTCAAAGTCAGTTAACATATAGTCTATTATGGATGTGGTTCCCCTACCCTCCCATATGTATTCATAACGGCTAATACCATACTAGCACAGAAGTCTAGTAAATGCTTCCCATTTCTATTAGCTTCTTTACCACATTTACCCATCACCTTCCCATATGCTCCAATTCTATTTCCAGCTCTCACATTGAAATCGCCCATTAGTACTATCCTATCCTTGCTGTTGACCTTGACAATCATGTCACTCAATGCTTCATAAAACTTGTCAACTTCCTCCTGATCTGCACCCTCATGTGGTGAATACACTGAGACAGTTCTCATCCTGATTCCTCCAACTGCCAAATCTATCTACATCATTCGTTCATTTACGTGTCTAACAGAAACTCGTCGGCTGTAACTTGATCCAAGTATATATAGCTTCTTCCTAAATAAAGTGAGCAGTTCAACTCAGTTTATGGATGTGTTTGCGATGACTAAACAGAGCAATCTTGGCATAAAACATACGCCCACACAAATCACACTGAATGGATGCAGGAGGGCAGGGTTGTAACTGATGGAGCTTTCTTGCTTGTCGCTTGGCCTCTTGATGTCTGCGGCATTCTCTTTTGAACAAGTTGACAGCGGTGGATGTAGTGTTCCACCACAGAGAATGGTCCAGAGCACATTTTTTCATGTCTGTATATTTATACCAGTTGTCTTCGTGATGTGTTTCAGCTGGTCCTTAAAATGCTTAAGAGGAGCTCCATGAGCTCTATTGCTGGAGCAAAGTTTACCATAAAAGGATTTGGCGGGGAAGCCTGGTATCACTCATGCGGTGAACATGGCCTAACCATCTCAGTTGATGAGCGATGATTGTTGCCTCAGTGCTATTTAGCTGCACTTTGTTGAGAACTGCAGTGTTGGTCACATAGTCCTCCCACTTGATATTCAAGATGTATCTCATTTTTTGTTGGTGGAAGCAATCAAGTTTTTTCATATCACGGCGATAAAGTGTCCAAGTTTTGTAGCCATACAGAAGCATGAAAATGACAACAGCAATGTACACCATGAGTTTGGTATGCAGTTTTAGGTTGTTATTCATGAAGACTTTGTGCATTAACCAACCAAATGCTGCATGAGCAACCCCAATTCTTTTATGAACATCTTGTTTGCAGGTACACCGTTTAGACAAGATGCTTCCAAAATATGAAAAGTGATCAACCTGCTCCAGCGTTGTGTCTAAGGTGGAGATACTGAACTCAGGAAGAGTTAACCATGGGACAGGTTGTGAAAGTACCTTTGTTTTTTTCCGCATTAATGGCAAGACCAAAGCGATCATATGCAGTTGTAGTTTTGCAGGTGTTAGAGCAGGAGATGAGGTTTGATAGGCATACTGCAGTTCTGTCACCCGAGTAACCAGAGTACGTCTTTGTGAGCGAAGTCTTGCCAGATTGAAAAGCCCTCCATCAAAACGAAATTTAATCTCCATGCCTAAATTGTTTGCAGATGATTCTTGCAGCATGGCAGCCATGTACAGTGCAATGAGTGTAGGAGTGAACACAGCCTTATTTCAACCCATGAATGATTAGGAACGAATCTGATACTGAGTGACCATGAAGAACCTGTCCAGACATGCCATCATGAAGAGCTTAAACAAATTCCACGTAACGTTCAGGACATCCAAAATGCCTCAATATGTTCCATATAGCAGATCTTGGTACTGAATCAAAGGCTTTTCCAAGATCATAGAAAACTAAATACAGAGGCTGCTGTTGCTCTCTGCATTTTTCTTGGAGTTGTCTAGCACTGAATATCATATCTGTTGTGCTTCTGAAGGTTGGGAAACCACATTGAGACTCAGGAAAAATCCTCTCTGAGATAACTTGGAGCGGGTTTGATAGAAATCTTGCGAGAATTTTACCTGCAATTGACAAAAGCGATATACCACGGTAGTTGAAGATAGCGATGATGGTAGCATTCTTCAAGTCATCAGGTACTTCTCAAGTTTTCCAAATCAAGAGGATGAGTGTGAATGTCTAGTTTTCAAGGGTATACCTCCATTTTGTATCAGTTCCAGAGGAATGTTATCAGGTCCAGGAGCCTTTCTTGGTTTTAGTTGAGTGCTTTGGTGAAGTCTCTGTATGTGAGTGGAACTGCCATTCATGGTTGTTGGGGCTGCTGAAGGACATTACAAAGAAGTCTTCAGCAACATTGGAGGCATGATTTAGAAGCACAGAGAAATGTTCCTTCCAACACTCTAAAATTTCTCCATTATCAGTTAAAATGATGGAGTTGTCAGCAGTCTTCAATAACCTCGATGAAGATTGAATTGGACCTTTATGCCAGCATAGAAATTTTGCAGGTCACAGGCATCAGGTAGTCTTTGCAGTTCTTCAGCTTTTTGTTGCCACCAGTTATTTTTGATTTCCCTAATTTTTGCGTGACATTTTCCTTTAAGTTCCAAGAAATGTGATTTCTTACAATAGAAGTCAGATCTTGAAGATAAGATAGATGGGATTCCCATTTGGGATTGATAAGACACTTAATTTCTTCATTATTTTCATCAAACCAGTCTTGTCTTTTACTCACAAAAACAATTGTTTCCTCAGCTGACTCAGTGATGACCTTCTGAAGCGTGGCCCACTCCTGATTTGTACTATAACTGCTGACTGGATGACTAGCCTGTTTGTTTGTGATTGAATTTCTGTAATCTGTAATGGCTTGGTCTTAATGACAGTTTGTGCTGATAGCCTGCAGTCTAATATCTTGGAACTTGAAAATAGGTGCACTGAGTAACTGAATGTCAGGTTGGGAATACAAAGCTGGTACAGCTAGATAATTTCAAGTAGGTATTTAGGATGTATATTATTTTTGCCATTGTTAGTTATTCTGCTACCCAAGTAACAATATTCATCTACTTCATTTCATAATCTAATATTTCCTGCATCACCTAAATTGAACTTGAAAATAGGTGCACTAAGTACAATATGAAAATTAGCCTTTCCAAGACAAAACTAATATCAGTAGATACGAAATCTAAGAGAACTGAATGTTCGTCGGATGGGGACAATAAGCCTTGAGCAGACCTCTTGGTGCTATTCGACAGCAGTAAGCTATGTGCTGGCACCGGGTTTCACCCTCTCCCTACTATCATATATCATGTCGTATTTTTCAGTAGGCCTAATTAAGGACACTTTTATTCTCCGTCCCGTGGAGTAGGGAAAATAATAGTAATCCACCAGCTGTAATAATCACATAACCACATTTCAGTAGAATTGTAGTGAAGATAAGGTATAATATATTAGATAGTATCTTGCCAGTTATATTCGTGTTTTTCTTCGTGTACGGCAATCCTTTCGTTACTTAAGCATTTAACCAAACGCAGTGTAGTGTAGTGTAGATACATTGTAGTATAGATACAGTACATTTAGATAGTGCCGTATCGTGCCTGCTATATTCGTGTGTTATCTTTCGTGTGTATCTATTAGACCGTAATACTAATAATAATTTGTCTAAGCATTCGTTCGTAATCTTTGAGTACAGTAGTTCTTGCACATTTCATTTCTGTTGTGCTTAGTAGTGACATACGGTATCGGTATCGTAATTAGGATATGTCTGAAAGTAGTTTAAAAATAACTGTAGTGTACTGTACAGTAGTATACGAGTAATATCCTATTAGAATTTAGTGTGCTTATTTTATTGTTGTAAAATATTTTGTGTAGTACTGGTATAGTAGAGGTATCCGTAGAAACTCTTACTAAAATACTGTTGTTGGAATTAGAATAGGCTTAATTGCAGTTTGGAATTGTGTAGTTCTTGTGTATTACTTTCGATATTCAGTAATTAACAGCAGTTTTTATCCTGTTAGGGGTTGTAGGATAAAAAATAGAGCACGACTAAGTAGTATTGTAGTATAGTCGCATATTAATTACCTTATTGTTGTGTACTATCCCAGCAATATATCCTTCCATTCATTTATTTTTTGCAAATAAGTTATATTATTTTTAATTTCACATTTTTCCATAAAGAATGGCTAAGGAGCGCAAGTGTACGAACTGTGGGTATGGCGAGGCATTGAGGGGTATGAGGAAGGAGTTGGAAAGTTTGAGGGAGATAATTAGGATTCTCACAGAAGACAGGAAGGAAGATAGGACTCCCTCAAACAATGTACCGGTACAGGTTACAGAAGGTGTAAAAGAGGGAGGGGAAGGAAAGGGAGGAGTTGTAGAAGACAGGTGGTCTAATGTTCTAAGGGGAAGGAGATTGCAGGCTAAGGGCTCTATTCAGGATCAGAATTCAGGACAGGTGTCTGTGCGAAATCAGTACGAGTCACTCCAGGTAGAACAACAGAGGGAAGATGAGGGACAGGGAACCGTTGCTGAGATGTGAGGAAGTAGGAGGAAGGGAAAAGGTAGAAAAGGGAAATGTAGAGTAGAGGATAGGAAAAGACAGGTGGAACAGGGTCATCGGAAGGAGAAAAGGGAGGAGGAAGTAGCTTCTGCAGCTATCAGGAAAGATAGGGCTGATCAGGAGGGGAGGGGATCAAATGAGGTGGGTAGGGTTGAGGCTCTGGTCATGGGGGATTCCATCGTTAGACACATGGGGAAAGTGTGTGGAGGAAAGGGAACCCGGGTAGAATGTTATCCAGGAATTAGGTTGAGGCAGATGTTGAAGAAAGTAGAAGAGAGGAAGGATGGGAAGGGAAGGTGGTAGTGTTTCACATTGGTACCAACAACGTAAGGCAAGCTGATATAAATACCAACATAGTTGGAGATGTGTGGGATCTGGTAAATGCAGCACGGGTGAAGTTTAAGAAAGCGGAGATTGTTATTAGTGGAATATTGTGTAGGAGGGATACTGACTGGAGGGTGATTGGGGATTTAAATGAGACTATGGAGTGGGTATGTGGGAAACTGGGAGTGAAATTTCTAGATCCTAATGGGTGGGTAGGAGATAGGGATCTGCGCTCGGATGGCCTTCATTTAAACCGCAGTGGTACGTATAAGTTAGGAAATTTGTTTGGAAGGGTAATAGCGAGGTACATTCAGGGAAACGGGATGGCCTAGGGAGTGGTGATAAGGGAACAGGGAACTGGAAATCAAGTAGGGATGACAAAAAATTGTTAGTGTTGAACTGTAGAAGTATTGCAAAGAAAGGAATAGAATTAAGTAATTTAATAGATATATATTTACCAGATATTGTAATAGGAGTTGAATCATGGCTGAGAAATGATATAATGGATGCAGAAATTTTCTCACGGCACTGGAGTGTGTATCGTAGAGATAGGATAGGAATGGTGGGAAGGGGAGTGTTCATTCTGGTGAAAGACGAATTTGTAAGCTACGAAAAAGTTAAAGATGAGACACATGAAATTCTAGGTGTAAGGCTCATTTCTAAAGATAATAGGCAACTTGATATATTTGGAGTGTACAGATCGGGAAAGGGTAGCACTGACGCGGATTCGGAATTATTTGATAGGATAGTCAGCTATGTGGGAAACGACATGGAAAGAAATGTGATTGTAGCGGGAGATCTGAATTTGCCAGATGTCAATTGGGAAGGAAATGCGAACGACAGGAAGCATGACCAACAAATGGCAAATAAGTTAATATGGGAAGGACAGCCGATTCAGAAAGTGATGGAACCAACCAGAGGGAAAAATATCCTGGATGTCGTGCTGATAAAACCAGATGAGCTCTATAGGGAAACTGAAGTAATAGATGGTATTAGTGATCATGAAGCTGTTTTTGTGGTAGTCAAAAATAAATGTGATAGAAAGGAAGGTCTTAAAAGTAGGACTATTAGGCGGTACCATATGGCTGATAAAGCAGGCATGAGGCAGTTTCTAAAAAGTAACTATGATCGGTGGAAAACAGTAAATAAAAATGTAAACAGACTCTGGGATGGGTTTAAAGAAATTGTTGAGGAATGCGAAAACAGGTTTGTACCTTTAAGGGTGGTAAGGAATGGTAAAGACCCACCTTATTATAATAGAGAAATAAAGAGACTAAGAAGGAGGTGCAGACTGGAAAGAAATAGAGTTAGAAATGGCTGTGGAAGTAAGGAGAAATTGAAGGAACTTACTAGAAAATTGAATCTAGCAAAGAAGGCAGCTAAGGATAATATGATGGCAAGCATAATTGGCAGTCATACAAATTTTAGTGAAAAATGGAAGGGTATGTATAGGTATTTTAAGACAGAAACAGGTTCCAAGAAGGATATTCCAGGAATAATTAATGAACAAGGCGAGTGTGTATGTGAGGATCTTCAAAAGGCAGAAGTATTCAGTCAGCAGTATGTAAAGATTGTTGGTTATAAGGATAAGGTCGAGTTAGAGGAGGAGACTAAGGCCAAAGAAGTAATAAAATTTACATATGATAACAATGACATTTACAATAAGATACAAAAGTTGAAAACTAGAAAAGCGGCTGGAATTGATCAGATTTCTGAGGATATACTAAAGACAATGGGTTGGGATATAGTACCATATCTGAAGTACTTATATGATTATTGTTTGGTCGGAGGAGCTATACCAGATGAATGGAGAGTTGCTATAGTAGCCCCTGTGTATAAAGGAAAGGGTGATAGACATAAAGCAGAAAATTACAGGCCAGTAAGTTTGACATGCATTGTATGTAAGCTTTGGGAAGGCATTCTTTCTGATTATATTAGACATGTTTGTGAAATTAATAACTGGTTCGATAGAAGACAATTCAGTTTTAGGAAAGGTTATTCCACTGAACCTCAACTTGTAGGATTCCAGCAAGATATAGCAGATATCTTGGATTCTGGAGGTCAAATGGACTGTATCGCGATTGACCTGTCTAAAGCATTTGATAGGGTGGATCATGGGAGACTACTGGCAAAAATGAGTGCAATTGGACTAGACAAAAGAGTGACTGAATGGGTTGCTATATTTCTAGAAAATAGATCTCAGAAAATTAGAGTAGGTGAAGCTTTATCTGACCCTGTAATAATTAAGAGGGGAATTCCTCAAGGCAGTATTATCAGACCTTTATGTTTTCTTATATATATAAATGATCTGAGTAAAGGAGTGGAATCGGAGGTAAGGCTTTTTGCGGATGATGTTATTCTCTATAGAGTAATAAATAAGTTACAAGACTGTGAGCAACTGCAACGTGACCTCGAAAATGTTGTGAGATGGACAGCAGGCAATGGTATGTTGATAAACGGGGTTAAAAGTCAGGTTGTGAGTTTCACAAATAGGAAAAGTCCTCTGAGTTTTAATTACTGCATTGATGGGGTGAAAGTTCCTTTTGGGGATCATTGTAAGTATCTAGGTGTTAATATAAGGAAAGATCTTCATTGGGGTAATCACATAAATGGGATTGTAAATAAAGGGTACAGATCTCTGCACATGGTTATGAGGGTGTTTAGGGGTTGTAGTAAGGATGTAAAGGAGAGTGCATATAAGTCTCTGGTAAGACCCCAACCAGAGTATGGTTCCAGTGTATGGGACCCTCACCAGGATTACCTGATTCAAGAACTGGAAAAAATCCAAAGAAAAGCAGCTCGATTTGTTCTGGGTGATTTCCGACAAAAGAGTAGCGTTACAAAAATGTTGCAATGTTTGGGTTGGGAAGAATTGAGAGAAAGAAGAAAAGCTGCTCGACTAAGTGGTATGTTTTGAACTGTCAGCGGAGAGATGGCGTGGAATGACATTAGTAGACGAATAAGTTTGAGTGGCGTTTATAAAAGTAGGAAAGATCACAATATGAAGATAAAGTTGGAATTCAAGAGGACAAACTGGAGCAAATATTCACTTATAGGAAGGGGAGTTAGGGATTGGAATAATTTACCAAGGGAGACGTTCAATAAATTTCCAATTTCTTTGAAATCATTTAGGAAAAGGCTAGGAAAGCAACAGATAAGGAATCTGCCACCTGGGCGACTGCCCTAAATGCAGATCAATATTGATTGATTGATTGATTGATTGATTGATTGATTGATTGATTGATTGATTGATTGATTGATTGATTGATTGATTGATTGATTGATTGATTGGAACTTGAAAATAGGTGCACTGAGTAACTGAATGTCAGGTTGGGAATACCATGCTGGTACAGCTAAATAATTTCAGAACTCCCTATTCTTACACAGTGATTTATGCAAGATGGTTTCACATCTCACACAGCTAACGATGTTTTTGATAGGAGTATTTGGTGATCGTGTAATATCTCATCGTTAACCACAGTACAACATTCAACAGATCTGTTGGTTCTACAATTATGTCTCTGAATGTTTATTTCATTTTGTATTGTTAGTTTCTGTTTATTTTCTTTTTGTAAAATTTCCATGAGGACTTCTAAGTCTTCCCAGGCTTATAACCTAAATAAGTATTTGAGGACTGCTAGAATGAAAACTTATATCAACAGCTTCTTGTGAGATCAATGTTAGAATAACTGTAGTGGGCTAAGGATCTGTAGAGTTGTAAATATTTGTACAGTATCAGTGCGTTTCTGTGTTTAATTTACAGGGTTGCGCACAAATAGTTGACACATTTGAAAATCAAATATAAATTGCAACTTATGTACTATGTTGTTCAAATTTCGTGCACACCTTCCCTGTTTCATGGAAATAACTGTTGAGGTGACAATGCTGCTTTGTTTCTGAATGCCTGCATTCCACTGAGCTTTCTGCCGTGGCTGACTCTCCGTTCAACAGCGCGCTGAAACAGTTATCTTTTATTGCGAATCAAAAAGTGTTATGGTGACACAAAGGAAATTTCAAGCTGTATTTCAGAATAGGTGGGCTCCAGTAAGGAATGCCATCCTTTGCTTATACAGAAACTTTGAAAACAAGGCAGTGTGAAGGAAGAAAAGCAACCACGTGCACCAGCAGTTCGGTCTCCTGAAAACATCGCTGCACTGAGGGTCGCCATGCAGCGCAGCCCACATAAGTCAACATGGGGAGCTCATGATAAAGTGGAATATCGCGCCTTTCAGTTCAAAGAATGTTACACGGTAACCTTCAATTGTGCCCGTACAAAATTACTGTTCTACAGAAGTTAACAGATCTTCACAGGCAGAAGAGATTGCAGTATGCCTTATGGGCTCAAGATAAAGATGAAGTACTGTTTAACACTTGGATCTCTGATGAAGCCTATTTTCACCTCAACGGGGCAGTTTATAACCAAAATGTGTGGTGTTAGGCTACAGAAAAACCAGACATTATTCATGAAGAAACCACGTATGGGGAAAAAGTAAATGTGTGGGTAGCTCTGTCAAGCCATGGATTAATTGGACCATTTTTCTTCAGTCAGACAGTTAATGCACAGTGATACAAGGACATGCTGGAGAATGAATTCATGCCTCAACTTCTCGCTACAGAACTCCCTATTCATACACAGTGGTTTATGCAAGATGGTGCAACATCTCACACAGCTAATGATGTTTTTGAGAGGAGTATTTGGTGATCGTGTAATATCTCATCATTGCCCACAGTACAACAATAATGGCGAGTTCTTCTGGCCTACTTTAAGCCCAGATTTAAAACATTATGACTTCTTTTTATGGGGATGTTTGAAAGAAAAACTCTTTGCTTCAAAGACTTCAAAGCCGCATGGGAATGCATGGTCGGATTGTGCAGCTCTGCAGTGAAAATTATGAAGACCTGTGCCGCAAAGTTGTCAGAAACATGTGTACTCGTCTCGAAGAGATTGTCTGCGCAGTAGAGGCCACATTGAACATGTGATATAGTGAAATGTATTTCCATGGTCCAAGCTACCTATGTCTACAATTCCATTAATGTTCTGTGAAAAATAAAGTTGTTATACTAAAATTAAATGTGTCAGCTATTTGTGCACCACCCTGTATTATTTTAAGTAACTTTAAGCACAATTTTCTTACTCCAAGTAAAATTTTACAGAAACAATATTTGAGATGTTACTGTAAGTGGTGTTAACATTGATATATTCTGCTTGCTACTGTTCTCTTCACTTATTCTCAAAGTACTGTAAATTATTTTGAAAAACTGAACTCTTAACAGAAAAAAAATAGGCCTACATTCATTTACACAAGTATTCATGTGTCAACTGTGGAAGTTTATGATGGTAAAAGAAAAAAAATAACCACAGCAGTAAATACAGAGGTCTTACATAATATTGTATGTACAATTTAAGGAGGCACAAACCTCTTCTAAATAATAAGTTGTGAGGTTCGAATATATTTCGAAGGTCATGAAGAGGACATAGCCTTGAAAATCAAATACTGTAAGATGAGTTGACTAAGCGATGCTAGGTGAGGAAAACAAAAGGAGTGGAATCTGGCATATATGAAAGAATAAATTCATCAGTAAATTACCGTCAGTGCCTCTAAGTCCATAATGAACTGGTGACTGGTAAAAATGAGCTTCACCAACTTAATTCTATTTAAACTTTGAAAGCTAATCTTCCCATTCCTATGATTCCCCTTGGGGTTAATTTTATGGTTATAAATGTTTCTCATTTAATATTGCAACTTATACAAGAAGAACAATTACAATATATTTTTACAAGATAGACAACTAATGAACAATTATATAGATTATACTTCACAACACAGAAAACATACCTGAAGAATATCTCCTGTTTTGAATGCAATCCCAGCCTGTGCACATGGAATTAAATCATCCTCCAAAGGATCATAATCAAACTGAGCACGAACAAATATCTGAAAAGATACAAACTAGGGCTAGCTCATTTGTCATATTTAACACTACACTAATAAGCTATATTTGTTTTTGAGACAGAAAGTTACAAGGAAGACAACTGTACAGCATTATTATGTCCACTATAAATAAAATTTAAGCATATATTTATGGTTCAAAATCAAATGCAGAAAATAAAACAGTCTGTACCAAAATACTGTAATATCTGAAATGAAAGAATATGATCTAATCAGAGATGATTCCACATTTTTAATGTCATAGAATGAGAGCCCTTCAACAATGTCAAACAGACATTCAAAATGTGTTTTTACAAATAACACTAAAAGCAGAGTTCTGGAGAGGACAACACAAGTGCAAATCAAGTCATATATGCAGAAAAAGAGAAATTATGAAAGGAACACCTAATAAGAAAAACAAAGTGACAGGTCAGTGTGGGAAGAGGAAGAAATAGAAAGAAAACACAAAAGGACAAGGGCAGTCTCTACATCTTCACACATGGGCAACCTCCTTTTTCCTGCGTTTATCTGGCTTTCTTCTCATACTACACTTCCCAAATCGAGACTATCAAGATGATCCCTGAATGAGTGCTGATACCCACCCTTCTGATGAAGGTGGGAAGCAGAAATGAGCTTGTTGGAGGCTGACAAGAAACATGTGGATGAACTGGGATTGACGAGGAGAGAGCTAATCTATATGAAGATGTGGAGATTGTCCTTGTTCTTTTGTGTTTTATTGCTATTTCTCCCCTCTTACTACACTGACCTGTCATTGTGTCTTTCCTGTTATGTGTTCCTTTTATCTGTTTCATCTCTCTTTCTCTCTCTATATATATATATAAAAAAGAACATGTCTTGACTGACTGACTGATTCATCATCGCCGAGCCAAAACTACTGGACATAAAGAAATGAAATTTTGGGAATACATTTATATTAGGGTGTAGGTGCTCAGGGAGGATTTTTGGATATTCCGTTGCTAAGGGGGTGAATATTTAAAATGAGGATATCTATATCTCATAAACTTAAAAATTTACAGACGTAAACATTGGTATTTGGAATCTCCTTTAAAATAAAGAAACACATATTTTTTCGTTTTTGGAAAATCCCATTGGGGGAGGGGATGAAAAAGGGCGAAAAGGAGTTCAACATCTGTTATGAGGAGACTTATATCTCAAAAACTGAAGATGTCACAGACATGAAAACTGGTATTTGGAATCTCCTTTGAAAATAAAGAAACATGTATTTTTGTTTTTTTGGATAATTTGATGAATAATGGGTGAACAGGAGTGAAGAAACGGGGTGAATTTCTAAAAAGACTATATCTGCAAATTATCTCAGACATGTAACATATTACAGACTACAAAACTGGTATTTGGAATTTCCTGTAAAATTAAAGAAACATAAATATTTTTTGTTCAGAAAAACCACTTAAGGGGAACTGAAAAAGGGGGTGAATTTTTAAAATTACCATATCTACAGTATATCTCAAAAACTTCACTTGTTGCAGACATGAAAATTGGTATGTGGAATCTCCATTAAAAATAAGGAAACACGTATTCTTTAGTTTTCGGAAAAAAAAAAAAACCTTAATGGGAGCGGGGGGGGGGGGGCTGAAAGAATGGAAAGTTGAATTATTTGTATGATAATGTATATATACCAACAAATCTAAAGATGTTACAAACATGAAAACTGGTATTTGGAATCTCCTTTAAAAATAAAGAAACACGCATTTGGGGGCGAATCAACTTGGTGGGGGGTATGAAAACGGAGACGAATTCCTTTTACAAGGATACATATACCTCAAAATCTGAAGATGTTACAGTCATGATAATTGGTATTTGGAAGCTCTTTTAAAGAAACGGGTACTGTTTGTTTTTAGAAAATTCACTTGAGTGGTGAGTGTGAATGGAAGTAAAAAAATTGAATTCTTTTTCTGGAGAAACCTATATCTCAAAACTGAAGGTAACAGATGTGGAAATTGGTATTTAAAGTCTCCTTTAAAACTAAAGAAACACACATTTGTTGTTTTTTTTTTCCTGGAAAATTGATGTAAGGGGTGTGGGGTTGAAAATAAGTAAATAAGGAGTTGAAATATGTTTATGAGGATACTTTATCTTAAAAACTGAAGTGTTACAGACGTGAAAGTTCGTATTTTGAATTTCCTTTCAAAATAAAGAAACATATATTTTTTTTTGTTTTCGGAAAGTCCACTTGAATACCTGCTGGCAAAAGCGTTGTAACCCTCAAAATGCAATTTTTTATATTGATACAACGTTTCTACACCCGCATGACCCGTGGTGAAATTTAAAAAAAGAGAAAAAGGAGCTTAACGTTCAAATTTGCCAACATAAATTCCTACGTGCCTCACTCTGACCACATACATCATTTATGCATGGAAACCAAGCATTCTAGAAAAGTAAGGGTTACAACGTTTTTGCCGGCAGGTATTCACTTAAGGCAGGAGAGGGATGGAAAGAAGTCAAGAAGAAGATTTTGAATTATTCTTATGAGTATACATTTATCTCAAACACTGAAGGTTTTACAGACGTACAGACATGAAAACTGGTATTTGAAATCTCCTTTAAAAATAATAAAACACATATTTTTTTTGTTTCAGAAAATCCAGTTAAGGGGCTGAATAGAATTGGAAAAGCGGGAGAATTTTTTCAATGAGTATTGGTATATCTACATTATATGTCATAAACTTAATATGTCAGAGACAAGAAACTTGGTGTTTGGAAAGTCCTTTAAAAATACAGGAACATGTACCTTTTTGTTTTTGGAGAAGGCACTTAACGGGTGGTGAAAAGAAGAGAAAAATAATTTAATTATTTTATATGAGGATACTTATCTATATATATAAAATAACTTGTCCTGACTGACTGACTGACTGACTGACTGATTCATCATCGCCGAGCCAAAACTACTGGACATAAAGAAATGAAATTTTGGGGATATATTCATATTAAGATGTAGGTGCTCGCTAAGAGAGGATTTTTGGATATTCCGTCGCTAACGGGGTGAAAAGGGGGGTGAAATTTTAAAATGAGTGTATCTATATCTCAAAACTTTAAAAGTTTACAGATGTAAAAATTGGTATTTAGAATCTTCTTTAAAAATAAGGAAACACGTATTTCTTTTGTTTTCAGAAAATCCCAACAGGAGGGGTGAAAAAGGGTGAAAAAGGGGTTGAATGCCTTTAATCGGGATACCGGTACTTATATCTCAGAAACTGATGATAGTACAGACCTGAAAATTGGTACTTTTGATCTCTTTTAAAAATAAAGAAACACGTATTTTTTTTGTTTCTGGAAAATCCAATTAATGGGAGGGTGAAAAGGGGGGTGAATTTTTAAAACGAGTGCATCTATATCTCAAAAATTTTAAAGTTTACAGATGTAAAAATTGGTATTTAGAATCTTCATTAAAAATAAAGAAACACGTATTTCTTTGTTTTCGGAAAATCCCAATAGGAGGGGTGAAAAGGGGTGAAAAATGGGTTGAATGCCTTTAATGAGGATACTTATATCTCAGAAACTAAAGATATTACAGACCTGAAAATAGGTGTTTGGGATCTCCTTTAAAAATAAACACGTATTCTTTTGTTTTAGGAAAATCCCAATAGGAAGGGTGGAAAAGGGTGAAAAAGGGGTTGAATGCCTTTAATGAGGCTACTTATATTTCAGAACCTGAAGATATTACAGACCTGAAAATTGGTATTTGGGATCTACTTTAAAAATAAAGAAGTATTTTTTTGTTTTTGGAAAATCCAAATAATGGGGGTGAAAAGTGGGGTGATTTTTTAAAATGAGTGTGTCTACATCTTAAAACTTTAAAAGTTTACAGATGTAAAAACTAATATTTAGAAACTCCATTAAGGAACACATATATTTTTATTTTTTTTTGTTTTCTGTAAATCCCAATAGGAGGGGTGTAAAAGGGTGAATAATGGGTTGAATATCTTTAATGAGGATACATATATCTCAGAAACTGAAGATTTTACAGAACTGAAAATTTGTATATTTTGTTTTTGGAAAATCCAATTAATGGCGGTTAAACAGGAGTGACAAATTGGGGTGAATTTTTCGAAAGACAACATCTACAGAATATCTGAGAAATGTAAAATGTTACAGACGTAAAAAAGTGGGTATTTTGAATTTCCTGTAAATGTTAAGAAACATAGGTGATTTGTTTTCGGAAACTCCACTTAAGGGGAAATAAAAAGGGGTGAAATTTTAAAATGAGAATTTCTACAGTATATCTTAAAAAACTTAACATGTTACAGAAGTGAAAAAAAATAATTTTAATCTCTATTAAAAATAAAGAAACATGTATTTTTTGTTTTCGGAAATACCACTTGGGTGGAAGGGGGGGGGTAAAATTGGTGAAAATGGAGTTGATTTCTTTTAATTAGGCTACTTATATCTCAAAAATGAAGATGTTACAGATGTGAAATTTGATATTTGGAATCTGCTTTAAAAGTAAAGAAACATGTGTTCTCGGAAAATCCGAGGAAGCGATGGGGGGGGGGGAACAATTGAAAATATATTGACTTAATTGTATGAGAATACATACATCTAATAAAAACTAAAGTTGTTACAGACATGAAAATTGGTATTTGGATCTCCTTTAAAAACAAAGAAAACTGTGTTTTGGGGGGGAAACCATATTGGGGGGCGGGAGTGAAAAGGAGTTGAATTCCTTTCATGAGGACACAAAAATCAAAAACTGAAGAAGTTAGAATCGTGATAATTCGTATTTAGAAGATCCTTTACTATTAAAGAAACAAGTATTTTTTGCTGGAAAATTCACTTGGGGGGGGGAGGGGGATTGTGAAAGGAAGTGAAAAAAGAATATTATTTTTATGGGGATACTTAGATCTCAAAAATGAAGGTAATAGACATGAACATTGGTGTTTGGAATCTCCTTTAAACATAAAGAAACACTCCTTATAATTTTTGTTTTTTTGGGAGGGTAAATAAACTTAACAGCAGTGGGGTGTAAAAGGAGGTGAGACCAATTGATTTTACTGTCCATAATGTACTTATAAGGAGCCTCCGTTGCTCAGGCGGCAGCGCGCCGGCCTCTCACAACTGGGTTCCGTGTTTCAAATCCCGGTCACTCCATGTGATATTCGTGCTGGACAAAACAGAGGCGGGACAGGTTTTTCTCCAGATACTCTGGTTTCCCCTGTCATCATTCATTCCAGCAACACTGTCCAATATTTCATTTCATTTGTCATTCATCGATCATTGCCCCAGAGGAGTGCTTCGGCAGCCGGCACAGTTCCTGTTGTCGCCGCTAGATGGGGCTTTATTCATTCCATTCCTGACCCTGTCGAATGACTGGAAACAGCCTGTAGATTTTCGATGTACTTATTCTGATCATAAACCGATCAATTTTAATCCTTCCTGGGTTCGTTTTCAACAGTCATCTTTTCCTTCGGAGAACGTTCTTAGATTACAGTAGATTCTCCTGGCATATAAATAAAAATTTAAACACATTTGAAATAAACGACAGGAATGCGATTGACCGACAAATTGTTCACCTCTATATTAAGGTCAATAATGCACAGAAGTATGTCATTCATATTGCCAGAAATCCCGCACACTTGCCTACGCGCGACAATGGTGCTGGTCACATTGTCAACAATGACAATGGCAGCAGATGTAATTTACCGCCAAGTAGCGGTCTTGCATCTTGCTGTGGGGTCCATAACATCTAATAATAATAATAATAATAATAATAATAATAATAATAATAATAATAATAACAACAACAACAATAACAATAATAATAATATTGCTCTGGACCGTCGTCAAATGTGCGGACCGCGCGTCCTGGATGGGTAATGACTAAGAATGCAGTCCGGCCGCGGCTTCACTACCGCCAAGGTACCCAAGACGACACCACGCTGGATCTCCTGAAGGATTTGATCCATATTAAAAATGCTTATAGGAAAAGATGGCAAAGATTTAGGGACCCAACTGACCGGGTGGAATACCTGGACCTAGCCCGGGAAGTACGAAATCGGTTGCTGAAAAGAAAGATTGAAAAATGGGAGGAAACTTGCTGTAATCTATTAGAAAACAAGTCAGATCGGGAATTTTGGCCGATTCTCTCAGAAAACGAGTCAGATCGTGAATTTCGGCGAATTATATATAAAACATTAAGCATTCAATTATAAATTTCAGTATAATACCGTAGCGAAGCACGGGTATCTTGCTAGTTTTAAAATAATGTTTTAAGCAATTAAAATTACAAAACCCTCATCCCAATTGAACTATGCATATTATTTCATAATGGTGCTTCTGTACTATTTGCAGAATTTTACGAAAACTGGCCTATTCAAGTGCGGCCTGTGAACATGTCTAAGGTTTCCAAAATGGCCCTCGAGCCCCTACAATTTGGAAACCCCTGCTCTAGCTGTCGGCTGGGATGGGTTTATTGAACTGCCACATAGACCCTGAGTCTCACACTGTTCTGTCAGAGTCATTTAAACAGCAAAAGTAATAAAACATATCTAATCCAAGAATTAAGTCTGCTAAGAATACAAAATGACAAACAATAGACATGATTATTCTACATTACTCCATAACAAGTGTTCATTTATGATTCATATGTCCCTACATAGTATCAGATCATTTGAAGATAAATTTCCAGGAGTTCAAAGTTATAATGCGATTCATATATTCAAATGATAAGAAGTGGGTTCGATAAAGCTCGCGGAAGAAAATCTTGATGAAACTGCGCAGTGCAATGCCTTTCTCAGCAAATGGGAATTTTTAATGGTTCTGTACAAAAGGCTAAGAAGTTACATGGGCTAAAGCAGTACAAAGTTATTAAGGTGCACAAACTTAAACCATGAAGGCCTTTGGAGGGGTGGAAGATAAAGGCTTCCGCTGTCCATAACATCAGCACTTGGCGAGGTAAAGTGATTAGCTCTATGGTTATCCACCTTGGCCCCCAGGAATTAACCTGATACTCATTTTTGGTAGAGGCTGAGTGAACCTCAGGGCCATGTACACCTTCAGAAGTGGAAATACTGTTTCTTCTACATAAGACTATTATTTTAAAAATTGTGTCTTAGACTTTTCCCAATCATCTGAGGTCGGCACGAATGTGAATTATGCTCAGTTTTCATGCTGGATGCCCTTTCTGGTGCCTACCCAATGTGGAGAGAAGTATTTTTGTGGTTGTTGGTAGTGTGATATGTTGTATGTAGGTGTGTATTAAGTCAATCACAAAATCCTAGTTCCCAAACCAGAGGAAATAACTGCATACAGTTAAAATCCTTGTCCCGGCCAGGAATCAAACCTGGGGTGCTTTGAACCAAAGGCCAGTATGCTAACCATTCAGCCAAGGAGCTGGACTTATGAAACTATGTACAGTACTTAACATCTATATAACGAGTCAAGTCATCACAAGTACTGTAAATAGTTTGATGCCAGACAAAGTGATACAAAGAAAATTCTATTTCAAAGATAAAAGAATGAACACTTCAGTCATTCTCCAGCAGAGACAAACTAATAACATGGTGAAAACTCAGTCTCAGAAAGGTAAATGTAGAAGAATATTCACTGCTGTTAAGTCAGAGCTAGCTATGATATAATTCTGTAACAATTAGGAAATAAAAATACAGTAACTCTAAGAGCCAATAAGCACATTTCAGAAAATTGAATTGTGTCTCCACAGCATCTGAAATTACCAAGTTGACATCTAAAACATCACCCATTCATCTCATTTTATTCTGACGTTACTGCTACAAGTTAGAAATTATTTTTTCACTGACATTCTGACTTATTGCAGAATTAAGAATGACTAAGATTCTCCTTGCATCACTAAATAGAATTATTAAAAATTAAATTTATGATCATGACTGTAAAGATTAGTAATTATATTAAATATTAAATATAACAATACTTTTACTTGATATAAAATTTAAAAGCTAGATTAGTGTTAATAGATATGAAGCTTAACAGATGATCAATAAATGAGAAAATTACAATTCAATTATATAAGAATCCTATTTCTGTTTAATATAACTCAATGTTAAGCATCTTATTACAAACATTATTATTATTAATTATGAAACTATTTAAATGCAACTTGTATAATATTCCAACTGAAAATTATGAGAGTTTTTCATATAAAATGCATGCTTCAAAATGTTTAATTCAAGAACTAATGAAACCAAAACTTCAAAATGTTCTGTGCAATTTAAAATTTTACTTATTTGGACTTGTGTACATTCATGTGATACATACAGTTCATAAAAAGCTAATTATTACTGCTTATATGATGTTAAGAAGTATCATACATAGATTGCCATTTATGATAAATGTTTCTCATAGAAAAGAAGCTTTTTAAAATCTGAGGATCAGGCATTTCTACAGCCTTGAGCAAATAAAAAATTAACTGTAAATGAGATAATGATCTATGCTATAAATATAAAAATAATAATGATAAAAACAATTTTTTACAAAATATTTTATGAAGTTTTCAAACCTTGCAAGAAACACTGTAGTAAAGAAAGCTGCAATACACATGCTTCTTAATGAGTAACTTCAACACAATTCTAACTGAAGCATAAGACTGTGGTTACTTGATAAACAATGTATTCTCCTAGCTGGTAGAGAAGTGTAAAAAATTAATATCCCCTTATTTTAAAACAGATATGAAGGCTGATCAAATGTTTGCATGGCAGCAACATGAAATAATTAGATGCAAACTGAAAGATACATGTAAATCTTCTGCCTGAAGCCAGTTCTTGATGGATACAGTACTTTTGCATCCATTTCTTGGCACAGGCCAGAGCAAAGTGTAGCTTCCACTGAAGTCCCAGTCTCATCCATGGCTGTGACAATATGGAAGTTGCTGGGGTATGGGTTGGGCTGAGTAATGACATTCAGAGCACATCCAGTGCATCTGAGGGTTGTGAAAGGTGTTGCTCATAGGGTGCTACAATAGCACGATCTGGCCTGGTGAGAAAAGCACTGGTGAACTCCCTCACTCGTCGTCTTGCCTAGTATGCCTCATTTTGGTGCTGCCATTGGTTTTTGTGGTTTTCCTATAGCTACATAGCCCTTCGTGTGCTATTTGAGGATCCAACCAGCCTCTGGCCTGATGACCTAACAGATAACATATAAATCTATGTACACTTTACAAGCCAAGTTGCCTTGTTCATAGTACTCTTACAATTACCATAGGCAGATCTATTTACTTGTCCCATGTTTTACACAATACTGCTCCTTCTTTTTACCAAAACAGTAGAGTTTGTATGGATAATTTACTTTGTACATGTACAACTACCAAGAAAAATTGCAGAAATATGTAGCTAGCATTCTAGCATACAGGATTAGGAAAGCTTAGAATATCTAATAAAAGAAATAGATGGCGTGCAGAGAAAAGCAGCAAGATTTGTAACAGGTAATTTCAGGAGATAAAGTAGTGTATCAGAAATGTTAGAGAAACTTGGAGGGGAAACTTTAAGTAAGAAAAGGGAGAAAACTAGACTTATAGGATTATATAGAGCCTATACAGGAGAGGAAGCATGGGGAGAAATCCTTGACAGGTTTCATTTGGAAAATAATTATATCAGTAGGGCTGACCACAAGTATAAAATTAGAAGGGATTTCATAAGAAGCGATTGGGGTAAATTTTCATTCATTAGGAAGGGTGTGAAGAAGTGGAACAGTCTACCAGGGGTAGTGTTTGATCCTTTTCCAAAATCTGTACAGATATTCAAGAAGAGAATAAACAGCAACAGAAAAAATAAATGAAGTGTTAGAGGGCATTCGACCAGTGCAGGTTATTATAAATAAAAAAAATGTGTGTGAATAAATTAATTCCATCCCCTGGTCTAAGGACTTTGGACAGCCAAAGTAGGGGACTGCCTGTAGGGGTGAAGTACAGTGGGGACTTCGAGGGCCCTGGGACCGCTACAATAGCTGTGAAGGCCCTTCAGGAACTCTGAAAAGTGGTAGCAAAAGGGGCTCTGGTTAAGACGCAGCAGGTCGTTATGCTACTTAGGTTCCAGAACGGGTAAAAATTTAAAAAAATAAAATAAATGCAATGTAAATATTAATCTTATACCAGTTGTATAGTATTATTTGAAGTAATTTCATATACTGTATATGAGTTGACTATGTTTGTAAGTACAGGAGATATTATAAGTAGAATTTTTTAAACAATAGAAATTTATTAAGGATGAGCTGTGTGTTTCATAGAAAAAATTGTTAGTGTAAATTGTATAATACTATATTCTAGGAAAATGTCTTCTTCTCTTGTTAATTTAAAATTTAGTGCTTGATAATAATGTATTTTGGTGTACCATTTGCCACGGAGGTAGACACCTCATTTGCAAATAAAGTGATTTTAATTTGATTTGAAGTTGCTTTCCATTGCATGTCTTTCTTTTACAGACGCATTTAGTGTGAATTATAAATGTATATTTTATTTATATGGGCTTCATAGCATTTAACATGGCCAATTGTAACCTTTTTTTAAGGATTAGTCTGATTCATTTCTTAAAAAATTATCTTTCATCAAAATTTTTACTGTGTACTATTCTGTGTCATTTGGCAGACCTAGAATATCAATCCTGGGTCAGATTAAATAAATGAATACAAAATTATGATATAAATATTTACCAGTATCCTTACTGCATCAAATTATTTACTCTGTCAGGGATTATTATTTATAACTCAAATTTTACAAGTATCAAATAATCCTAATTACAGTAATTTATTTGCTCGATACTGAACAACTTCTCTGGCAGCAAATTCAGCTATATAAACAAAATTATAATTTTGTCTGTACACATCAAATTATGGCCGCACACTTCATATCTATCTCAGATTAGGTACAAGCTGAAAATAGGTTCAGTTCAATTTTTGTCTATCTGCCTTTCTGTCTAGACGTTTGTCTAAACATCACGAGAAAACTAGCTCGACAAAATTTCTTTAAACTCTGTACTGAAGTTCAGGGATATCCATAAAGTGATCTAAGCTATATATTATTTGGTTAGTGTACAGTGATGTAGCAATATTAAAGTGAGCCAAAACAGGAAATGTCAAATTTCTCCATTAATATATTAACTGTATAAAAAAAACTGTACATTATAAAATGTAAAATATAATTTCTGATATTTTATGCATTTTAATAATACTAATAATAATAAAGATATTCATAATTATTATATTTTTCACAAACTTCCAAATATCTCCAGAAATGTTAGTCCTGTTTAAAAAGTGTACGTAACAATTACAGAAAAATATATTTTTCAGTCTTTTTTGGCTCATACAAATTTAGCATACAAGCTATAATAATAGAGATATTTACAAATCTAAATTTTTGGTGCAAAGTCCATCAATGCCAAATATCACTGGCCTGCAACATTCTAAGCCCATACAACTGATCAGCAACAACATTACACTGACTATTGTGTGAGTGTGTGTGTGTGTTTGTCCCCCCCCCCCCCCCCCCCCGGCTGCCAAACGTCTCTGTTAGATGACATTACTAATGCAAAACTAAGTACAGTAACTCAGTATAATGTTTAGTTATATCTGGGGTGTATGCTAGGCTAATTATTATTTGATTAGTGTACAGTGACATAGCAAAATAAAGGAAACCGGAACAGAAATTGTCAATTTTTTCCGTTGTTAATACTGTAGCTGCACCAGAAAACTGTGCACAATAAAAGTTTTGCAAAACAAATTTCCAATCTTTTATGTTTCATGCCCTTGCAATTAATAAAATGTTTTACAAACTTCTGAATATCTTTGGAAAAATTAGTTACAGTCATTTCTCTAATTTAAAAGTATTTGTGCCAATTAAATCTGTTCCATAGGTCCAAAATGCAAGAATTAGTTACTTTGTTAAGGATAACACAATAACTTAACAACAGATTTGACATTATGTAAGCAGAAATTCTGAATATATCAAAAAGCATCATCACAGAAGGTGTACATTCAAGAAAATGGGTGACAATAACTTCAAAGCACATTATGTGTTTTCCGGGCAGAAATGCAGGCAATGATTCACAATGTGCAAGAGTGCCACTCATGAGTATGTGTTCATGGTAAAAATGAGCTGCACTACAGTAGGATTATAAGATTGCAGGTTTTTTCTAAACTAGTTCAGTATCGTATATCAAGCTTGAGAAGGAAATCTGGAAATGAAGAATGATTAACTGAGAATTTCTTTCTCGTCATTGCCTTACTAGGTAAGTATTTAATTAAGGTACTTATCCTTACTATCTTTCCACATTCCCTAGCTTGATAATGCTGCTCCTATGCAACATACTTATGCAAAATTCAATAAATCATACCAAAATGAAGTAAAAATCTGGAAATGTCTGTTCAAGCTTTAATTCAAACAAGTATTTCCCTGTATTTTTCTTAGTATGTTGCATTCAACTCATATTTCCTGTTACATAGTCATTAGGCCTGCAATGCTAAGTTAGAAGAGACATACCTGTCATAATATCAGAACGAAAACTTATGCTACTTATTATTGCAAATCTGAAAGTATAATAACCAAAATTTTCCTCACTATTTTTCTCTATAAAATCCTCTTTCTGATGTAATCTCAGGCTAACCATTATCTTATTGCTAAATGTTCAAAGAAGAATCACAGTTAGGCCTAATATCAAGACACTTGTTCCATTATATACTGCCAAAGTGCTGACTGTGAGT
This sequence comes from Anabrus simplex, assembly GCF_040414725.1. Taxonomy (NCBI): domain Eukaryota; kingdom Metazoa; phylum Arthropoda; class Insecta; order Orthoptera; family Tettigoniidae; genus Anabrus; species Anabrus simplex. The sequence goes on from NC_090265.1 coordinate 1,376,875,780, forward strand.
AGTATTTCACAAGATCTATATAGTGGTGCAGGCTTTCATGGCCAGTGTCAACCAACAAGCTTTGATCTTTATATGTGATATTAGGTCATTCTGACATTTTAAAAGTACAGATGTTTTCACCACTTGTCAACAGCCTGTCAAGAAGAAATGACATGGGCTGGTGGGCTTCCATACATCTGGTGATGAACGAATACTGCCAAAACAAGCTTATCAGTAGGTCCTCTCCTTTCCTGTTGAAACAGTTGCCATGTTTCATTATCTCCACAGCCTCTTAGAGACAAGCATGATAGTGGTGGGTAGCAGCCAGAATTGTTGTTTCCTCAAATTTCTATTCTACCACTTCATCATCTCACTGCTATAAAAGTATGGGCAGCCACCAGCTTGTGTCATTTCATGTTTGACAAGGACTACCAACATATTTAAAATATCAACATCCAGGAACAAGATCAAAGTTTATACACAACCTCATCACTTTCAAAAATATATAATACAGGCCCTAAAAACGACCACTGTACAAACTACCTTATCAGTCTTGATATTTATTTATGAATGCTCCATTTAACTGAGGTAGTGTTTTTAGTATGGTATTGTCAGTATTTTAGAACTTACGTTGTGGTATGAAACTCTCCATTGATTGTTTACTTCTAAAATAGTAAAATAATCCACAATTTATTACAAAGAGTCCTTGAAAAATAAAATTTGAGAGTTTTTTGAAAAATGTGCAAAGACATTTTAAAATGTGATTTATAAATTGTTATATACTTAGAAATATTATTAAAATATAATGGGGAATAATAAAATTAATGCTTTAGTCATTATAACTATAATACTGCTTTAACAATGTGCATTATATTTTTATATAATTTAATAACTTATCTACTTCTTTGCACTCAACTCGAAAGAAGCTGTAAATAATAACCAAGGTATGTGACAGACTAAGAATTATGTGCATGATTTCATGCAATTAGCTCTCTGGGTATTGCTCTACAATCACAAAAAGGCATAAACTATTTTTTTAGTGCAATTTGAACAAAAATGTTGTAAAGAAAATACATTCATCTTGCATGCATTGTTTAATAAAGTTCAAGAAACAATACTCAAACATCACACCAGATACTGAGAAGTACTTACTAATACTGGAAGAGGCTTAATCCTGAACAACTATATCGCGTTGGGAAAAAAAGGAGGAGAAAATTACAATTAAATTCTAAATTTTCACATTTGTGGAAATTTAATTATAGATTTGTAGCTATAAATTACTATTACCTTAATTACCAAAAACTGCAAAATTCCATAGGCTACAACAAAAAATAAAGCCATTTTGTGAATGGTGTCACATGCATAAATTTATTATTAGTATTTTATGAGACTTCCTGATATTCCTATAGGGATATTTAGTGTTAGAATGGTTCATAACATTTTAATGAATTGTAGAATAAATCATCAGATGTACTATAATATGATTAATGTGAACTGTTCACAAAATTAAGGTATATGATGGTGATAACCTTGAAGTTTTGCCACTTAACCACGACCGCCAATGTAAAATGTGAAATATATTTTAGTCCTAAGCAAATTAAATGCTGTACTAGAATCCATCGAGAGAATTAGAAATCTTGCCTTAATACAGTGCAAATTCAATACCCTAATCAATAATTTAAAATACTGGATATGGGAGTTCTTTAAGTGCAGCTGTTCATTAATACATTTGTTTAGGATATTCTGACAAGAAGAAGTGAGTGTGTAAATCATAAAATTCATGATATTTAAAATCTGCTAGCCTCTTGACTGTCAGTAGTAAAAGATAGAATATGGTAATCTCAAATATATCAGTTGATTCAAAAGGGCTTTGTAACAGTAATTATTAAATATATTATTTAGCATCAAACTATGCAAATTATTTGTGTGGAGTATGTTCATACTGACTGAGTCTGGCTCCATGGCTAAATAGTTAGCATGCTGGCCTTTGGTCACAGGGGTCCTGGGTTCGATTCCTGGCAGGGTCAGAAATGTTAACCATAATTGGTTAATTTCGCTGGCACGGGGGCTGGGTGTATGTGCTGCCTTCATCATCATTTCATCCTCATCACGACGCACAGTTTGCCTATGGGTGTCAAATCAAAAGACCTGCATCTGGCGAGCCGAACTTGTCCTTGGACACTCCCAGCACTAAAAGCCATACGCCATTTCATTTCATACTGACTGAATCACTCATCCTTTATAATTCTGAAAGATATAGGCTACAGTAGAATTTGTTACAATATGAATGTCTAAAAGGTCAAATTTGGTCTGCATGCTTTTTATAAATAAACAGCATTCAACAATATATCTTGGAAAACACAGCTGGTACTACTGAACTTCAAAGAGATGAAATTATTCCAAAAACATGATATTATATGCAGTTATAATTGTATCTACTGTCATACAATGCAGTTGATTTTCATGTGAAGAGATCAATTATGGTGCAGAGTACAATAAAGTACAGTGATATAAAATGACAAAATAGAAAATATACACATGTATGTATGACGTACATGCAGTTCCTGGGTAACTTAGATAATCTTATATGGTTTAAATCTTACCACACACCAAACTTTTTCTAGATATTTTAAGCTTCAGTTCACAAACATAGACTACTTCTTGAACACAGCTTTACATTAAGCATGTGTTTCTCTGCACTCTGTTGTTTAACAGTCTCAATACAATTATTTTTCTTTCATTTACTCCCTTATCTCAGATATATGCTTTGTTCTAAAGAGCAAACAAATACTTTGTTCTAATGAGAAAACAAAGTAAAGCAAATTTCTTGCTGGGGAGATGCTTTAATGAACTCAACTGCCAAACAGAAACTATTCGAAACACAAACTGCAATACCATGAAGGGTGAGATTGCGGAGTAGCAAATGAGCAGGTAGGGTGGAGTTGACAGCGATGTGATTATAACACTTTCTGGTTCCTCTACGCTCGCTTTTCAAGAAAAGCCAGTACAGGTTAGGACCAACTTGAGCTGCTATACCTTGCTGAACTCTTTGAGGCATAGAGTCAATAAGGCACTTATCACTTCCGGCATAATCGCAGCCCATTCCTGCTGCATTGCGATGGTCAGTTATTCTACAGTTTGAGGTTGTTGGGTAGATGACTGAACAACTCTACTTAAGTCCCACATGTGTTCAATAGGACTTGACGGGCCATTATAAAGGTGTATTTTTGAGAACTTTCCTGGAGATGTATGCAGTGTATACATAGGTGTTATCTTGCTGAAAAATCATATTTGCAACGTTCCTCATTATAGGGACAACCACTAGATTGAGTAGTCCGACAACATACTGTCAAGCAATCCTATTACCCTGTAGAGTAACGAACTGGAGTTTCGAATGAAACCTAATAGCTTCCCAGATCATAATGCCCCTCTCAACAATCAGATTGGGTTGGCCCCTCTTCTCAATCCATAGTAGAACGCAATTATGATGATCATGTTAGCCAAGACAATAACATGATTTATCACTGAAGACGACACTGCAATTTGTCACTCAGCATGGTCTTTCACAACACAAGACTAGCCTTACATGATGATGTTGTGGGGTTACAGAAACACATGCTGCAGGAACATGGGGCAGTGTGTCACAGTTGCTCAAATTTGAGCAAGAGTTCATGGGTCTCGGTGGGCCATTCAAATGATGCAGCTTTCCGTATTAATTTGCTTGCCTTTTCAACAAACCTACACACTTTATTTTCAACTCATTGTTCTTTCAATTTCTACATAGGCAACATAAAATTTAAGTCCACTGGAATATGAAAATTGTAGCTGCTAAGACTACAACAAACACATTTATATGTATGAAGAATGTGACGTAAGATACTTAGCACATGCTTGAGTTGTAAGGATGTTAACAGTGTCCAATAATTGACAGGTGAACAAAATAAAAGTGTTAAACAAAAATGAATGGTTGAATTCATAAAAATGTTCAGGATTTAATTTTTTTTCGAAGTTGCTTTAAGTGTAAAGCATCAGGTCCCAGCTTTGAGCTCCAGGGGCTCTTACCTTGAGAGCATGGGTTGGTAACCACGGGGCCCTTAACTGAGTCCTAGCATTGCTTTCACTTACTTGTGCCAGGCTCCTCACCTTCATCTATCCTACCCAACCTCCCTTGGTCAACTCTTGTTGTTTTCCGACCCCAATGGTGTTAGAGCATTTGAGGCTTACGGAGTCTTTCATTTTCATGCCTTTCATGGCTCTTGTCCTTCTTTGGCTGATACCTTAATTTTTGTAGTGTCGGATCCCTTCCATTTTTCTCTCTGATTAGTGCTAATAGAGGATGGTTTCCCAGTTGCACTTCCTCTCAAAAAAATAACCACCACCACCACCACTACCACTCCCGACTTTGAGAAAGTTCTCACGTACTTCTGTATTTGTAAGTTTCCTTAAATAGCCATTCCACTGTAAATTATACTTCTCGCCTGACTGTGTAAAACTTATAGAAAATTCTAAATTCCCATGGAGGGAATTAGATATTTTTCACCAATAGAGCATGTCAAAAACATATCAGATGTAATACCACTATCAAGTGTTCGAATGCTGCTCGGCTTGCTAAGAGACATTATGAATACAAAATTACAGTACACAGCATGTCTTAAACTTCCAATGCACTAACCTGGTACTGAAATACTGTCACCCTAGCTTGAATTTCACCAAGAGATCTTCTCTAAACACACTTCTCCAGCGATCCTAAATATTTCAGCACCTTCTTAATATCTTTTTCACTCATATGGGAGAAGCAGGTGTTGAAATTATCCCTTCAGTTCACTGGCAGATATTATCTCCTGAATGCCTGACTGTAGAATCAAGGGGTTTGAACAGGCACCTTCAGAAATGTTAGCGCTTTCACACAACATCACCAAAGCAATTGATCTGTAATGATTTTTGTGCCTGGAAAGAGATACAGATATCGAACACAGCTCCCCACTGCGTTCATTTATTTATATAGCCAATGCTGTGCTATTCCATTGGCTGGGGGGAGCAAATCTGGATCCTCACTCATGTTCATAGTTATTCTGTGTCTAGTATAGCCACCTGTGCCCGCAGATGCAATATGTTGGTGGCCTTCAATAGCACGTCTCACATGGTTTCCAATATTAGTCCAGCCTTAGCATGCTGCCTCATGTTCACAGTTGTCATGATTCATATGAAATGACCTATGCACTAAAAATTGTTTTAAAAATAATTTTTTAAGTCACAGTAGTATCTTCTTGAGCATTATTGTCCATTACCAAGTGGTGATATTCATTATACCATCAATTTGACTATACTACGATTAGTCACACAGCTTAATTGGACAGTTGCTCACTTCCTGTACTTTAAGCTCAGGATCAATTTTTGTGTGTTATTTAAGAATGCTTATATGGCAGATATGTTCCAACTATGATCTCCTGTTATGTTTGTATGTCAGAACTCTTGCAACATATGTTTATTCCAAGAACACTTCAGTTTTTCACAATGATTGGGCAATATCACATCTATTGAGTAGCAGTCTGTGGACTTCAGTATATATTTTTCTAGTCAACCACTAAGAGTTAACAATGTACTAGACCTGTGTCAATAAAATCATTGGCATATTAAAAAACCTTTTACTGGGTAAACATCTGTCACTCCTGAAGACATTATAACATACATGAAAACATTTTTTCCTCCTATCTAGTTAACATCAATATCGTTTAAGACTGATAAAAGTCAAAGTTTTATTATATATGGTACATTATTAATTACTTCAATTTTATCAAAATATCTTGGTCACAGATAGGTGTTCTATGTATAATTTGGTAGCCTGTGTATTTGACAAACTAGGGTGACGTGCATAAAAATGGAAATGATAGAACAGTCTACAGAAGTGTCTTCATTTAACAGATCTGTGGCTGTTAAAGAAATGAACAGTTCAGTGTAATAATAACTCATGATCATTAAAGGATATGTATTTAATTATATTTCATGATGAAGATAAAAATAGGTGAAACAATACAAGCAGGAAGGATGCCCATACTTTTATAGCAGTAAGAAGGCTTGATGGCGATGCTGCATCGATTTGTCTTTCTCTCAGATAGACGTTGCCTAGACTTGCACAGTGTTTTCCAGATGCTTGTTCCACCTCACAGCAAGCAAATGTTACTGAACTCTACTGACCTGTGGCTCCAATATATTTTTTAAAAATCTGTTCTCATGTTTCATTATTTCCTTTTTTTTTTTTTTTCTGAAGCTGTTCACATGTTTCATTATTTCCATATTATCTCAAGAAAGAAAAAAGATGAACATGATGCTGGCAGGTGATAACCAGTACTACGGTTTTCTCATATTTTACTTTTGTAACTAACTGTATATTTTTCTAGTTTGATAAGTAACAAGGGTTCTTATGTTTCTTCAGCCTGATGTCAATGCTGCATGTGATTACATGTGTAAATCTTTTTGCATGAACAACAAATGTACTGGACTGCTATTTTTTGCTAGTGGCTTTACATCGGTGCGTCACAGATAGGTCTTATGGCAACGGTGGGATAGGAAAGGCCTAGGAGTTGGAAGGAATCGGCCATGGCCTTAATTAAGGTACAGCCCCAGCATTTGCCCGGTGTGAAAATGGGGAAACCACGGAAAACCATCTTCAGGGCTGCCGACAGTGGGATTCGAACCCACTATCTCCCGGATGCAAGCTCACAGCCGCGCGCCCCTAACTGCACGGCCATCTTGACCGGTGGTACTGGACTGGAGAGTGAGTACTGAGGGTTATTAGCTGAATGTAACAGCTGGGATATTTTTCTTGTGGTACATAATGCCTTAAAACATTTTTAACCTTTTTAACTTGTCATCTTACCCAAATCAGAAAATCTGCTCTCGCAGAACATACTCCCTTTCCTTGATCATGAAATAAATTGTGAGCAATCTACAGTACCACGATCTCTACTGAGAAGTTATTCAAATAACGAAACATGAGAACAATTTTAACAGAAAAGAAGAGGGGCTACAGATTAGTGGAACTTGGCGATCTGTGCTCATGTTCACTTCAAGGGGGACTCAAGAATGGCTGTACTGAGTCACTTGCACAAAGCTAGGCAACACCAATCTCAGAGAGAGGAAAACCTAGACAAAATCTACCTGGCATTCTCACTGCTACAAAAGAACAGGTGTCCATTCTGCTTGTCTCAGTTTGACTTTACGAAGGCTACAGAAGAGTAGGTAAAAAATCAACCTGTTTGTAATGCCAATGCAGCCAAATATCACTTTTCAGCCGACACCAGATAATAATAATAATAATAATAATAATAATAATAATAATAATAATAATAATAATAATAATAATAATAATAATAATAATAATAATAATAATAATCTGTATAGCCTCAGTTAGTGTGGAGGTTATTTTGATCTGATGCCATCTATGGTTACAGCATGTTAATTTCAATGCTCTGCTTCCTCTACCAGATGGCAGAGAAACGGTTCTCTGTTGGGTGACCCATGGCTGAGTTTGAATTTATTTTGTCAGGTAAACACTAAATGTGTCTCCAGGATCTTTAACATGCCGACACTGTTCAACATCAAGTTGTGTCACATATAGCACATCTGTTCTGGTTGTATTTGGAGGACTGGTTCTTTCAAACTCTTATAGCCAACTTTGAGCAAGTGTGAATCCCACATCGAGAACTTCAAGAATGTCTAGAGCTGTTACCAAGAGAACCAGGGTGTGATATGATGGGGATGACAGTAGGACATGGTTCCATGGTGCTGACACAAGTTCCATGGTGAGGACGGTCCGAGGATGTGGTTCTATGGGAAAGACATTGCCTGCGGACATCTGAGAAGCTTTTACACCAGAATAGTACTCCTTGGAAAGCTGATATAAAACTGAATTTGAAAGATAAAGCTAGAACTTTTAAAGTAATGCAAATTACTGAACTAAAATCCTCTCTCTTTGTACCCACTCCAATTAATGTGCTGTACACGCCCTGCGTCAATATCTCATGCTCTTCAAGCTAGCGCTGAAGTATGGGCATTTCCTGGTACAGTATGATATAAAATAAATATGAAGAAATAAGTAAATATCATGCTACTGTACACAAAACAAATTTTACATGAGAATTTATGATACTCATTTGCTCAAGAAAATTAATCAGTTACTAAGAGTTTTATCATTAATGAAAACTGAAATTACATGCATTGTAAATCTTATTTTTTTGGGCAAATTTATAAATATTTACTTCACATTTCAGCATTGTCCTTAGATAATTTCATTAGTGTTTATAATTCTTCACCCCCTAATGTTAGTTCTACAGAGATATGATGTAATCAAATCTAGAATATTTAAGAAGACCATATTTGTTCATAGGTCACAGAGCAGCACATTTCTTCTCAATCACTCATAATAAAGTGATCTCATTTATTATACTATTTCAATATGACAGCTGGAAGGTAAGGCACAACAGGCAATAAATGTAAGCTTCTTATAACTTTAAAACAAAATCTGATTAACAACTACCACAAAGAAAATTCGTCAGTACTATGTATGATAAAAATGACCAAGAGTCAGTCATTCTCCATTTATATAACAGTTTGAGACCCCCTTCCATATTATACAAAATGTTATGATTCAATGACTTTTTGAGCATATGTCCAAATAAACCTAACCAATAATCTGTAATGTCTGAAGCCATTTCTTTTTCAGATCTGATTCAGTTAATTTATAACTGTTAGGTTCTTCAGTCCGCCAAAACTAATTTTGATTAATAAATTTATAAACTATCTGAAAAAGGAACCATATGGTAACGGTATTACACCATACTTGAAAAAGAAACAGCTTAATTAAAATAGAATGACATATTTTGTTCTTAAAAGATTCGATCAAATTACACTCAAATGTATTTAGAAATGTATTAATATTTCTGTTTATCTCTGTTTAAATACTTAGGAACTTGAAATCTGGAACTTATCTTAATGAAGTTCTACTTTGTCTCCACTTTGTCATATTGTATACCTCTTAAAGTCCAATCTGGTTTGCCTAAACACTTCCATGATTCTGTATTCTCTGCTAGCGCACAGCAATCTCTACTACTTCAAATGTTCTTCACTGAGATCATGCAGAAAGTGAAGGAATTCTGTCAAGACCTTACAAATACAGTTTGCCTAGACATCTTGAAATCATTTGCTTGAAAATGGGCCCAACTTAGAGCAGTGATTGTAAGTGCACGGAGCAACCTAAACAAGAGAGGTACCGCTAAAGAAGTATTAAAATTGACATATGATAACAATGATATTTACAATAAGATAAAAATTGAAAACTAGAAAAGCAGCTGGAATCGATAAGATTTCTGGGGATATGCTAAAGACAATGGGTTGGGATATAGTACCATATCTGAAGTACTTATTTGATTATTGTTTGGTTGAAGGAGCTATACCAAATGAATGGAGAGCTGCTATAGTAGCCCCTGTGTATAAAGGAAAGCGTGATAGACATAAAGCTGAAAATTACAGGCCAGTAAGTTTGACATGCATTGCATGTAAGCTTTGGGAAGACATTCTTTCTGATTACATTAGACATGTTTGCAAAATTAATAACTGGTTTGATAGAAAGCCATTCGGTTTTAGGAAAGGTTATTCCACTGAAGCTCAACTTGTAGGATTCCAGCAAGATATAGCAGATATCTTGGATTCAGGAGGTCAAATGGACTGTATCGCGATTGACCTGTCTAAAGCTAGTTGCTTTACATCGCACCGACACAGATAGGTCTTATGGCGACAATGGGAAAAGGAAGGGCTAGGAGTGGGAAGGAAGCGGCCATGGCCTTAATTAAGGTACAGCCCCAGCATTTGCCTGGTGTGAAAATGGGAAACCATGGAAAACCATCTTCAGGGCTGATGATACTGGGGTTCGAACCTACTATCTCCCGAATACTGCATACAGGCCACACTTAAGCGACTGCAGCTATCGAGCTCGGTCCTGTCTAAAGCATTTGATAGGGTGGATCATGGGAGACTACTGGCAAAAATGAGTGCAATTGGACTAGACAAAAGTGTGACTGAATGGGTTGCTATATTTCTCAAAAATAGATCTCAGAGAATTAGAGTAGGCGAAGCTTTATCTGACCCTGTAATAATTAGGGGAATTCCTCAAGGCAGTATTATTGGACCTTTATGTTTTCTTATATATATCAGTGATATATGTAAAGAAGTAGAATCAGAGATAAGGCTGTTTGCAGATGATGTTATTCTGTACAGAGTAATAAATAAGTTTGCAAGCAACTGCAAAATGACCTAGATAATGTTGTGATGGACAGTAGGCAATGGTATGATGATAAACGGGGTTAAAAATCAAGTGGTAAGTTTCACAAATAGCAAAAGTCCTCTCAGTTTTAATTACTGCATTGATGGGGTGTAAATATCTGGGTGTTAATATAAGGAAAGATCTTCATTGGGGTAATCACATAAATGGGACTGTAAATAAAGGATACAGATCTTTGCACATGGTTATGAGGGTGTTTAGGGGTTGTAGTAAGGATGTAAAGGAGAGGGCATATAAGTCTTTGGTAAGACCCCAACTAGAGTACGGTTCCAGTGTATGGGACCCTCACCAGGATTACTAGATTCAAGAACTGGAAAAAATCCGAAGAAAAGCAGCTCGATTTGTTATGGGTGATTTCCGACAAAAGAGTAGTGTTACAAAAAAGTTGCAAAGTTTGGGCTGGGAAGAACTGGGAGAAAGAAGACGAGCTGCTCGACCAAGTGGTATGTTCTGAGCTGTCAGCGGAGAAATGGCGTGGAATATCATTAGCAGACGAATAAGTTTGAGTGGCGTCTTTAAAAGTAGGAAAGATCACAATATGAAAGTAATGTTGGAATTTAAGAGGACAATTGTGGCAAATATTAATTTATAGGAAAGGGAGTTAGGGATTGGAATAACTTACCAAGGGAGATGTTCAATAAATTTCCAATGTCTTTGAAATCATTTAAGAAAAGGCTAGGAAAACAAGATAGGGAATCTGCCACCTGGGCGACTGCCCTAAATGCAGATCAGTATTGACTGATTGTCTGCAATGAGCCAAGGTGTGGATGAGCAAGGAAAACCTCACCAAGGACAGATAATTTCATCAAAATGACGTCTGTGGCAAATCTATGGCATACTGCGTTTGACATAAGTGATAATCTAGAGGCAAATAATAATGTAAAGTTGCATGTCTCACCAGTGAAAATGCAACTGAAAGCTACTAATTTAAATAGTCAGCAACAAAGTAAGAAGCCTCTCATATCAACGAAGAAGATCAAATTAGCTTTGCTCAAAAGTCCAAACAACCGAGAGAGTTGGCCATGTGGTTAGGTTTGTGCAGCTGTGAGCTTGTATTCAGGAGGTAGTGGGTTTGAATCCCCATTAGCAGGCCTGAAGATTGTTTCCCGTGGTTTCCCATTCTCACGTCAGGCAAATGCAGGGGCTTTACTTTAACTGAGGCCATAGCTGCTACCTTCCCAATCCTAGTTCTTTCCTATCCTTGCATCGCCGAAAACCTTACATGCGTTAGTGGGACATTAAACCATTAACAAAAAAAAAAAAGTTCAAATGCTGGACTTTTGCTATTTGGTCTAATGTGCTCTGGAGTGACAAGAGTAAATTCAATTATTTCTTTGGATGTAATTCTTTATGTTCAGTGTCCACCAAATGAATGAAACAATGTGCAATACAAGTTTCCCGCAGTGAATCATGGTGGGAGTAGTCTTCTGTTATGACAATACTTTTCTCATTATGGAGCAAGTACTTTGATACATGTGAATGGAATAATGCATTGCTTTCAGTGTTTGAATGCACTCCAAGAGTATAATTATGTTCTTGAATTCCAAAAGAACCTTTCCAACATGGTAATTACTCCAAGCATACTTTATAGTATGTAAAGGATCATTTTAGAAACAAAAGTAAGTTCTGAACTGGCATGCTCAAAGTCCAGACTTAAATCTATTGAGCATATGTGGGCAGAACTAGGCCAAATGGGGCATGAAGCTACAATTACACAGACCAGATACCTTTTTTGAGGCATCATGTGATGCACGCAAAACTATATCTGCTAGACATCATGACGAAGACTGACACAGTGCTGAGATGGTTCATGGCTGTTATTGTTGCAAATGGTTATGCAACAAAATAAGTAGATAACAGAATGGTACACATGTTAAGAAATAAAATAAAATAAAACAGTTATGAAGACTTCCAAAATATTTATAAACCTTCCAATGTTGATTATTTTCACTTTTCGTTCTTGAAGTCAGAAATGATTAATGTTTGTTTTTGATATGTGAAGTATCTTACATTACTATTTATACATTCTGCACTTAAATGTACCGTAGTACAACAAATACACTGTTTTGTAAGTTCCAAACTTTCACAGTGCAGTTCCTCAAATTATTTTATCATTGCAACCAGAACGTCAGCACATGCAAAATGATTAAGGTGATATTTAACCAAACTTGCCATATAATGCCTGTGGTACTGTTTTCATATTCCAAGAACAATAATGATGAAAGGTGATGAAGATGATCATTGTTTTATGGGGCCTTATATCTACAGCAGATCATCGGCCCAGCAACGAAAGACTGGAGCCTTCATGACTACTAGGTTATGGGAAGAGTAAATGTTGAAGCAAAATTTAAGAAACGAGATTTTCACTTCCGAAGGTGCATATGGCCCTGAGGTTCACTCAGCCTACACCATAAAAGAGTACCAGGTTAATTCCTGGGGGCAAAGGCGGCTGGGTGTAGAGCTAACCACTCTACCCCATCACGTGCCGCGGTTAACAATGGTGGAAGCCTTTACTTTCCACTCCCCCAAGGGCCTTCATGGCCTGCAAGGAGGTGACTTTGTCTTTGTCTTTGTCTTTGCCTTTGTCTTTGTCTTTGTCTTTGAATGTCGAAGCATTCATTCATTCACTCGATATTAGTGGCAAAGTTAGGGCACATGGCCCTCTCTTACACTTATTCACTTTCAATAATAAAATAATAAAATAAAAGTATGACACAGTGATTCTACCAAAACTTACTATGGACACATAAGCAATACTTTTGATACATGATAAATTCAATTGTAATTAAATATATACTGTATTTGATATAAGAGTAGTTTCTCCACTTCAAATCCAGGTCAATGCTTGGGTGGTACCTAACATAAGGACATTATCATTCCCGTATCTTGGCCTCGGTTTACAAAGGGTAATAGTGGTGATTATCAGCCCTTCCAATTACAAATCACAATTCACTTGAGATATCACAACTACATAGTTTATTCAACAGGCTAGAGCTATCGAGAACAATGTATATGCAGGCACAATAACATTTTCAATAGATATGCTTCAGTTGAGCTGGAAGTTATGTTTTGAGAATTAATCAGTCATAATATTCAAAAGATGGTTTTAGGAAAGACAGATCAATGTTTGACTTGATCTTTACATTAAGACATATGATGGAGGAAAGATGGGAGTTTGGAAAAGACATAGTGATGACATTTATTGACATTGGGAAAACTTATGACAGTATGCCCAGACAGTAGGTATGGGACACATTAAGGAAAAAACAAGTTAACAGAGTGGAAGTGAAAATGATAAAAACTATGTACAGAATTTGTGTTAGTAGTGTGAAGACTAGTATAGGAAAAACAAAATGGTTTAAAGTTGAAACTGGTCTCTGACAGGGAAGTGTACTTTCCCCCATACTATTCATCATGGTCATGGATGAAATTCATAAGAACATTAAACAGACATTGGGAAGACAGGCAACAAAAGCCATGTTGTTTGCAGATGATATAGCGATATGGGCTGAGAATGAAATGGAAGTGCAAAAACAAGTAGATGTATGGAATCAAGAGTAAAAAAAATTGGGATGAAAATAAGCACAGAGAAAACGAAAACAATAGTGATGACAAGGGACAGGAAGGAAGGAAGGAAGGAAGGAAGGAAGGAAGGAAGGAAGGAAGGAAGGAAGGAAGGAAGGAAGGAAGAGGAAAGATAAAACTGAATGGTAAAATTCTGGAAGTGGTTAAAAGTTTCAAGTACTCGGGAAGTGTGATCACAGAAGATGGAAAGATAACCGAGGAAATTGGGAAAAGAATACAACAAGCAAATGAGCTTCTACCACCAGAGTGTAAGGGGTATTTTGTGGAACTAAGATGTCCGGAAGAAAATAATGTAAGAAAGTATTATATTCAACCTATTATGAACCCATACTAACCGATGCAGCTGGATTGTGGACTACAACAAAACGAGAGGAAAGGAGAATACAGGCAGTGGAGATGAAATTCCTAAGAGGTATCGAGGGCAACAGCAGAAAGGATAGAATTAGAAATGAAGAGAGAAGGAAAAGGACAGGAATCTTGAAATTTTAAGACAGGATAGAAACAACAAGGCTAAAGTGGTATGGGCATATGATGAGAATGGGAGAAGAGGGAGTGCCAAAAACAGCTTTTTCAGAGTTAACAGGAAAGAGACCATGAGGATGACCCTGAAAGATGGACAGATTCAGTGTGAGAGTGCATTGAGAAGAGGGGAGGAAAATCAGAAGATGTATTTAAAAAAGAAGAGTGGTGGAGAGACAGGCAGTGATGGAGGTCCTTGATTCACAACCCAACCTGAGAAGCTGGAAATGGGAAATGAAGATGATGATGATATTTAAAAGATTACACAGGGCTGAGGAGTGATTTTATAGATTTTTCTGTAGTGTTAGTGCCTTTTCTTTCTTTCTTTTCTTTCTTTCTTTTTACTTTCTATTTTATTTTACAGGACATTTTATCTACCAGAGATGTTCTTCCACAAACAACTTTGCAGTCATCACCATTGATAACAGTCACACTTTCTCACACACTTTGATTAAGAACTATAAAGCATTATAGTCCTTGGATGGTCCTCAGTTGTTTCTGCAAGAAATTAAGTACATGCATATGGAAGAACTCTCCTACTGGTAGTAAATAACTTACCCAAATACATATACCTCTTACTACCTCTGTCTGTTCCAGCTGAAGGCAATCCTCTCGACTGTATCAACTCAGGTAGACGCTACTTGGAATAGCTCTGTTGCAATCTTAGAAGCCCATGATCTCAGTGGTTCATCTTTTACCAACATTTCTCCTTATGGAATTTTTCTCTGTAGAACAGATTGCAGCCTGTGATGTATGTAGCTATGTCTATCCCTTAGTCCCGTTTCTTGATACGGGGTCGGGGATGAGGTGAGTTGAATTTATATGGTATGTTCTTACGGCCAGATGCCTTTCCTGATGCCAAACTCAGTTGATGAGCTAATGAAGATGAAATCAATGATGATAAATTAAATTGGGTAAGGTGGTCTATGAACTAGGAACTGCCCGACATTTGCCTGGAAGTGAAAGTGGTAAACCACAGAAAACCATCCTCAGCACAGCCGATTGTGGGGTTCGAACACACGCTTTTCCTGAATGCAGAGCTAGGCTCCATAGCCGTAACGCATTAACACATGTTGCCATTCTGCTTGGTAGACTGCAGTCCCTGAAATCTGCTTTTATTCCTCATAATGTGATAAATGTAATGTACAACCTTGTTATCACAATGTTTAGTACTTCTGCGTCCTTTTTCATTCTACAGAGAATTTTTCTCACATGGTCACTCCAAGGCATCTTCAGTGTAGTATGACACTTTAAAAGCTTCCAAATTCTTATGGACTGCTTCTGCCAAGTTTACATTTGAATGCCATAACAGAAAACAGAAAATCCTGAATTAAATTTACCAGTGTACGCAAATGATCCTCAATCGAGCTACATGACCCAGTTGCGGAGGTTCCATGCCCAGGAGAGATACTCAACTGAGTATTAGTTGTTCTGCGAAGAAAAGAAAGACGACTAAAACTTTAAGTATGTAAAGTCAACAACTGGTACATAACCCCTACGAATACATTACAAAGAACAATATAGGCAAGGGTTATATTTCTGAGACAATTAAAATTTTGAAACTTGACAGGAGAAAGAGGTCCTACAACTCCAAAAAAGTGTGATAATAATAGGCTTATTTTTAACAAAAGATTTATCTCTGAAGATGTTTTTGGGGTGAAGAGATCTGCCAAGGCTAGTGCTGATGCTGATGTAGAATTATTTGATAAGATAATCAGCTATATGGGGAACGACACAGAAAGAAACATTATTGTAATGGGTGATCTGTAACCGGGAAGGGAATGTGAATGACAGAAAGCATGACCAATATATGGTGAATAAGTTAATACAGGAAGGACAGCTGAATCAGAATGTGATGAAACCAATTAGAGGGAAAAATATTCTACCTAGGTTAGACGTAGTGCTGATAAAAACCAGATGAGCTCTATAGAGAAATTGAAGTGGATGGTATGAGTGATCATGAAGCTGTTTTATGTCATAGATAGAAAGAAATGTTGTAAAAGTAGGACTATTAGGAAATACCACATGGTTGAGGCAAGGGGGAATTTTTCAAAAGAAATCATGATCAATGGAAAATGGTAAATAGAAATGTGAACAGCCTATGCGATGGGTTTAAAGCAATAATTGTTAAAGATTATGAAAACAGGTATATACCTTTAAAATTGGTAAGAAATGGTAAGGACCCACTATATTATAACAGGGAAATAAAGACATTAAGAAGTAGAGATTGGAGTTACATATTGTAACATTATAATGTATCCTGTTCCATCACAGTAAGCTGTGATGTTAATGTTCCATCTGAAACCCCAATACAAAATTAACTGTCTCAACAAAATCAAGGGAGCTTCTAATTGGCTAACAGATGTTAGACTGTAAGCAAGCACGACAGTTTGCTTTAAGCGTGCACTCCTATGTAGGCACAAGTGATAATTTTGTAACAGCTTAGAGACAGTACAGACACTCCTAGACTGTTACTTGTCCATCGGTTACAAAATTACCGATGTTATTTAGTTGCCTCAAGAGCGGTGTATTAGGCTTACTAGCAGTAATATATACAGTTGCGTAGTTTCTCAAAACAATTCCGCGTGATCTCCCATCCTTATATTTTGTGTTTTACACTGTACTGTGTGCGATGAGTAAATGACAGAAAATGAGTCCTCTGTGGTCTTATTTCACTGTCACAGACAATGTAAATAAGCCTGCCCAATGTAATTTATTGGGCAAAAAAAGTAGTTACAACGGAACGGTTTCTAACTTGAAGAAACTCATTGAATGAAGGCACCCAACAATAAATGTTTCCGTGTTTCTATCAGTGCATGTGTGTATGTTATGTTCATGGTACTCAAATATCAGGTCCTAGAAAGCCATTTGCAAGTGCCACCTCATGTAACTATCCCTTCTCCTGAATCTTCATCATCACCTGTGTGGCAGTGAAGCAACGGTCACTGTCACCATTTTTACCAGTGCAAAGAAAAATTAGTGATGTACAGGAACTGGACAGGTTACTACTACAGTTGTTTACCATAGATTTTCAGCTTTTTTCTTTCTTTTTTTTTTTTTCTTTCTTTCTTTCTTTTTTTTTTTTTTTCTTTTTCTTTTTTCTATAGTGCAATACGAAAGTTTTGCAGAGTTTTGTACCGGAGTAACGTTTTGCCTGATAGGAAGACTACTTCCTCATCACTTGTTCCAGCAGCATATGAATAGTGTATGACAGTTGATTGGCATTGTAAACAAATCATATGAGGGATTCACTACTAGATTCATAAATCTGGAGTACAATGAAGTGATTGCCTTCTGTACGTTTCTGGATCCAAGGTTCAAGATACTAGTATTCACAGACAAAGCTGCAGGGGAAACAATAAAGAGGCATGTAATCGATCTGCTGTCAAAATCAAAGAGCAGGTTTTAGCTAACGCAGACGGTTGTGAACAAGTTTTGGAAAGAGATGACAACAGGAATGAATTCTCTACTTGGAATGACTTTGATAAAGCGACATCTTCAAGAAAATCCACAGGTATGTTGAGAAGGTGGTGATAAATAATAATAATAATAATAATAATAATAATAATAATAATAATAATAATAATAATAATAATAATAATAATAATAATAATAATAATAATAATAATAATAATAATAATAATAATAATAAACACCTGTATATGATATTATTATCATTGTTCTTTTCTTTATTAGGCATACAAATGTCAGCTGCACCATTGAAATTAATTGCTACCTGGAGGATGATTTGTTGCATAGAAATTGGAAACCACTACAATGGTGGAATGAGAGGTGTTACCTCTATCCAATTTTATTGAAATTGGTCCAGCTTAACTTCCATGTTTTTGCTACCTCTGTGCCCTGTGAAAGATTGTTCTCTAAAGCAGGACAAGTGATAAATGATTGTCAAACATGCTTCGGCTCGAAAAACTTGGGCAGAATTTTGTTTTTGAACATGAATTCCTACTTACTGCCTAGTCTATAGACTGACCTCTTAAAGTTTTGCAGCTCATGTTATAGTTTTTATAAATGAATCATGAATGAGTATAAGTTACTGTAGTGTTCTTTGCTCATATGTCAGTATACAGTATATATATGTACTAATGTGATGTTAAAAGTCACGTAATTCGTTGCTATTTTCACCACGTTGTAGTAGTTCTAGGCATGCAAATGATTCACTGCAAACATTTCTTGGAATAGCTAAGAATATGAATATGATCTGGTGAAAGGGATAGAAGGACTGAAGAAGGAAGTGGAAAAGGCAAGATGGAGGTAGAGTACTGCTATGTAAGTGGTTAGGGGCTGCAAGTGGTAGCAGGGGGTAAATGATTGTTCCTCCCAAAACTTGACCTGTATTATACCTTGTAGTGTGTTACTTTTATATCCAAGTCAGCTAAGGATAACATGATGACAAACATAATTGACAGGCATATGAATTGTAGAGAGCCGAGGAAGGATATGTATAGATACTTTCAGGCAGAAATAGTTTTCAGGAAGGCCATTCCAGGCATCATTAATGAAGAAGGGGAGGGGGGTATATATGAGGACTTAAAAAAGGAAGAAGTATTCAGTTAGCAGTACGTAAAAGTAGTTGGATATAAGGGTTATGTCCAGATAGGCTGTATAGGCTTGGTGGTGACCTAATGAAGATGGAATAAATGGTGAAGACGTCATAAACACCCAATCCTCAAGCCTGGGGAATTAAGAATATAAGGGGGTTGATTCTGAAAATTGAACCGAGGCCATCGGACCAAAGGAAAGCATTCCATCCATCTATCCATTTAACTTGCTAAACCTTAGGCTACCATCTCCAATGATTAGGCATTGATTATTGACAGTAGCAGAGGCCAGGGTAGTAGCTTGTGAAACAGCCTTGACAACACTCTCTTGGGTATTGGCTGCAGCTCAAAATGCTCAAAAGGCTTGATGTTCACTAAACCAAATATCGAAAAGAGATAACCTACGTCTAGTGGTAGCCCACGTCTTGACCCAGCATATGCCACTGGTCAATATGGACCAAGAATGAAGCTTTTAACATGTAATAAGTGGTATGTTCCAAGCTATCACTGGAGAGAAGGCGTGAAATGACATTAGTAGATGAATAAGCTTGAGTACAGCTTTTAAAAGTAAGAACGATCGTAAGATAAAGTTGGAATTTAAGAGGACAAAGTGAAGCAATTATTCATTTAGAGGATAAGGTGTAAGGTACTGGAATCATTTATCAAGGAAAATGTTTGATAAATGTCCAAGTTCTTTGAAAAAATTAGAAAAGGTTACATAAACATTTCATATGGAATCTGCGATTTGGGCAACAGTCCTAAATGCAGATCACTAAATGATAGATAGATAGATAGATAGATAGATAGATAGATAGATAGATAGGTAGATAGATAGATAATGTCTATAAAACAAAATGGTCAGATCTATATAATATCTACAAAAATGACAACCCACATAATTTAAAGATAAAAATTTCATTGTTCCGTATTGAAATTATTGATGTTAAAAATTAAATAATTGAAAAGGAGGTTCAACCTATTCAATACTTAAAAGAAAGAAATGCAGTAATCACATTCCTATTTAAATGGGACCGGTTTCGACCTTAGTCCAGGTCATCATCAGCCGTAAAAACATGTACAATGTTTATGAATATTGAGGTCAGTTTCACACTCTGATAGGTACAAAGACACGACACCACATTCTGTCATGCACAGAGTTGATAGTGTTGTGACTTTGTGCATGACAGAATGTGGTGTCGTGTCTTTGTGCCTATCAGAGTGTGAAACTGACCCCAATATTCATAAACATTGTACATGTTTTTACGGCTGATGATGACCTGGACTAAGGTCGAAACCGGTCCCATTTAAATAGGAATGTGATTACTGCATTTCTTTCTTTTAAGTATTGAATAGGTTGAACCTCCTTCTCAATTATTTAATTTTTAACCCACATAATGTCGAACAGAAGTGATGTCCAGGGTTTAACTTCAGGGAGTGACATGAATAAAACTGAGAAAATTCTTCAACTGAAGAAGACATGCATGAAACTACACTAAGAGTAATGTATCTCACATTTTCATGAACTTATTTCCAGATTTCCTGTAGTGTGGTTTGTTAAAATTAGCATGATCACATAACATTTTAATTTTTTTTAAATATTTAAGCGTTTATAGTTATGTATATTAAAAGTAGGCTTCTGTTAAAATGAATGACAGCCATTTTTGCTGAGTGTGAGTTTATGTTAAATTAGTAAATAATATTACTTACTCCAAGCAATACGGCACTAGTGCTATTCAACTGCATTATCTTATCTATGTCTGAGTTTTTCCAGACATGTGAATCATGAACAGACCCTGGCCAAGAAGCATGAACACTTGTAAATTCCTCCCTGTTGCTTGTAGGTTGATGTATGGAATCCCTTTCTGTTGACATATTCATTACCTTGTTAAGTGGGTTTTATGATCGGTATGTGGGTACAGTCTATAGCACCTATTGCAGAAGGAAAGTGATATTTCTCCTGCCATCTGTCTTTCTCAGTTTCTAGCTCTTCAGCAGAAGAGGGATTTCTAATCCTATACCTGGCCTTCCTTGCTATAGAAGTCATTGCTTTAGAAACAGTCAAGGAAACAGTTGTCTGATGAATTCCAATGTTTTCCCCAATACCAATCCAGAAAGCAGGTCCTCTGATGAAACAAAGAAAAATTCTCATTTTCTTTATTCAATATGGCAGCAACTCTTGTTTGATAACTGTCACCTAGAAAATATTCACTTATCTATTCTTCATTATGTCTTTCAAACTTAAAGACGGTGTGGCAATCAGCTTTGCGTGATTTTCTGTGAGCTTTATAAAACTTTTTCGGACCATTCATCAACATAAATTCTGTCGTGTGACATCAGCTTCTTTTAGAAAGTGAAGCTTCCTACTGAGATACCTTCAAAACTCTGTAGCACATACCGTACTCCTTTCTTCAAAGCTCATACTATTTTAAATCCATCCCAGAAGCAAAGCAAATACTCTCAGGAAAGCAGATGCTCCATACTGCAGTAGGTCCTTCATGTACAAGCATCTACTGCCATTTTTAATTCTTATGAAATGAAGTACCTACATGCTCTGAAAATGTTGAAAGAAAGCAGGTGTTCAGTTTTATGCATACCACCTAGGGTTTCTCTACCCCTTGAGAAAATACAATATAATCACAAATCCTCAAATCCTACACTGATATATCATGTTGTTATTTTATTGATACCAAGTCACAACATTCAATACTCAGTTGATTATTGACCCTTAGGTTTAATGGCATAACACGAATTACAAGGGATATCTAATCCAATACCTGGCCTTCCTTGCTATACCAGCCATTACTTTAGAAACACTCAAGTTGGGTGCCAATTAGCTAGATCACTACATCAGCGCAGCCTCCATTCGAAATTAGTCTCATTTATTGGAGTTACCTTACACTATTATCACCAACCTTTGGGTTTAGGTTCTAATATGTAACATTATTAGAGCATACTCAATAACTACTTATGACACAGTTATATTTGCAATACTTACACTGAAGTCTATTTTTCTGAATATCAACTAATGATCATAAAAGATACAGGTGATTGCAAATGACATAAATGACATAAACCATTTTTCATGATTCCTTTGGAGATCTCAATGCACAACCAAAATTATTTGAACCTTCTTCAAAGCTCATTTCATCATCATCATCATCATCATCATCATCATCATCATCATCATCATCATCATCATCATTCAGAGCAACTTGATTGGATCAAACTTGTATTTAATTAGCAGTAGCAGTAAACATCATTTCATTTACAGCTATGTGCACATGATTTTTGTGTTTCTTTTACACAGTAATAATAAACAACTGTGAATCTCACATACCGGTAAGCCATAATTGTGTGTGGGTTTGAATGAATTAACAGTACAATTGCAACAAACTAGTTCTACATTATTTTAAAGTACACATTTACATATACAGTAGGTAAGCAATGGGTATTGGCAATACAGTATTTAGCAGAGATTATACCGGTATATAACAATAACTTACAGGCACACATTTATGTTAACTTCTCTCTATCAGCTTTTCCATTTTAGTTCAGTTAAATTCTAAGAACTAATTGTAAGTGCTTCAAAATCATTTTAGATGAAAATTTATTATTGTATTCAAAATTTGGTTTACTCCAGGTTGGTTTCTTGACATTAAAGAGGATTGTAATTTTAACCTTCAAAATTACTGTACTCTCTCCCTTCAATTACCATAGCAGTATAAACTCTATGAAATCAATATATGAACTTCCATGGGAGCGTGATTTCAAAGAATGGAAGTAAATTACTGGCAATTACTTGATTGCAAGGACATCATAAAAGGAGATTACCAGAAACATAGTACAGTACTGGTAGCCAATTACCTATATCTCAATTTACAGTATACTCTATTATTAAGGCATTCATATTATAAGACAAATGTGACTAAAAATAAGTACCTGTATATGTGATATTTTGTTGCACTGTCACAGCACCGTGTGATATTAAAATACCTTGTGTGCACGTAAGGTGATTATGGTGAGACAAGCATATCTTGCAATATCCTTATTAAGACATTACTTGGATTCTATTGTAAAATATTAAGGCAGATTGGACAACATTATGATGCTGTGACACCAAACAAGAATGGCTTATTTATAAATAAGTCAATAACAAGTTTTCAAGATAACATGAAAACTTGTAATAAGGAAACAAAGTGAATTTAATTAGAAGTTCAAAAAGAAATCCTCTCATAAAATGTACCTTGGAATTCTGGTGTGATGATCTGAAATTACTTCAAAAATTGTGGAATAAAAAAAATTGACAGGTCTAAGGCATAATGGTCCAACAGGTCTAGATTTCTAATTTCTCAAACTATCCAAATCAACAAGCTTGGACTGTCCCTACTTGGAGTAAAATAAGTACTGTATACTTTAAGCATAGTTGAATGTAAGAGAACTTCCTTAGAACTTGTTTTCAGTACAATTATTAGGTATATTCCAGACTACCTTTTACCACAATTATGATGAAAAACAATACTCAAAACATTTGAAAAATAAAAGGACAATAATTTCATTAATCTGTCCATGCTTGTTGCTTGAAATCTGTAATAATTCATGCTTATTGACTTGATAAATCATGGAACAAATTACATGCATGATAAACACAGAAGTTGTATAAGAAAGACACTCATTACTGGTATATATTGAAATCTTGATTAGTTACCTTAGTATAACTTTTAACCAGCCACATATTAAACATATGTTTAAAAAAGTAAAGATTCACTCAAGCTAAACAACATATACAATCACATCCCTCTCAGGCACTTTTCTTATAATGTTCTACAACAGTAACTTTCGTAAGCTACGTGTGCATGACTAAGCAAACTACATTTCCAACATAAGCACATATATAATTCAGCAATAGGGTAATGAATATTTATAAAGACGTGGCTTAAGAGTGTTCTTAAACATAATATTGCATTGATTGATTTTGGTCCCAGTCTTTAGGTCATGTTACTTTTTTTTATGTTTTTCATATTTAGATTTTATAAATTCTTACTTATTAGAATGGAGGAGTAAAAAACCGATTCAATACTGACAACAGAGAATAGCACTTCAAAAGTTAATCAGTTTTTCAAAAACTTCATTATGAGTCTATTGCAAGATAAGCACCTTATATACCGCATATTCATGTTCATTTGTACCATCTTTATAAATACCCTAAATTAATTACTTTAAAATAAAACATTTACTAAACCTATTGCATTTTTATTATTATTATCTAAAAGGATATTACTTTTATGACATAACTGCAAGTAAATATGAGAGATTGAATTATGACATAATTGCAAGTAAATATGAGAGGTTGAGATTATTTTAAAATATCACCATAGAACTATTACAAATTATTAAGTTTATTAAGGTTTAATTATAAAACTCTCAAGAATAAAAAAGAAATGAACAATTTGCATAAATGTGTTCAAAACTACTGTCATATGAAAAAATATCTCATAGGTAACATATACAAAAAATATATTATTGCAGTATGTTCTGTCACACAAACATAATGTTAATGGTGGTTAATATATTGGAGCAAATGGCAAAATTAAAAAAGAAAAGAAAGTCATGTAGAAGGTATGCGCAAGAAATCAGAAGGCGTACTCGAATGAGTGAAGTTAAGCAGAGGGCACACAGCGTATACCCGTATGTACTCTCGACTACAACCCTGTTCAAGGGCCCTTGATAGAGTTACAAACTTTGCTTTCACATGAATTTACTGTACACATGCAATACAGTATTTTGTGTACATATTCATTCATAGAACACATCTCAAACAATTTTGAAGCACGGAGAGAATGGATCTCATAAAATGTGGTGTTATTTTTTCAGCAATGAGACATCTCTTCACACGGGTACAAAATAAATCTGTCTCTACAGTATGTCCTGGTGAGATACCCATTCTGACATTTATTAAAGTATTTCAGATACAACCTGTATATAAAAACGAAAAATGTGGCACTTATATCCGCTTAGGGGCCTGGGCCTGTCAAGGTGACTGCTGCTTGGCCCAGTGATCTACAGCATGTGTGGGCAAACCCTGAACCACTTCATAAGCAATCTGCAAAGCCAGCAAACACCATGCAGTTCAGAATGAACAATGAGTGCAGTGATGGTTACTGGTTCTTTGACTAATACTGATAATAAATTATATGTACTACAGGCCATTGTAAACAAATGATAAATTTGTAGTGATTACTTGGACTTGGAAGACGGTGAGGAATTATATATGTTTATGTGTTAATTTGGTATGTAATGTATTTATTATGGCTTCAAGATTGTTTCTTTGTGTCCGACTCGTTGGCTGAACGGTCAGCGTACTGGCCTTCGGTTCAGAGGGTCCCGGGTTCGATTCCCGGCCGGGTCGGGGATTTTAACCTTACTTGGTTAATTCCAATGGCACGGAGGCTGGGTGTATGTGCTGTCTTCATCATCATTTCATCCTCATCACGACGCGCAGGTCACCTACGGGTGTCGCATAGAAAGACCTG
Source organism: Anabrus simplex (assembly GCF_040414725.1). Lineage (NCBI taxonomy): Eukaryota > Metazoa > Arthropoda > Insecta > Orthoptera > Tettigoniidae > Anabrus > Anabrus simplex. The sequence goes on from NC_090265.1 coordinate 1,376,901,288, forward strand.
CACCTGGCGAGCCGAACATGTCTTCGGACACTCCCGGCACTAAAAGCCATACGCCATTTCATTTGTTTCTTTGTCGTGGGTAAGATTAAAGTAAGATGTATTAGGAAACACCCTGTAGCACACGCACCAGATCGGCATGGGATATTTCCGGTTTCACCATATTGCATCAATTTCATTACTTCTCGGTGCTTCTCAATGTTCTTTGTCAGCACTAATTTCTGGGCCCTAATTGGAGAAAATAAACGTAAGTGTGATTGGTAGGTGAAGGAAAAAGATCGGACGCTCATAAGTTGTTGTAAGGTTTCCTAATTTCCGGAGAGAAGCGTTTCGCTAGAGCCTTGCTCTTCCAAGGCGTCTTTTCTGTTTGACCAGTGAAGGGAAAGGTTGCCTTCTACAAGGTGACGGGTCTTCTTGGGCCCTCCACCAGGTAAGCTCTTAATTGTTTTTTCATCTTTCAGGTATTTATTTTCAAATGTAGTGTTTCTTTTAATTTCTCTCGCCGGAGCTTACCCGTGTTTTCCTTCAGCTTCCAAATTTTATTAAAATGACTTAGCCTTTTCAGTAAGTCGCATCACATTTGTAAAGAGACAGTTCCCATTTTGTTGTTTTTGTAAATTGTGTGTTCAACGCCTTTCGATGTAATTATAAACTATTAATTTCCCCTTGGGGCTGTCTCTCAGTTCTGCGTCATCTTAGATGTATTCACTTTTAGGACAGGCACTTTCCTCAGAAGTGTTTTTGAGGAGGCTGCCTAATAAACGTGCGCTGCACTAGGATAATTATCTTAAATGTTGTATTTTCCTTATTTTCTATGAACAGCCTTCTAACGGTATTATGTTACCTAAATTTTATTCCTTCTGACAGTTCTATGTGATTTAAACGTTACGCCATGTGGGAAATGTTCCGACCTAAAGTTGTATGAAGTAGAATCACTGAATTGGAACCTTCTGGGTAGTCATTGTAATTATTGTTTGATTTATTTCCGATTTTAAAAGGTGTAATTTTGTGGATCATTTGAGCTTTCATTTCAGTTTAATTTTAAGTAAACTGAATATTCATTTTGAATCATCACTGACTTCGCTTCTTCAGCAATGCCAATACCTTTCACCGTGTGGATATGGTTCCCAGCCACCTTCCACACTATCCTTTCTTAGCCGTCATGTTTGTTAACCTGTTCATTATGATTTTAATTTCGTGCAATTTATTATTATTCCTCCTTGCGTTGAAATGTGTTTCTGCGTAACGATGTGTTTACGCAGTGGTAGCAAATATTATTATTATTATTATTATTATTATTATTATTATTATTATTATTATTATTATTATTATTATTATTATTATTATTATTATTATTATCATAAACTATTACTTGTAACCGTACTTATTAGGAGGTTACAGAATTACACGATTTTACTTTTAATTACATTTATTTTATATTTGCACAATACAAAAGAGTGATGGGCAAATAAACACTGACCTCCAGCAGTGCCATCTCTTAGTTTGTGCAACGGGTTATGTGGTTCGTGAACCAGTAAATGCCATTGCATATATTACAGTGTCACATGATCAGCATGATGACATGATATTCTTCGTTGTAATGCTTGGCTTTCACCACAGAATCGGTACTTTTTATATCAAACAGCTCCTCAGTTTATCTCAGAAGGTTAAGTGAACCCAGATTAATTCCTTGGGAGTTTTTGGCTTCATTGGTTCTATACTCAAATATTAACCAGTTTTCCTGGTTTTGGTAATTATGTGTTGAATTTGTCCTTAGATTTGACAGACAGGTTAATCCCAGAACAAACATTGTTAATATATGGAACATATAGACAAGAATTCTTTTTCAGATAAATAAGATCTGGTTTAATAAGGCATATATTGAATGAAGATTATCACTTTCATGCTCTTCTCCTAGTTAACATTCTTCACTTACTGGCTGCACTGTAACTGATTAGATGCCTGCCTGCTGTACTCAAAACTGCATGAATGAATCCCAAAGAATTGATATAGCATTTAACCCAATGTCATAAGATTTACTGGCACATTATGGAACTCCTCATCTGGAGAAATACAGGCACTTTAATGTATTTTTTGAACAACAGCACCACCTTGCTCGAAATGCAACTTGAAAATTTCAGTTACCATGGGGAAACTAACATTATTTTTCCATTGATTGTGAATATGAATATTTTAGAAAATATGCCTCTTCTGTAAATCTAAAAGTCCAGCATTTTGGCAGTGTATTAGTGAGCCTTCCTAAGACATTGGCTAGGACACTACTGAGTTACCATTACAAGCTTCTCTTTCAAATAAAGTGCAGTAATGGTGTACTAGAGTACATCAAACTTGTCGGTGTGTCGTGAAGTATTATTGGCAGTGCTTTGTGGTGTTGAAGAATGTACTGACAACAGGCTTTTGAAATGTGGATGCATCACAGAATGTTGAAGTATAAGTATACCACGTCACCATTGAGAAAGTACTCAGTCACGCCAGGAAATCATGCAAAGTCCCAATCCTTGCAAAATGCAGGAAAGCAGTCTAATTCAGTCAGAACACAAATATAGACGATACGACTGATCACAGAAGGCAAGATAGAAGGGAAATGTGAACGTGGGTAAAGAAGATTATCCTGGATGTTGAACCACCAACAGTGGTTTAATAACCACAATACAGTAAACTTGATACACGAAACCCAAAATAGGTGTTTTGCTGGGTGTTTGTGATGTCTTCAACATTAGAAATTTCTTGCCAACTTACTATGAGGAGACAGCACCTAAAGAAGTTTAATGTTCCATGCTTATCGTTGTTCTGGTTTTTGGGTGTGTGTTTTGTTCTTTATTTTGTGTAGGAGGCTGTCATTGAATGTGTGATTATAACCACTAACAACTGCTTGGTACTTTCTGGTATAAAGTTCTTTACTGTAACATTTTGTGCCTTTTGTGGAGAGTTGTGTGTTATTCAGTCTATTGTGTTGGAATGATGAATGCTCACCACTTCATGAATGAATGCAAGTGAGATGAATGATAAAACAGTGGTATAGCCCAGCTAATAAATTAAAGACCTTTAAATCTGTTGTAGGTTCTGAACTCACTATATGCTTTTAATAACTGGAGTTATGATTTATGAGTTTATGATTTAGTTTTTATCCCCAAATCAATATTCATTTTACATATTTAAAAAATTTCATCCAATTAATTTTTAATTCTGTATAAATAATTGTCAGGATTATCATTCATCTTTTACAATATATTACTACTGATTTCAGAAAAAAAGTATCTGGAAAGGTCAATAACTTTTTATAAATGAAATTTTAAACACTTTAATTTTAAGTACATTTACCAGTATTGTAGTGTTAAAATGCACAGCTCTATGGTTAAATGGTTAGCAGGCTGGCCTTTGATCCAAATGGTCCCGGGGTTTGATTCATGGACAGGTCGAGGGTTTTAACATTAATTGGCTAATTTGTCTGGCTCAAGGGCTGCGTGTTCATGATGTATTCAACATTAGAAATCATCTTAGGTAGGGCCTCATCTTCACAGATATACAGGTCACCTATAGGCCATCTTCTAGAAAAATACCTGCACCAGGCCCCTCTGGAGGCCATGTGTTGTTGTTGTTGTTATTATTATTATTATTATTATTATTATTATTATTATTATTATTATTATTATTATTATTATTATTATTATTACTACTAAAATATATTTCCATTCTGTAACAAATAATGAAGGGAAAGAGAACAAAGTGCCATCTTTAAATAAAATGATTTACTGATGTTAACAGTAAATTAATTATAGAAATATTTTAGAACTGATTGTTCAACTTTCTTTATTACATGTCAAAAATGGTTGGCATCACCACAGTCTCTGGTGTAGAATGAGTACGTTAAGTCAAGTATGACAAATTCCGGGCACCAAGTCGGCATGGCGCCCAAAATTCTTTCTTTGGCGCCTTCTTTTTCGAGCTGAGTATAATCTCCCAACTTATATGTTGAATTCTCGGTTTGGTGTTGCTGAATTATTGCAAAGCGCATGTAATAATGCACAAACCCTTGACACTCCAGGTGATTTCTGCTTTGATATCAATGTTATTATTTTAAATAATAATCTAGGATGCATTACGTAAGTAATAGAAAAAAAATGAATGTTCAGTACAAACGTTTCGGTGTCAAGAAAACCTCTCGTAAAGAAAGTGTTAGAGATATAGAAGTAACTCAAATATTCTTCTCAAGTAAATGATATGAATAATATCCTGTGATTACCTGGCTCCTAGGTTTCAGTGCTGGCTCCTAGATTTAAATAGAATCTCGTTTGCTATTAAATTGATAGTTTCAACAGAGCTGTTATTGTAAAGTGGAATAGAATGTACTCTCGTGGAATTTATTTCCATATGTTGACAGCATTCAAAGCTCCTAGGCATGTGCATGGACACAACAGGTAAAATAAGGATGACTTGTATCATATTAGTTTTTAGATAGGCAGATGATCTTTAAAATTTAAGTTATTAATCCTTTAACATGACAGACTAATACGTACAAAGGAATTGTGCAATTTGGTGTTGTTGACAACACTATTCACTTTGCTATTTACATTTTACAATTTAAAAGCTTCTTAGAACAGTATCAAAATATAAGTATGCAACAGTTGGCTAGTTTCATAAATTTTTATGTCTTATTTAGTTCAGTGTCCTGCTGTCTTTACACTTTGTGGTAATCTGTTGTAGTGTGTAAAACTATAAAAGCACAATACCTATTGCTAATACTACCATATTTTGTTTTTCAGAAGGCCAGATGCCAGTATGTTAACAATGTGATTGCTAGAAAAATTACCTGGCTCCTAGGTTTCAGTGCTGGCTCCTAGATTTAAAAACATTTGTCATAGTCTGCATTAAGTTAATAATAAAGAAGTCCCTAAAACTGGCAATAAATATAGTCCTATCTTCTGAAAGCAAAGTTGAAGGACAAAATATAAATCCATTGAAGTTGTAGTTCAGGAATGCAGCACTATTGACCATTGTGAACCCAGAACAGACGTGAGGCTATAGCAATGATGTGTTGTTGTTTGAGTCATCAGTCCATATACTGGTTTGATGCAGCTCTTCATGCCATCCCATCCTGTGCTAACCTTTTTCATTTCTATGAAACTACTACTGGTACATCTGCTCTAATCTGCTTTTCATATTCATACTTTAGTCTACCTCTAACATTCTTTCATCAAAACCCAACTGAACAAGTCCTGGGCATCTTAAGATGTGTCCTCTCATTCTCTGTCTTCTCATCAAATTTACCAAATAGATCTCCTGTCATCAATTTAATTCAGTATCTAATCATTTGTGATACTCATCTCACCTTCAGCATCACCTTCACCTGCAACATCACATTTCAAAAGCTTCTATACTCTTTCTGAGCTAGTTATCGTCCATGTTTCACTTCCATACAATGCCACGCTCCAAACAAAATTCTTCAAAAATATCTTTCTTACTCCCATATCAATGTTTGAAGTGAGGACATTTCTTTTCTTAAGAAAGGCCTTCCCTGCGTGTGCCAGTCTGCATTTTATGTCCTCCTTACTTCTGCCATTATTAGTTATTTTACTACCAAAGTACAGCACCTCATCCCTCCTACGATCATCAGGCACCTGCTGTCCAGAGCCATGAATTTTGAGACTCGTTAGAATGTTAATTTAGCTACTAGTTAACAATATTCATCTACTTCCTTTAAGACTTCATTTTCTAATCTAATATTTCCTGCATCACCTGACTTTGTTTGACTGGACTCCATTACTTTTGTTTTTGACTTATTTATTTTCACCTTGTACTCCTTCCCCAAGACCCTGTCCATACTATTCAGCATTTTCTCCAGATCTTCTGCAGTCTCAGATAAAATAACAATATCTTTAAATCTCGGGGTTATGATCTCCTCTCCTTGGATTGTGATTCCCTTCCCAAATTCCTCTTTGATTTCCTTTACCGCCTGTTCTACATAAACATTGAAAAGGAGGGGGAACAAACTACAGCCTTGCCTCACTCCTTTCTGGATTGCTGCTTCTTTTTCAAAGCCCTTGTTTCTTATCACTGCAGACTAATTTGTATACAGATTGTAAGTAATTCTTCATTCTCAGTATCTGATCTTGATCACCTTCAAAATCTCAAATAGCTTGGTCCAATCAGCATTATTGAATATTTTTTCTAAACCTACAAATCCCATGTATGTGGGCTTGTCCTTCTTAATTTGGTCTTCTAAGATCTGATGATAAGTCAGGATTGCTCCACGTATTCCTATAATTCTTCTGAAGCCAAACTGATCTTCTCCCAACTCAGTTTCAACTTGTCTTTCCATTCTCCTGTAAATAATGTATGTTAAAATTTTGTAGGCATGAGATACTAAGCTAATGGTGCAGTAGTTTTCACACTTGTCAGCGCCAGGTTTCTTGGGAATAGGTATAACAACATTCTGCCAGAAATTGGACGGCACTTCTCCTGCATCACACATCTTACATGCTTGTTTCTCCTGAAGCGGTCAGTAATTCAAAGGGAATGTCATCAATTCAAGGTGCCTTGTTCCTATTTAGGTATCTCAAAGCTCTGTCAAATTCTGACCTCAAAATTTGGTCTCCCATTTCATCAGCATCAATAGTCTCCTCCTGTTCCAGAACCATATCATTACGTCTGTACCTTGATACAACTGTTGGATATGTTCTTGCCATCTTTCTGCCTTGTCTTCATTCCCTAGAAGTGGTTTCCTATCTGAGCTCTTAATATTCATACACCCAGTTTTCCTTTCTGCAAAGGTTTCCTTTATTTTCCTGTATGCAGCATCTATGTTTCCTAGGACCATACAACCTTCAACATCCTTGTACTTCTCTTTCAGCCATTTTTCCTTAGCCATCCTGCACTCCACTTCATTCTTTAATTTCCTGTATTCTTTTCTACTCTCCTCACTTTTTGCATTATTATATTTTCATCATTCATTATTCAGGTCTAGTACCTCCCGAGTTATCCACTGATCTTTAGTTGATCTTTCCTTTCTTCAGAATCCCTACTAACCTCATTCATCGCTGTCCATTCTTCCCCCACTATGTTTCCTTCAGCCTTTTCATTTAGCCCTTGTGCAACATGTTCCTTGAAACAATCCCCCACATTCTTTTCTTTCAACTTGTCTAGATCCCATCTCCTTGAATTCCTTCCTTTCTTCAATTTCTTCAACTTCAGATGACATTTCTGTAACGATTGAGAAAAACCGGGTTAACTTCCTAACCATTATTTTCCTTAAGACTGGTCATGCCTCTCAGCCACGTACGGATATGCAGTCCATCAGAACAATTGTCGTTGTGTTCATTTTCATATGCTCATGTGTACATGAAAATGAACCGTACATACCTTGTAGCATAGGCCTGTTGCAGAATTGCATGCGTGATTCCCTCCTACAGTATAGTGCATTAAGGTTCATTTTCCTGTACACATAGGCATAGGGATATGAACACAAGGACAATTGTAAAGTATTGTAAAATATTGTGTTTAACATGGTGCACCAGTGTAAATGTATTCATGACTGCTGGTACTAGCAGCAAGCTTCAAGCGAGGCACAGGGTTGCCATACCTCTGTCCTCAACATTTCAGCTCTTTCTCCTGACCATAGCTGTGTGTGGAGATGTAGAAACAAACCCAGGACCTTTGGATAGAAACGTAACAAGAAATGCCATATTTGTTGTTCTATGGGTCATATCAATCAGCTATACATGAAGTGTGTGTCATGTTAAATGTCCATGCATAAGACCTGCACCAAAATTTCTCCACCTGATTACCAAAAAATTGAACATGGCAGGTCGTCTTGGCAGTGCTGGAAGTGTTTGGCTTCCGGTACCATCAGACTCATTCTTTGAAGTGCCAAGCAAAGGAAATCATATAAATAGTAATGACTCTGTTACTAGTGTATAGGCCTTCTGAAATATCACCATCCTGTTATTTAATGCCCTTAGTATAATATGTTATAGGAGACAACAGGAGATAACAGCATCAATGGCCAGTTTCGAACCATCAATCACGAGCATCTGTGAGACGTGGCTGTGCAGTGCTACTTTAAAGTGTTTCCCCAACCATACCTGGTCTTCAGGAAGGATAGAACCTGGATATCTGGAGGGGGTGTTCTCCCGGCTATATGACTGGAACTACAACCAGTCCAGTCCAACTAGGATACTTGGAGACTGATAGGGAAGCTTTAAGGGGCAACAAATTCTTGATAGGTAGCATATACAGGGCATAAAATCCAAGCCCTATATATGCATGAAGGATTGCTGGAATCTCTAAGACAAGTGCAACGCTGTGTACCTCATATGGGACTTTAACCTGGGCATCATATGGATCCGTGACTCTGCTCCAATCCCTGGTAATCCATTGGCAGACACATTTCTAACAGCATTCTACAACCTCTTTCTATAACAGCTTGTTCTAGATGCAACACCTATCACCAAATAATCCCACTCCGTATTAGACTTATTTCTCAGCAATCATCTCTTCTCAGTATCCAAGGTTGAAAAAGGGTTACTATATTTGAAAATGGAAAAATCAGCAGGGTTACCTTACTGTAAAGATTTAATTTTTTTTTTTTTTTTTTTTTTGCTAGTTGCTTTACGTCACACCGACACAGATAGGTCTTTTAGCGACAATGGGACGGGAAAGAGGGCTAGGAGTGGGAAGGAAGCGGCCATGGCCTTAATTAAGGTACAGCCCCAGCATTTGCCTGGTGTGAAAGTGGGAAACCACAGAAAACCATTTTCAGGGCTGCCGACAGTGGGGTTCGAACCTACTATCTCCCGAATACTGGAGACTGGCCGCACTTAAGCGACTTCAGCTATCGAGCTCGGTTAAAAAAAAAAAAAAAAAAAAAAAAATGAGGGAATTCATATCCAGTTGTTAATTTCACATATTTTTCAGTGGCTTGGGCTTTTTTGCAGAAAATCCATTTTAGGGACAATGCTGTCATAGTATTGTGCACATGTTACATTTTTCATGTTGTAACAGTACAATTAATAACAATTTTACATTTTCAACTCTGAGCTAATTTCACTCCTGTGTCCACTGAAAATTTAGAAGGGAAAATATTCTCTCTTTCTACAACTGCAGTATATGGAGGTATGGCAAAGTAGTACTGTACCACTCTTAATAATTCAACACAATCAACAAATACTTCACATCACAGCCTGCAAGATCACATCAACCATCTGTACTCCATGTTAAATGGGGTAAGAATGGGCCCACCTATCCAATACATAATTATCAATGACAACATAACTATATTTTCATTTTAAAAATTGGCCATATTCTCATTAAAACATGAATGGGACTAGTTTTGATCTTATTTTAAGGTCATCCTCAGCCATTAAATAAATCAACAATGGCATAATTTAAAAAAAATACTGTAAAATACCGAACAATTAAAAATGTAAATGAAAAAAGACACTTAAAAATTCCATAAGTCTTTGGTGTTTTTTTTTTTTTTTTTTACGAGCGACACCAATGTTCCTCAGTTGTTATATAATGTAATGCTATTTAGTGAAGTAATGTTTGTTAAGTTAAATGGCGCTATTCCTTTCAAGGTATAGTCACAGGAACCGTTTATAAATTGCGCTGTGGCTTATAGTGAGTGGATGTATTTAACAAACTTAAAAATTGGCTGAGGGGGAAAACAGAACTGTGGAATACAGTGCCCAGTAGATGTTTGTAGGCTGTCAATATGGATCAATTGTATGTTGTCCAGAATAGATGTCTCGAAAAAGAAAATGAGAGAATCAAACTCCTGCTTGGTTGAAGATCAAAAGGAAAAGACATGTATTATATGAAACTTCCCCCCCCCCCCTCTAACACTGTTTCATGGATGTCTTTCAACTATGGCAGAGTGCCATATACACAGAGGTATTGTGAATTGTAAATACATTCACGTTAATAAACTTGCTTTGTTATTTTGTGTATACAATTCGCTGAGTATTTAATTTCAATAACTGACAAAGTTGTGATGGTTTTTTATTTTTTTTTGAGGTGGGGGCAGGGAAAGATTGGATATGGAAAAGTTTTCAAATGTATGGGTAGCTAACGGTGCTTTACTGACCAGCGGTCAATGTTGGTGGACTGCATACATGCTTTGGAGGTGTAATCTTTCTATCCTGTTCCTGGGATCATTGGTCATCACATTCTCTGATCGAGATTGATCCACTCGGCCATAATTGTGATGTTCATCAGATTACACTGGTATGGATTATCTCTGAGGATCACTTACTTAAACTGAAAAATAATAGAGCTTGAATAACTTCTGTACACTCAACTCGAAAATTTTACTTAACGATAACAAAAACAATCTTGAGACATCAAAGAGGGGGCGACATTTATTCAGCAAATAAAACTCAGTATTAATGTTTACACGCTAAACTATCCTCCGTATTTCATACTTCTAATTATCTAATTAATTATCTCGCAACTGCTACTTTCGTTTCAAGAAAAGTTGGAAGCAACCGAAACTGACTAGTTTCGCAATTCAGTGTCACCACTAGATTTCGCGCAAGCGCACTCAAATAAAAATCAGTTGCGAAACTCACTTACGAAATCTAGTGTCACCGAGTAAACTAGCCTTAAGTCGAGTTTACACGGGGACAATATGCAGGACAAGTACTGTACTGTCCTGTATTCCATAAACATCTCGTCAGTTGCGCAGGACAAGACAATACAATGTTCGTACTTCAGCAAAACAGATCCAAGGAGAGTGAAGAAAATAATTACATATCTTGTACGCAGAAGTATTAGATATAGGCTAGTAGGAGATGAATTAACCAAAAATAATAAGATTGTGGATACGAAAATGGATGGCACGTAGTTGTTCATTAAGATAATATATTTTATTATTAAAAGAATTAGAAGATCCTCAATAATACAAAATATTTAGGGCGATGTAGCTGTGAGCTTGCATCCGAGAGATAGTGGGTTCGAATCTCACTGTCGGCAGCTCTGAAGATTGTTTTCCGTGGTTTCCCATTTTCACACCAGGCAAATGCTGGGGCTGTGCCTTAATTAAGGCCACGGCCAATTCCTTCCCATTTCTGGGCCTTTCCTATCCCATCGTCGTCAAAAGACCTATCTATGCCGGTGCGACGTAAAGCAAATTGTTAAAAAAAAAAAAAAAAAAAAAGTGTATGAGGATGTCAACAGGACATATTTAAAACTTTCGAACCACGGTATTTTTAGTTACAGGCTACACGCTGGCTGCATCAGCGCTTGATCGCTTAATAATCCTGTATTCTTCTTTACTTTTGTCAGTACTGTACGTCGATCTCAGGCTTTTGATCTTCTTTTTCACATCCTTTCAATCTAAGTCATGCCTTCTATGTTTTTTCCGATCGTGTTGTTGCGACATTGTTATTCGTATTCCCCACAGGCATTCATGCTCTCTACAAACACCAATGACCTTGGAATTTAAGCAGTAAGCCTACTCTGGTGGCATTTTGACGAACACTAGTCCTCGAATCCCGCCTTTATTTCATTATTGTTCTGTTCCGAGCGCGTTCACACGAGGACAGGACAGCAGGAGCGATGGTGGAGGTAAGGCATTGTCACGATGGATATGAAGCGAGGCTAATTCGCGAGACAGTAGCGTAGTCATTGTCCTGTCCTCGGATCGTCCGTGCACACGAGGAAAATATTGTCTTGTCCTGTTGTGTTGTCCAGTCAAACTCAGTTTTAGTCAAGCGGGAGGCGAATGAACGCCACCTAGAGGCAACCGCGTGATGTTGAGTGAATAGAGAAGGCCGCTATTTTCCCATAATACCAAGAAGTCCATGAAAGTGAAAGCCATTTTTATTCATCTTGTAAAAGTTTGATTGTTTTTTTTTATGTTACGTACACAACATGGACGCCGTCGAAGACTATTACGGCAAGTGGCACAAATTATCGCAGATTAGCAGAAGAGAAGAAGAGAAGAGAAAGTGAATTGTTTTCTCAAACACCAAAATTAGACTTATTTTTCCACAGAATACAAACTATAATTCAAACAACTTCCTCTCATGCAATGGTGAAAATAAAAATGAAGGTACCGGAACAGAAAACTTGATAAGTGCAAGCCCAGTTTTAGTTGCGTTTCCATTGGTCTGCTGTTGGAACTGTAAATGAAAATCGTGAAGACGATCTAGTACCAAGCGAAGGTATTTTTAAACTAAACGATTACCCTTATGTTTTATGAATAATGTTACTAGAGACTGCTAGGCTAAAAGTGGGGTGAAACAGAATCAGGACAGTGTTTCTGTAATTCTACACGGATGTATCCAGACAATTAGCGATTTCTGACAATGCTGTTTGAAGTGACCGACCGTCCGGCATAGGACATATCCTCCTTTTTTCATGCTTGTCCTTTGTCCGGCAGGCATTTATTATTTGCTATTAAATGTCCGGCTTTTTGCATATTGTATTCTTAGTCATTCAGTTTCCTATTGTTTTCTCTGTTGCAAAAGCTATTTTTTGTTTCACTTCCTCTATCTCAGTCCATATTCTGTATACCCCTATCAGGCTACGAAATTTACTGAATAATAAATCATATCTTAAGTTAGAGCTGTCTGAAGGACCTGTCACCAAAGTGGTGACACCGGCCGACGTGATCTGAACGTGCTCGGTCGGGCCCGGAGATTCACCAGTCAAGTAATGCTGGCTGCGGTATTACGTAGTTTTGTTTTTGTGCTAGTTTGATTCGGACCTTCTGAGTGAGTGGAGTGTTTGTGATTTTATTATGAAATTTGAATAATATAAATATGCCGTCACTCAAAAGTGGCGAGGCACAAAAGAGGAAATGTAAGTTCTCGGAGAAACTGAAACAGAAGTACCCATGTTTTAGAGGGGGACGTAACGAAAAGTGAGGCGAAGTGTTATATTTTGTGACTGTTATGTAACTGTTGGAAACAAAGGTGCAGGTGATCTCGAGAGACACATTGCTAGTGAAAAGCATAGATAAAGAATTAGAAGCAGTTCTTCTAGCAGTAATATTGATTCATTTTTCCCGATTTAACATTCCCCACTACACAGGAAAGTTCGGGCAACAGAGGCAACATGGGCATATCACACTGTTTCTCACCATCAGTCGGATAGGTCTATGGACTGCACATCAAAGTTGGATAAAGTGCTGTTTGCAGAGTCTGAGATTGCTAACAAAATATCATGCGCTAGAACAAAAACTGAAGCTATCATAAATAATGTAATCACCCCTCATTCCATTGACATTATCACTAAAGCATTGAATAATAGTATTCCTTTGTTCGGAGTGGGTACTGATGCTAGCAACCATGGGGCTTTGAAACGTTTTCCTATTGTTATACAATATTTCGACAATAAAGAAAATGGTATTCAAAATAAAGTCTTAGAACTATAAACATGTCCTAATGAAACTTCGGAGACAATATTCAATTTTGTTTTTGAGACTTTAAAGAAGCATAATATTTCTGCTAAATGCGTTGCTTTTAGTCGAGACAATGCAAATGTAAATTTTGGAGGGGTTAATCATAGAGAAGGCATAAACGTATTTTCAGCACTTAAAAGTAAATTAAATGAACATATAATCGGGGTAGGATGCCCAGCACATGTACTCCATAATTGTTTGCAACAAGGTGCTGATATACTGCCAGTTGATGTGGAGAGTATAATTTTTAAAAGTCTTAAATTATTTCCATATCTATACAATTCGCACTGAACAACTCAAAGAATTCTGCAAGTTTGTTGAAATAAATTATGAACAGCTCTTGTGTCACAGCAAAACAAGGTGGTTAAGTTTGTTTCCTGCAGTAAAAAGAATGCTAAAACTGTTTGCAGCTCTAAAGTCGTACTTTCTTTCTCAGCCTTCAAATTCTGTTCCTGCTATAATTAGGTCCTTTTTTTGAAAACGAGTTTTCTGAGCTTTACCTGTGGTTTGTTCATTTCACTATGCACATTTTTCACAACAAAATTTCATAATATGAAAAACAAACGCTCCCTATAGCAGAAGTTTGTGATGTATTAGATTCAACTCCGGCCACACTGAATGATAGGATGGAAAATAAATTCATACCTCTTCAAGTCAAAAAGTCTCTGAAATCCCTCACTAAAAAAAAGCTTCGAAAGAGAATGCATTACATTTGTAGAACATGTTGGTTTTTATGCAATGTGCACTCAATACGTGTTAAAGTGGTGTAACCCTATGATGGAAGAATTTAAGCGTTTCCAATGGATGAAGCTTCGTAGTATGAAAGACACTCATTTTGAAGATGTTCTTCCTTGTCTCGAGTATTAGCAATCTAAAGGCGTGGAGATAGACGATTCTAAACTTTTTGACCCATTTTGCAACGTTCAGAATTACACTAGGAGTTCCGAAATTGATAAACATACAACATTAGATAAGCAGTGGCTTGAGTTTTTCAAATATAGCCTGACATTGAAACATTTAGTGAGCTGCTTAACATTTGTCAGTTTTATTTCGCTATTCCAGGTTCCAATGCAACCGCTGAAAGAGTGTTTTCCCTGATTAATACACAGTGGGCAGAAGAAAGAAACCGTTTGATGACCGAGTCAGTTAAGGGTATTATAATAGTGAAGTACAACTTTAAAAACATGTCATGTGGAGAGTTTTACAATTATATATTACAAGAAAATAATTCATCTTTGCTGTCGAAAGTGGGTGCAATCGACAAGTATCAGCATAAAATAGCTACAACTTCAGCATCTTCATCAGCATAACAGTTACGGTATAAGGTATGTAATACTAAATTTTGTATGTAAATATTAAAATTCTATTTTTCCTCCATTTTTAGAACATCTTTTATGAAAAGTCCTCCTTTTATTACGGGTCTGTCCTCCATTTGAAAATTTAAAGTTGGTCACCCTATAAAGCTTTTAAATGGCGACATTATAAAACGTGAGTATCTGGTTTATTCCTGCAGCCAAGGATCTGTTTTTGTGCTCCTTGTACACTTTTTGGAGACTTCCCAATTTGCAATAACTTCAATGATTGGAATGGCTTAAATGATTGGAAGCATGGAAATCAGCGGTTAACGGAACATGAGAATTTTCATGCTCATCGTGAATACGTGTTAATGTTTATAAGACGAGGTAGTGAGTTGTACAGAATTGAGCCGTCTGCTCTCTCAGTTGGTATTATTATTATTATTATTATTATTATTATTATTATTATTATTATTATTATCATTATTGCTTTACGTCGCACCGACACAGATAGGTCTCATGGCGATGGGACAGGAAAGGCCTAGGAATGGGAAGGAAGCGGCTGTGGCCTTAATTAAGATACAGCCCCAACATTTGCCTGGTGTGAAAATGGGAAATCACGGAAAATCATCTTCAGGGCTGCTAACAGTGGGGTTCGAACCCACTATCTCCCGGATGCGAGCTCACAGATTATTATTATTATTATTATTATTATTATTATTATTATTATTATTATTATTATTATTATTATTATTATTATTATTATTATTATTATTATTATTATTATTATTAAATGGAATTAATGTTTAATATTTTACCTTTATTCGTTATATAAAAATAATAGTAGGCCTAATTGCAATTTTGTCTTATCCAGTTTAAGGAACGGAGGGGGGGGGGGGCGGAAAATGATTAGTGCCCAGAGGTGTTGCAGTGTTGAATTCGGCCCTGAGTGCAGCAATTTCACACCTGTCAAACAAAGCTGACAATTGTTCAGTCACCCTACTCAGCATCATTATTTCAACGAGTATGTAATGTATCATAGTACCTCACTGGATCGACCGATCGATAGCATAATCATTAATAATAGATACGTAGATAATACAGTGCTATTAGTGGTCAATGCAAAGAGGCAACAATGATTCAGTAGATCGAGTAGCAAGAAAATTGGCATATTTAAGTCATCAGTCGCAAACTAAAGTACCAAATTCAACAACTTATTGCTCGGTAAAATCATTTAGAGAAGAAAAGGACCTATTGTCGCGACCACCAAATTAGGCGGGTGAGGAAAACTGCGCTGTCGTCAGATATGGGAACGGCGAAGCGACAGATGGTCGAGAGTCGCTTACCCCTGGGCACGGATTGGCAACGCTGATCGTGCAGTGCTGTCAAACTGAAGCCCATCCGCTCCAGGCCACCTTACCCGAGTCATTCCCTGTCAAGCAGCTGTTGAGCTCGCATCGTAAGTGCAGTTAAAGATGGATAGTGAAGAATTGATTTGGGCTCAAGACAAGAGAGAAGTGGCAGAGAGGAATAAGACATTCAAAATAAAGGGCGTAAAAAAACTCACGTCAGAAGCCATCGACCGTGTGACCGCTGCAGATTGGGAAAAGTGCTTCAATCGCGCGGAAGATGTTCAAACAGACGATTGGGCCAAGGAAATAGTAAGGGACGAAAGAAAGGAGCCATTCATCATCAGTGTAAAAGACGACTCGACAGATAGTGAGATGAATGATGACAGTGATTAAGACTGCCTTGAAGCCAGAAACCGATTCTTACTTCATAGTAAATTAATGTAAACCTATTCTTTAAAGTAGTTCTTTTCCTATATTACTCGGTAAAATACACAGTATACAAATATTTATAATGTAATAA
Source organism: Anabrus simplex (assembly GCF_040414725.1). Classification (NCBI taxonomy): domain Eukaryota; kingdom Metazoa; phylum Arthropoda; class Insecta; order Orthoptera; family Tettigoniidae; genus Anabrus; species Anabrus simplex. Next base: position 1,376,917,878 of record NC_090265.1, read on the forward strand.
AATTGATACGGATTAATATGTAATCCGAAAGTATTTACGGGGTCCTGCAGCCTGTGCTGGTGCGCGCGCCCCGAACTGCCTCAGCAAGCGATCGCTTTCCGGGCCATTTTCCAGGAAAATTACAAGACTCACGGAAATATGTTTCAGATAAAAAATAGGCGATATTTTACATTTTTCCTGCAGACAAAATTTTATTGGCTGAAGAAATAAAAACTTGGCCGCTTACTGAAATTTTCAATACATGATTCTACGGATTTAAACTTACTCGTTCAAGATTTTATTTTTCATAATTATTTAAAGTGGCTTATATGGAAAAATAGTTATACCACTCGAATCAGCAGTCTTTTCTGAAGCTTGTAGTATAATTTGTCTCGAAATATTGTATGAAGTAACATCAGGAACTTGAGAGAGAACAACTTGCCTCGCGCTCCGAAATGATGTGTTCAGTTAGACATTTCTTCGCCAGTTGCCACATAACCTTGGCAACAGCGTAATTTCTCTGACCCGCCTAATTTCGTAGCCGCGACAATAGACGACGATGCACTTCTTGATTCGGAAATTTGCACCAGTGGTCCAATAATTAGTTTATTCCGATCGCCTACTGCTATCTGAGCTGGAATGACTGTCAACATCCATTAAGGTTGCAGGACTCGAAGAAGAAGAAGAAGAAAAGGAGGAGGAGTCCTAGACCTTGATGTCTGGTACCTTAAAACAATAATAATAATAAAATTGAGGAAGAAGTAGTAGTAATCATAGGCATATTAGTTTAATATCCGATTAGTCTTCAGTTCTAAAATCCCTGACAGAGATTTTACATTTTAGAAATAGAATTTGTCATAGTTATAAAGTATACAAATTATAAATTCTCCGACTAACACTTCGGGACTAAGAGAGGAGTAAATGAATCAATTTTAATAGGAAGTCAAAATAAACGGAAAGAAGATATGTAGGTATGTTACATATGTTTCAATAATAATAACAGGCTAATCATTTTTCACAGACACTACAGATGATGTTAGAGATGTCATGTATAATATTACTTGCAACGTTATTTCATAAATTAGACTATTCGTTTTCTGGGATACAGCCGTAAAATATGGCCAGATCAACGTGTGCGATACAGTTCGCACCCGCGACACAACAGTTGTGGGAAAAGCGGTGGTAATAGAAGAAGAAAAAGAAGATTATTTTTCTACGCAAGTTAGTTACCAAGTCAACACTTAATAAAACTTCATGATAATATGTGAGATCTTAAATAGTAGCACATAGCATAATATCTCAGAAATCATTAGCATTAAATCAATAAAATATTCGTTAGTTTAATATTGATAAATATTTTAGATAAACCTCAATTAATATACAATGATGGTATTATTTTCTACTGTAAAAGTATAAAAGGCTAAATGAAACGTTTATGCAGACATATTAATAGGTAGGTCTTTCGGGAAACCCTGGTTGCGACGGCGATCGTTCTTTACTCTATCTTTCATCATACTGAACTGCATCAATAAGTTTAAAATCAGTAAAAAGCTATATATTCTACTACAAGCTTTATCTCAATATGGTCTAATCGAGGCTACAGCACAATAATGGCCTATCCAAAAATTTTAGATGAAGGAGGATATCGGTCTATCGCAATCAGGTCCACAAAAACATGTTGTTGTGCTGCAACATCGTAAATGTTGGCGTTAGACTGCTTTGGCCACTGTAGAGACTGAGTTTGGGCCATAAAGGGCTGTCATATGCCGATATCGCACTTCACCCAAAACTGTTGGTCACGTCGTTATTGCACAGATAGCCTCACTTGATTTCCTATTGTTAGCAATTATAGATAACTTAATACACCAGGACGAAATTACTAATAGTAAGTATCTAAACCAAGTAGCAATATAAAGTCATCTCTGAAATGCCATATTTTAAAATAACAATGAAAAATAATGCTGTACAGCTAAACAGAAAGATAGTAACGTTATTTCACCTTTAGAATGTAGGACTAAGAATTAAAGACAGGATCCACAAAACTTCAGTCTGACCTAAAATCAACATGCTACAATAGAGCTATTTCCGTTACCTATTTATTGACACCTATTCTAGCTGCATTGAACCTCCAAAGTGAAGACATACTTATTAACTTTGCATTTGGAAAAGAGTCATTCAGAACGGTTAGAATGCAGCTATAATGGGTTTAACCACATGCCTTAGTATAGAACATTCACCTTGATCTCACAGGAACTCTGGATTATTCAGCTTAGAATGATATATTTCCCATTACGAAAACAGAGCCTAAATTTATGTCTATCCAATGCTATACAATAATATAAGCTTGCTTATCGGAAAAAAGTAGACAATCATAATGAGAAGAGACTTGTTTTAGCTTGATCTAAACCACCTTTATGATTTTACAAAAATGCTATGTTCCAAATTAGAACAAGATATAATATAGATAGACTGCCTATTGCGCAAAAGAAAGAGAAGCTGAAAACTTTAACTAGTTGGATATCATCAACCAATATGAATTATTACAAAAAAAAAAGTAAACCACTTCATAACGAATGAGAAGGCAAAAATGACAAATTTAAGACATATAACGAGCTCTCCTCCTCTGCGAACCATGTGACCTTGCCGCGGTGGGGAGGCTTGCGTGTCCCAATGATGCAGATAGCCGAGCCGCAGGTGCAACCATATCGGATGGGTATCTGTTGAGAGACCAGACTAACGAATGGTTCATCGAAAGGGGGGTAGCAGCCTTTCGGTTGTTGCAAGGGCGGCAGTCTAGATGATTGACTGATACGGCCTTGTAATAATACTCAACATGGCTTGGCTGTGTTGATACTGCTACACGGCTGAAAGCAACGGGAAACTACAGCCGTAACCACCTCCCGAGGACATGCAGCTCTCTCTGTATGAAAGATGTACTGATGATGGCTTCCTCCCGGGTAAAATATTCCGGAGGTAAACTAGTCCCCCATTCGGATCTCCGGGTGGGGACTACACGAGAGGGGGCGATCATCAGGAAGATGGATACTGACATTCTGCGAGTCGGAGCGTGGAATGTTAGGAGTTTGAATCGTTGTGGTAGGTTAGAGAATCTGAAAAGGGAGATGGATAGGCTAAAGTTAGATGTAGTTGGTATAAGTGAAGTACGTTGGCAGGAAGAAGAGGATTTTTGGTCAGGCGACTACCGAATTATTAACACGAAATCAAACAGGGGTAATGCAGGAGTTGGTTTAATAATGAATAAGAAAATAGGGCAGCGGATAAGCTACTACGACCAGCATAGTGAAAGAATTATTGTCGCCAAGATAGACACCAAACCAATGCCCACCACAATAGTGCAGGTCTATATGCCTACTAGTTCAGCGGATGATGAAGAAATTGAAAGAATATATGAGGAGATAGAAGATTTAATACAATATGTCAAAGGTGACGAGAATCTAATTGTGATGGGAGACTGGAACGCAGTGGTAGGCCAAGGAAGAGAAGGTAGCACAGTAGGAGAATTTGGATTGGGACAAAGGAACGAAAGAGGAAGTCGGCTGGTTGAATTCTGCACTGACCATAATTTAGTCCTCGCCAATACTTGGTTCAAACACCACAAACGACGGCTGTATACGTGGACGAGACCTGGAGACACTGGAAGGTATCAAATAGACTTCATTATGATTAGGCAGAGATTCAGAAACCAGGTGTTGGATTGCAAAACTTTCCCAGGAGCAGACGTGGACTCTGACCACAACTTGTTGGTCATGAAATGCCATCTGAAGTTGAAGAAATTGAAGAAAGGAAAGAATGCAAAAAGATGGGATCTAGACAAGTTGAAAGAAAAGAGTGTGATGGATCGTTTCAAGGAACATGTTGCACAAGGACTAAATGAAAAGGCCGAAAGAAACACAGTAGAGGAAGAGTGGAGAGTCATGAAAAATGAAGTCAGTAGGGCTGCTGAAGAAATGTTAGGAAGGAAGAAAAGATCAACTAAGAATCAGTGGATAACTCAGGAGATACTAGACCTGATTGATGAACGACGAAAATACAAGAATGCTAGAAATGAAGAGGGCAGAAAAGAATACAGGCGATTAAAGAATGAAGTGGATAGAAAGTGCAAGGTAGCTAAGGAAGAATGGCTGAAGGAGAAGTGCAAGGATATCGAAGGCTGTATGGTCCTGGGAAAGGTAGATGCTGCATACAGGAAAATCAAGGAAACCTTTGGAGAAAGGAAATCTAGGTGCATGAATATTAAGAGCTCAGATGGAAAGCCACTTCTAGGGAAAGAAGACAAAGCAGAAAGATGGCAGGAGCATATCGAACAGTTGTATCAAGGTAACGATGTAGATAATTTCGTTCTGGAACATGAAGAGGCTGTTGATGCTGATGAAATGGGAGACCCAATTTTGAGGTCAGAGTTTGACAGAGCTGTGAGTGACCTAAATAGGAACAAGGCACCTGGAATTGATGATATTCCCTCTGAATTACTGACTGCCTTAGGAGAAACCAGCATGGTAAGGTTATTTCATTTAGTGTGCAAGATGTATGAGACAGGAGAAGTCCCATCCGATTTTCGGCAGAATGTTGTTATACCTATTCCCAAGAAAGCCGGTGCTGACAGGTGTGAAAACTACCGCACCATTAGTTTAGTATCTCATGCCTGCAAAATTTTAACACGTATTATTTACAGAAGAATGGAAAAACAAGTTGAAGCTGAGTTGGGGGAAGATCAATTTGGCTTCAGAAGAAATATAGGAACACGTGAAGCAATCCTGACTTTACGTCTGATCTTAGAGAATCGAATCAAGAAGGACAAGCCCACGTACATGGCATTCGTAGATCTAGAAAAGGCATTCGATAATGTTGATTGGACCAGGCTATTTATGATTCTGAAGATGATAGGGATCAGATACCGAGAACGAAGAATTATCTACAACCTGTATAAAAATCAGTCTGCAGTGATAAGAATCGAGGGCTTTGAAAAAGAAGCAGCAATCCAGAAAGGAGTGAGGCAAGGCTGCAGTTTGTCCCCTCTCCTTTTTAATGTTTACATAGAACAGGCAGTAAAGGAAATCAAAGAGAAATTTGGAAAGGGAATCACAGTCCAAGGAGAGGAAATCAAAACCTTGAGATTTGCCGATGATATTGTTATTTTATCTGAGACTGCAGAAGATCTCGAGAAGTTGCTGAATGGTATGGATGAAGTCTTAGGTAAGGAGTGTGACTTCCCCTCTCGGAGAACAATCATCAAATGAGAAATGCAACCATTCAAGCTAAGGGCGCCAATCTTTAAGTTGAGGACTTAAAGATAAAAATTTATAATCAAGCTTGGACGGACTCTTATCACAGGGGTGGGGTGAAAGTGCACTAATCATTAAGCAGGAGAATTAAAAATCAAAAGGCTAATTAAGGCAGATTGATTAAAGTGAACTAGAAAAATACTATTTATTATATTTAAGATAAATGACGACGGTTTAACGAGAACTGAATTTAAATTAAAAAATGAATTTAACAGAAAATTGAATGACTCTACTTCGCGAAAACTTGCAATATCTTTAACTCGCTTGCTCACCATTTAGTCTTGTTCTGCTGGTCCTTGGGAAGCTTCCATCCTTGTAGCTGGAACATCACCGGTCGTCTTTGATATTTCTTCATCTGCAGCTAAGTACCATTCCTGCCTTGCAAATTGCACCCACTACTAATTGGAAGATGACTTCAAAACTAACACTCCCTATTATGCTTTATCCCGTATATTGGAGATAAGCCCTAAGTCATAGTTAGCAGAACCACCTTGGGTTATTTGGAGAGGATACTCAATTAAGAATCCTTCCAACTTTACTGAAAATGTTCTCTGTAGTTTCATTTCTATCTAGATTAATACTACCTATTGACTTAGACTGGTTCAAACCGGTCTTGTAGCCGAGCTGTACGTACTTCCTGATGAGAGTGGCTATACACCTCTCATTCAGAATTTCTAAGTACCACGTCGTGGTAAATGAAGTAATTAATGTAGAATACTACTGCAGAAACAAACGAAGAATACTACTGAAGAATGCAGCAGAGTCCAGTAGAAGAAGATCCAAGATCTAAGTCGATGCAAGATGAAGCCAAGAGCTCCAGCACGCCCTTTTATAACCTTCTCTGGCGCTAATTACAGGTCGCTACACGTGGTCCAATCAGATGACATGTCTCTCCCCACTCCAGATATTAGAGTTGACGGGTCTTAACTCTGATATTAACTGTTCTTCTATTGGTCCATTCTCTATGTATCCATGGCAATATGACGCTCCTTTCAAAATATAGGCGTTGAACAGTTTAAATAATTCAGGTCGAAATACGGTAGCTTACGTTAAGACGCGTGAACACGTGCTCGCTTTCCCAGAACTTGGTGTCTAAATTTGTCCTTCCTCCCTCCTCGGTGATGTGGCAAGATAGCGGAAATCTACTGCAAGTTAATTTTAAACAAATGTCGCAAGAATCTAAGTGAATATTAGAATATTCAGCCCTCGTTTACAAGTCGTAGTTACAAAGTAATGAAATGATAGTGAGCAAATGATTAAACATGAATTATAATACAATTACATACCAAAATAAATATCATGACGTTAAATTCCTGAATTAATTACACATAATAAAATTAACATAATTACACTGTAACGTCTGGAACGTTACAGGAGTACAAGATGAAAATAAATAAGTCCAAAACAAAAGTAATGGAGTGCAGTCGAACGAAGGCAGGTGATATAGGAAATATTAGATTAGGAAACGAAGTCTTAAAGGAAGTAGATGAATATTGTTACTTGGGTAGTAAAATAACCAACGATGGCAGAAGTAAGGAGGACATAAAATGCAGACTAGCACAAGCAAGGAAGAGCTTTCTTAAGAAAAGAAATTTGCTCACTTCAAACATTGATATCGGAATTAGAAAGATGTTTTTGAAGACTTTTGTGTGGAGCGTGGCATTGTATGGAAGTGAAACATGGACGATAACTAGCTCAGAAAGAAAGAGAATAGAAGCTTTTGAAATGTGGTGTTATAGAAGAATGCTGAAGGTGAGATGGATAGATCGAATCACGAATGAAGAGATACTGAATCGAATTGGTGAGAGGAGATCCATTTGGCTAAATTTGACGAGAAGAAGAGTTAGAATGATAGGACACATCTTAAGACACCCAGGACTTGTTCAGTTGGTTTTTGAAGGAAGTGTAGGTGGCAAGAACGGTAGGGGTAGACCAAGGTATGAATATGACAAACAGATTAGAGCAGATGTAGGATGCAATAGTTACGTAGAAATGAAAAGGTTAGCACAGGATAGGGTGGCATGGAGACCTGCATCAAACCAGTCTATGGACTGATGACTCAAACAACAACAACGAGCTCTTCCACGGTTCAAACAAACCTGAAGGCCAGATTCAAAATAATAGTTCTTCAGCTAATACTTTTACCGCCATGCAAGTATTGGCAGTGATAACAAAAAATTGTAAGTAGGTAATAAATGAAGAATATGTGGTTCGCACTGTACACTACTACGCTAATATCTAGACTATAACAGTTTATGTAGATCACATACGAACTGAAAACAACAGTTGTCGTATTACCGAGCTGTAGTGTACTTAAAAGATAATACTCAATAATACTCAATACTCAATTCCTGTGTAGCGAAATGAGAGAATGAGACATTTGGTGTACTATTTATAAAATATGTGTGATTCACTTAAAAGTCACAAATAGTCTGGTGGTTAATATGTACGTTGTCTGTCATGAATTACAGATAAGCAATAGTGAAATTGATATTCCAATTAATTTTGAGACTCAAGTGAAATTTACATCAACTTATTTTCATCATTTAAGGAAGTAATAAATCCCCGCACTGATAATCCAGAGATGCTGCGATCTTAAGAATTTCAAATGAATGGTAAATAAGCCGGGCTTACTTGTACCTCACAGGGAGGGGGCGCGCTGCGGTATGAGGGAACAATCTTGAACGTTACCGAACCTCTTGCCTCGCGCTGGAACAAAAGAAACACACACACACTTAAATAAATAAATAAATAAATAAATAAATAAATAAATAAATAAATAAATAAATAAATAAATAGTGAGTCTACTGCAAAAACCCTGTCATTAATGGTTGTGATAATCTCTGAACACGTAGATTAATGATCCATCAGAGAGAAGTGCCCAAGTGTTGCTGGCGGTGCGTGGTGGGAGGGATCTCTACAGCAGCACAGTTTGAGGAGAACTCGTGTTACGCTGTCTGTTGATAAAATTGCAAACCTAGAGAGCCATAGGCATTTTGACGGGAAGATTATCACAAAATATTGGAAAATATAGATTACCTGCACTGTACCCTACTGTTGTTGGTAACTGTGAAGAGACTAACGGTGAAACCAAGTTGAAATTCTCAATGTTAAAACAGCAATAAACGGAATCCGCTACAGTCCGAGACAGGCCAGTACAGACGGAATTGTTACCGCCAGTGGTAATTCAATTATAGAAACTGTAATGAATGCATCAATCGTGATTCACCCGAGAAAAGGACTATTGATACAAAGGCCGCTACACTGTTCTTTTGTGTAATATCCATGAAAAAAATATTCCCGAAGTATCGAAGTCAGACCGTGAAGCTTCTGTTGTAACAGCAGATGGCGCGGATATACCCAATTCATTGTTTTGTAATACTCGCGTAACAGATGAACGGTTGATGATTTGTTGTACAAGTGCCTGTGTTCCAACGAATATTATGTACATTCCGGACAGCGTCTAAATGGACATCTTCGATACGGGCTGACGCTACAGGAATATCTCTAACGAGGGAACGGTACAAAGTCGGACGGCGAATTTCGATTTGATTTTTACATATTCGTGAAGGTCTTTTTAAGCTGAGACAGGCAGTGGAGGTCTAATTTTTGGCTGCTCCTTTTTAAGGGGGCATTTGAAACCTCCAAGTTGGCGGTGCGCGCCCTGAATTGTACAGTAAATGCCCGCACACGTCAGCGATCACAGCCAGCGGCAGTCTTGCCTCGCCTTCCCTCTCCACTCGTTCGGTTCTCCACTATCTGCTTACAGTTGTGTACACGGGTAGGCGGGTTAAGACTGACGTTAGTTGGGATATTTTATTAACAAAGATGAATTCATTGTGGAATAAATACACAATACAAAGGTTTAGAAATCACTACTTAACATACAAATTCAAAGTGCTCAACAAATGACCTTATTCTAACACAGTCTGGCATTGGTTCTTTGTCCATGGCATGATAGTGAAAGTCTAACACAAAATGTGAATAAAAAAACACAAGACAATGTGCTCACCTTATAAACGGAAAATTGGAACAATTATTTCCAGCACACCTTTTATCAGTCAAATCATGAACATTAGTTTGCGAGACAGTATGAAATTGTGGTACATTGTCAGTAATGGAATAACCACCCGCTTTCCAACCACATTTCAGCACTGGTACAAAACAATCAATTTGTAATTGGTAATGCGCTAGCGTTTGACTAGTTATAATGAAAAGTCTGTTTTGGGGTTTTAATTTTGACTGGCCGTGTAAATTCCTTACTTGGTCAATGATTCCATTCGACGGACTAAACATTTTAGTTATTGTAAGAGTCCACGATCACATGACTTGCAATGATACGTAGTTCCTTTCGGTATGTATTCAATTTGTGCATACAGTGACTCACATAATTATTCGGACACGTTAGTAATTATAGCCTTTGCTACACACTGTCCCTATATTTCAGAGCAAATATTGTACACGCAAACTAGTTTCTGACAGAACCCAGTTTGACAGATTCAACACGGCGTTGAAATGTGTACTTTTAGTTAACAGAAGAGAACCAGTGACCCTGGAACCTCAGAACGCAGTTAACGTGCTTCAACAAAATTATTCGGACACAAGTCAGTTGCCATGGAGAGGTCGTACAGTGGCTCAAAAAAAGTATTGGTCTGTCTAGATATGCTACGTATGAGGACAAGGAATCTAAGGGAATGATGATAAAAATTGACATATACTATAATCCCTAATTATTTATCATCTTGTATAACATGTACATTGTAAGAAAAACATAATTCTTCCATGTCCATATAACTAAGAAGCCATAACTTAAAACAATCATTTTCAGTTGCCACCAAAAAAGTATTGGTCTGAATTAACATAACGCAATTACTTGCTCCTTCGTGAACGTTTCAGTACTTGGTAGGTCCTCCTTTCCTCTTTATAATCTCAGCTAACCTATTTGGCATCAATCGTACCAAGGTTTCCGTAGTTTTCGTTGGTATGTTACTCCATTGTTGAGTAAGGCTTCTTTCAGGTCAGCTTTGTTTGATATTGCATGCTTTCTCACGTTTTGCTCCAAATAGTGCTACAAATTCCTGGTGGGATTGATGTCGGGAGACTGTGCTGGAGTTTCCATCCAACGCGGTGTATTATATAACAGTCATAGCTTCGTATTCAGGGCTGTGTGTTTGGGGTCGTTATCTTGCGTAAACGTGTACTTTGCTGAGAGTCCCATTTTTTGTACATTTGATGGAAGATGTGTCTTGAGGATGTTACTGTATGTTTCATGATCCATAGTCTCTTCAATAGAGGCCAATTCACCTACACCATTCGCACTCATGAAACCCCACGCCATCAGGGAACCACCTCCATGTCTCACAGTAGCTGTCAGGTTCTTCTCTTCAAGTTCAGAATTCGTCTTCCTCCACAGAGTCACTCGTCCGTCTGACCTGAAGAGGGTAAATTTACTCTCATCAGTAAAAACGACTGCCTTCCAATCCTCATAGCTGGCATTTCTGTGCTCTTTATCGTACGCAAGTCTCTTCTTTCTGTCAGCCTTACTGATGTACGGCTTTCTATGGGCTGTTCTACTCGCATATCCTCTTCCGCGTAGCACATTTTGGATGGTTTCAGATGACACTTGCACTCCTACATCTTGTTGTAACGCAGCTGTTATATTCGGCGCACTTAGCTGAGGATTTTGGGCCATTTTACGCACAATTTGCCGTTTGTCTTGTACTGATAACTTTAAGGGACGACCACTTCTTCGTCCATTTTCTATTGTCTTTGTTCGTTTGTACCTGCACACAACATTTTTAACAGTTGTAAGAGCTCTTCCAATAATTTCACTTAGGTCCTTGAAAGATTTACCTTCTTGAAATAGTCGCACTACATTCCTCCTTTCTTCCACGGTTGTTTCTCATTTTCCTTCCCATTGCTAGCTGAACATGGAAAAAGTGCTGAATATTACCTTCCGACGTGTCAGCACAGACACAATAAGCCAGATGCGGCAGACAGCACGATGTCACGATGATGTGTACTAGATCAATACTTGTTTGGCGTGTAATGACGCACGCCGTTGTATTACTGGTCCGTTTGCAAACAGCGTGAATCTTCTTGGCTCTATATTCAACCTACTGATGTACTTGACTGTCTTACATATCTGCATATGTATAATTCCATTATATGCACCATTATTTGTACCATACAGTTCCGTTCATACCATGGCTATGGGCAGACCAATACTTTTTTGAGCCACTGTATGTAGGAGAGCCACGGACAGTATGAACGTAAACATTCAGTGAGTTAGAGTACTGTGCACAACTTAAGAGAAAATCGCCCGCAGAGGAAGAGAGAGTGCAATCGAACAGCGGCAGCTAGCAATTTTTCCACCATGCCAAAGGTAAAAGTTGTCGTCACATTGCTGAAATGTTACAAATGAAGAAAAGTACAGTCTCTGATATTATCACAAGATTCCGGGAGGAAGATAGGATTGAACATCTACCGCACACGGGACGTCCAAGAACTTTCTCTGTGAGAGAAGAGTGTTATATCACCAGAAAGACAAAAAAGGAACCCAAGTCCAATGCTCCAAACCTCGTTACGCAGACTGACGCAGACACCGGAAAGAAAGTCCATCCCTAAACAACACGGAGAGTGCTCAGAAGAGACTTTCACGGTCGTATTGCAAGAAGGAAGCCCTTCATAAACCAAATAAATCGAAAGAGAACGCTGTTTGCCAAAGAGCATGTTAGAGAGGACAATGAGTGGTGGAATGACGTTATATTTGCTTATGAGAGTAGATTTAACATATTTCAGTCTGATGAGAGGATAACAGTTTGGCGGCGTCCTAATACTGAGCTTTAAGAGAAAAACCTGAAAGCAACAGTGAAGGATGGCAGTGGGCATGTAGTAATGTGGGGGTGCATGTCGACGAATGGAGTCGGTGAACTGGTTTTTATTGAAGGTAAAACTGACCACTTTCAATACCTTAGAATACATAGGTACAATATGAAAAAGAGTGCAGCTTACTTACACATACAGTATTGACTGTAATGACCAATCCCTAATTCCCCACTAAGGCTAATATCTTTTCCACCGGGCCGTGCGGTTAGGGGCGCGCAGCTGTGAGCTTGCATCTGGGAGATAGTGGGCTCGATTCCCACTGCCGGCAGCCCTGAAGATAGTTTTCGGTGGTTTCCCATTTTTACACCAGAAAAATGCTGGGGCTGTACCTTAATTAAGGCCGCGGCCGCTTCCTCCCCACCCCTAGGCCTTTCATATCCCTTCGTCGCCATAAGACCTATCTGTGTCGGTGCGACGTAAAGCCAATTGTAAAGAAAATTATCTATGCGTTTGCGGTTTTTTTTCGGTGATGTCCCCTCCTCAACGCCATCTTCGTCTTCTGAATCAACTAAAACAGCTTCGTATAAATACTGAATAGAATTAAGGTAGGATCACTTCCTTGGGCAGACCTTTCTTTTGTTTCCTTGAACGACTGTACTGACCTGGGGATGCAGCTAATCTATTTTAAAGACTAGTAACAGTTTGTGTCATCTTATAGTCCTTCTTCATGTTATAGAGTTTACCTAACAGTCTCCTTCTTCTTCCTGGTATTTTCTCTTACTTATTGTTGTCAATACGTGAAGTGCCCGGCTCCATGGCTAAATAGTTAGCGTGCTGGCCTTTGGTCACAGGGGTACCGGGTTCGATTCCCGGCAGGGTCGGGAATTTTAACCTTAATTGGTTAATTTCGCTGACACGAGGTCTGGGTGTATGTGCCGTCTTCATCATCATTGTCCTTGGACACTCCCGGCACTAAAAGCCATACGCCATTTCAATACGTGAAGTGGATTTCGGCCCAGTTTTACGGATAGGCGCCCTTCCTGATGCCAACCTATAGGTTCCGTGCGTTGATGGGAGAAATGCACCGCCGCGCTGCGTGTTACGACTTACACACACTGATTTAATTTTAAAATATAAAACTGAATTATAATGAAACACTATAAAATAATATTCATTAAATAAGATATTTAATCGTCGGACTATGTACTCACAATTAGTTCTTACCTGATTACTTACACATACAGTATTTGATAGGCGCCAGCTGCAACTCAATGCAGCAGTAATATAATGAGAGTCTTGAATATCTCTAGACAGCATAACATATAGGTTCTAGGAAAAGGGTGCGGCTCCATGGCTAAATCAGGTAATCAGGTAAGAACTAAGTGTGAGTACATAGTCCGACGATTGAGTATCTTATTTAATGAATATTATTTTAATAGGGTTTCATTATAATTCAATTTTATATTTTTAATTAAATCAGTGTGTGTAAGTCGCAACTGGAAAAAATCCAAAGAAAAGCAGCTCGACTGGTTTTGGGTGATTTCCGACAAAAGAGTAGCGTTACAAAAATGTTACAAAGTTTGGGCTAGGAAGACTTGGGAGAAAGGAGCTACTCGACTAAGTGGTATGTTCCGAGCTGTCAGTGGAGAGATGGCGTGGAATGACATCAGTAGACGAATAAGTTTGAGTGGTGTCTTTAAAAGTAGGAAAGATCACAATATTGTGCCCGTAAAAGAGCCCGACTCTCAGATTATATTTTAAAGTAAGCAAGAATATAGTACTCAGGGCTAAAACTGGGTGACTAGTAGCTAGGGCTCGGTACAGGAGGTAGGGTCTTATCTACAAGAAAACTTTGACTCTGACTGAACATGAGTTTGAGTTTATTCATATAAGACATGAAATTGCACATCACCTCCAGGTAGATATAAGTTGTCTTCCACATAGTCCTATAATATGGTTCGGATTCTCCAGTTCACCAATCCGAGCAGGTTGGAACACGTTCCAGAAGATTCCAGGGACTCCGTACAAAGCGGCTGGACTGGCTGGGTTGGTAGAAGGTAGAGATGCCTCGAACTTTATAGGCCCAGGTTGAACCCCGATAATCCTGGTGATGTTGCAGATAATCATTTACTACCTCAGTCCAATGTGACTGAGAGGGTTGATGTCTCCTAGGTCACTCGCAGTACTGATAAATCTGAGTTCATAAAAACCTTGGGTGATTAACCTATTAGCGAAGTCACTGGTTATTATTCGTCAAGACTTTCAAAATTTAACACTCGTAAAATGATATGTCTCTGTATACGAGGAAAATAATTTCAGAGTTCATCACTAGCAAAAGTCTTCGTCTCTGAATAAATACTGGCCAAAAAAAACACAAGTCCCTTCTCATAAAACTATGACCAAATTTAAAGTTCATCACTGGCGAAGGTACAAGTCTTTGAATGAACACGGACGAAAAACATAAGTCCATCCACATGAAAATCTGAATAGATTTAAAGTTCATCACTGGCGAAATTTATAAAGTTTTGAATCAACACTGGCGAATGTACAAGTCTTTGAGTGAACATGTACGAAAAACACAAGTCCATGCACATGAATAAATTTATAGTCTATCACTGGCGAAATTTATAAGTCTTTGAATCAACACTGGCGAATATACAAGTCTTTGAGTGACGAAAAACACAAGTCCATCCACATGAATAAATTTACAGTCTATCACTGGCAAGGTATCCAAGTCTTTGAATTAACACAGGCGAAATCCTAAATTCATGTTTTAAAGACATTGAATGAAGTTAGAGTTCATCACCGGCAAAGTTTATAAGTCTTTGAACCAGTACCGGCAAAATCACAAATTTATGCTTACGGGAACTTTGAGCACATTCAGAGATCATCACTAGCAAAGTTTATAAATCACTGTTTATTAGAGGAATGAGTCTCTTAACACTCGCAAATATTGCAGGTTCAGTTTATGAAGAATTCGTTCTTTAACACGCGTAAATAATACAAGTCCAATTATGAATTTAACACACGTAAATAATACAAGTCCATTTCATGAATAATTGGAAAAATTCCAGTCTCGAACACCCGTAAATATTGTAAGTTCAATTATGAAGACTTAGAAAATGTTCTTTAACACTCGAAATATTGCAAGTCCACTTGAGAATACTTGGAAGAATTCGTTCTCCCACACTTAAAAAAAATACAAGTTCACTTTATGAATACTTAGAAAATTACAGAGTTCCTCGTCGGGACTATCACTACACGACGATAGTAGCAGCGAGAGTGTCCACGCTGACTACTCAGCTGTAACTGAGCGAACAGGCTACAGTTGGCCCTCCTTTTATTCGATCCGGGACGTCTACGTCACAATACGGCTTGACTGAATATCTCCTGAACCCCTCGATGGATTTACTTAAAACTCGAGCATTGCGACGTTCAGGTGATCCCAAACAAGATGACATATCGCTCAAGCCGCTAGCATAATTATTACGGGAGTTACAAAATTTTCCCCGTCGAACATTCGGGAAGATGTGACGTGGAATCTAGAATATACGAGTCCAGGCTGGGAACACGTGGTGTGACGGGCGGGCGGTCTAGCTAGCCCCTGTGGCTACGTCGAAGCTCACAGCTGTCCTTCACTCGCTTGCTTGCCCCGCTGACGGTAAACAAACCAGGCGTGCTCAGAACATTACGCGTGATAATTAAATGTCATTTATACTTAAAAAATACTCATGTACAGGTCGTAACCGGTACAATATGAGGATAAAGTTGGAATTCAAAAGGACAAATTGAGGCAAATTTCGTTTTTAGGAAGGGGAGTTAGGGATTGGAATAACTTACCAAGAGAGATGTTCAATAAATTTCCAATTTCTTTGCAATCGTTTAAGAAAACAACAGATAGGGAATCTGCCACCTGGGCGACTGCCATAAATGCAGATCAGTATTGATTGATTGATTGATTGATTGATTGATTGATTGATTGAAATGGTTAGCGTACTTGCCTTTGGGCACAGGAGTCCCGGATTCGATTCCCGGCGGGGTCGGGAATTTTAACCATAACTGGTTAATTTCGCTGACATGGGGGCTGGGTGTATGTGTCGTCTTCATCATCATTTCATCTTCATCACGACGCGCAGGTCGCCTAAGGGAGTCAAATCAAAAGACCTGCATCTGGGAACCGAACTTGTCCTCGGACACTCCCGGCACTAAAAGCCGTACGCCATTTCATTTCTAGGAAAAGGAGATTGTCGTTTTGTTTCCCCCATTAAATTTGAGGTTATCTAATTCTACCATTGAAATAAAACGATAAATTTTGATAGAACAAAATATATTCTTTAAATTATGTCAAAAAAGTAGTAAGACTTGCTGCGATAAAACAGATGAGAATATAAAAGCATGACATTACAACTGAAAGAATCTAGGCATTAATTTGAAATCCTATTGACCGAACATTTAAAGGTTGCACAAGAAATTTATCCCTCGCTAGTTCACAAACAGTACCTTCAACACTTTGAGTGTTTTTACGACGTATTCGTTTGAATTGTTATCCTGTAGGTATATCAAGCCTAATTTGGTTATGTATCCTTTTTGTTTCACTGACGAGATATAGCATGGCTTGAAATTAGATTCACACCCCGAACATTTAATCCACATGGTGACTGGCGACTAAGTATCCATGTGACTGCTGCCTCTCCATCTCCCTGACTCACTACTGCCATCTCACTAGTACTCCATATGGCAAGGCTCTGTATCCACTGACTTCATGGCAAGTCTCTCCGTTCAACTCCTTCATCCAACTGCTTCCAACTAACTGAACTACTGAGGCCCCTCCATCCATATGACTCCTCACTACCATCTCACTACAACACTCCTTGCCAAGTCTCTCCATCCATATGACTGACGCTATAATATACGGCTAGCGTACATAGCCATTAGTTGACACACCTACGCAATCTCCAAAAATAGCAATGATTTCACACCCATCCAACTCAAACTGTTGCAGGTTGTTGTGAAAAAGCCTAAGGCGGCTGTAGGTATATCCTAAAAATGAGCACATCGCTAAATGCACACAATGACAGAGCGATGACTCGGCACTTACGCTAGCAGTATTGCAACATGCTGAAATGTCAAAAGTTATTTCACACAATATATCTATATCTGATATTATGCAGCAACTTTTTACATGTCTTTAATGTTAATCTACTCACACATATTTACTGTACATAACAAATTAACTACCATCAAGCAAGCGAACATCATTACAGAATTGAACTGAACAATAATAATAGTTACAATAATAATAATAATAATAATAATAATAATAATAATAATAATAATAATAATAATAATAAAGATATCACCTTTTAACGGGATTTGAACCGTTACAGTGTAGCGAACATTGTAATTTATCGTGTGTCGCCGCGCAATCTGCTGTAGTCTCACCGCGTGTTGCAATGGCCGACTAAATAATAACAGTGGGACTTCAGAGTGTTTTATATGACAGCTATCAGCGTAATTCTACCAATCTTGCACAATGTGGTCATATTTACAAGGAAAACAGTTCGCAGAAATAGCAATAGAGAAATAATTGTTAATGTGATAAGGGAAACATCGGTTCACTAGCTACCCTACCATTTCACGATAAAGGCAACGTAATGATTTATGTATCAGTAGTGGGGATAATGAGATTGATGTTCATGCACACATTCAACAACTCTGTCTTCAGAAAAAAATAGTCTGGCTTATTTCTAATACGATATCATGTTAGCGAAGGTAAATACTGCTAGGGTAGCGCGTCGGTCTCGCACCGCTGGGTTACGTGGTTCAAATCCTGGTCACTCCATGTGAGATTTGTGCTGGACAAAGTGGAGGCGGGACAGGTTTTTCTCCGGGTACTCCGGGTTTCCCTGTCATCTTTCATTCCAGCAACACTTGCCAATATCATTTCATTTCATCTGTCAGTCATTAATCATTGCCCCAGAGGAGTGCGACAGGCTTCGGCAGCCAGCACAATTCCTATCCCCGCCGCAAGATGACTGGAAAACAGGTATGTAGGTTTTCCTTCATTACTCTATAACATACTTGTAAAAAAAAAAAGCCCCACTATTGAACAAGAAATAAAAATACACACCATTAAAAAAAGAATGACATTCGTTTTTGACTTGATAGAATCTGATGATGTTCTTAGTGCAATGGTTAGTGCTATTAGCCACCGTCCTCGGGTTCCCGGTTTGATTCCCGATACTGCCAGAAATGTGAGATTGTCATTGGGGCTGTTATGTTGTAAAAACGGTATATGCGGCTCATTTCAACTAGGTGCCTGAAAAGAGTTGCACGAGGACACGAATTTATGCATATTTACGCATTTGCAAAATAAGGTATTTCTGTGAGCTGTTGGTACTGTGTAATGTAGGACTATTTCTGTAATTATATTTCTATATACTGCATTTTATGTGAGGTCGTAACTGAATACTATAAAATTTCATACCTTGCTCTGTATTGACATTATTATTATTATTATTATTATTATTATTATTATTATTATTATTATTATTATTATTATTATTATTATTATTATTATTATTATTATTATTATTATACTGCCTATCATTAAGACTCCGGTTATAGACGGAACGTATTTACGCGTCGCAATATAGGTATGAATAGCTGATGTACCCGTGCTTCGCTACGGGATTCTCAGAAAGACTGACTTTGTGGTTTTCCTAACTGAATTCAACATAGGTCATTACAAAAACGTCAGTAGGAATGTAGGGATTGAAAGCAATGTTATCATATAAAATACTCGATCAAATTAAAAACCGCACACTTTCTCACTTTCAACGAACTGTACTACGGTGCCGATCTAAGAGTCCAAAGTTCCAGAGCTGGAATAACCAGGTCGCAGACTGCCGTGAACACTCCTCTGTCATTATTCCGCTAAATATGCACACTGCTCATTCCAATCAGTGCCTCAGAGTAGGGATTGAATAGCTCGAATACTATGATGAACCAGTGTGTTACGTACCAGTAGTATCAGAAAATGTATGAACCAGAGGAATGGCATGCTAAAGAAGAAAGTTATCTTACTCCCCAGCTACTTCCCGCCAATATAAGGCAGGCTGTTACAGTCGGTACGACCGGGCGAGTTGCCCGTGTGGTTAGGGGCGCGCAGCTGTGAGCTTGCATCCGGGAGATAGTGGATTCGAACCCCACTGTCGGCAACCCTGAAGATGGTATTCCGTGGTTTCCCATTTTCACACCAGTCACACCAGGCTGTACCTTAAAGCCAAGGCCGCTTCCTTCACACCACTATTCATTTCCTATCCCATCGTCGCCATAAGACCTGTGTCCGTGTGACGTCAAGCAAATTGAAAAAGCCTCGGTACGCTGCAGTGATCCTATCTATCGGGGATGAGAGGAAACAGAAGACAAAAAGCACATCACAACAAACAATGGTCAATGTAATGTTATTGTTGATAAAGTTTATGAGCTTTCTATATTGCAGGCCTTCACATTAGTTTTCTTTCGACTCTGTGATATTAGGGTGTCTTACAAAATTATTGATATCGTAGACTGTAGTTCCTTATTCTCAAACTTTACATACCGATTTTCACTAAATTCTGTTTACACATTTTCTCGTGACTCGGCGCTGATATGGACCTAGTAACAAAAATCCAAATTCATGAATATCTCTGATTATATGCGGTACGGTAACAATGTATAAGACATAAGTGATCGGAAATTTAATAACTTCTTACACAACTACTACTAACTTACGACATAACTAAAGTTATGTTAGTTATGTAGTATTTATAGATACGACCACTAATAACATAAATAACTTATTTGAGAGTTACATTTCAGGCCTTACCCTCTACCATTTCACTCAACGTGAAGAAAATAATTTGTAGCCTAGATTGCAGTGGTTCATCACCCGACATTACATACCGATTTTCATTAAATTCTCTTCAGCCGTTTTCTATTGATGCGTGTACAGACAGACAGACAGACAGACAGACAGACAGACAGACAGACAGACAGACAGACAGACAGACATTACGGAAAAGTAAAATTTGCATTTCCTTGTTACTGTGAACATGACAGATACAGAAAATCATTCATTTCAAATTCTGAGCAATGCACAGGCAAGACACTTATTTTATATATAGACTAGCAAGATACCCGTGCTTCGCTACGGTATTATACTGAAATTTATAATTGAATGCTTATTGTTTTAGATATATAATCCGCCGAAATTCGCGATCTGACTCGTTTTCTGCGAGAATCCTCCAAAATTCCCGATCTGACTCGTTTTCTATTATTTTACAGCACGTTTCCTCCCATTTTTTCAATATTCCTTTCCAACAATCGATTTCGTACTTCCCGGGCTAGGCTCAGGTATTCCTCCTGGTCAGTTGGGTCCGTAAATCTTTGCCATCTTTTCCGTTAATCATTTTTAATATGGATAAAATCCTTCAGGAGATCCGGCGTGGTGTCATATTGGGTGATTTGGCGGCACTGAACCCGCGGCCGGACTGCATTCTTAGTCATTACCCGTCCAGGAGCCGTTGCCAGCGCGGTCCGCACATTTGACGACGGTCCGGAACATTATTATTATTATTGTTATTATTATTATTATGTGTTGCTGGAATGGCTGATGACAGGGAAAACCGGAGTATCCGGAGAAAAACCTATCCCGCCTCCGTTTTGTCCAGCACGAATGTCACATGGAGTGACCGGGATTTTTAACCACGGAACCCAGCTTTGAGAGGCCGGAGCGGTGCCGCCTGAGCAACGGAGGATCCTTATAAGTACATTAATAACAGTAAAATCAATTGGTCTCACCTCCTTCTACACCCCACCGCCGTTAAGTTTATATACCGCCCCCCCCCCAAAAAAAAATTAAAAGAAGGCTTGTTTCTTTATGTTTAAGGGAGATTCCAAACACCAATGTTCACGTCTATTACCTTCAGTTTTGAGATATGAGTATCCCCATAAAAGTAATTTACTTTTTTAACTTCATTTCACACTACTCCCCCCCCCCCCCTAAGTGAACTTTCCCGAAAAAAATACTTGTTTCTTTAATAGTAAAGGATCTTCTAAATACCAATTATCACGACTCTAACTTCTTCAGTTTTTGATTTATGTGTCCTCATGAAAGGAATTCAACTCCTTTACACTCCCGCCCTCAAAGATGGTTTCCCGCCCAAAACGCGTTTTTCTTTGTTTTTAAAGGAGATCCAAATACGAATTTTCACATCTGTAATAACTTTAGTTTTTATTAGATGTATGTATTCTCATACAATTAAGCCAATTAATTTTTCAATTCTTTCACCCCCCCCCCCCGCTTCATTGGATTTTTAGAGAATACGTGTATTTTTACTTTTAAAGCAGATTGAAAATATCAAATTTCACGTCTGTAAAATCTGCATTTTTGATATATCAGTAGCCTAATTGAAAGAATTCAACACCATTTTCAGTCACATTTACCCTCCCCTCCACCCAGGTGATATTTCCGAAAACTAAAAATACACGTTTCTTTATGTTTAATAGAGATAAAAAATACCATTTTTCACTTCTGTAACATGTTAAGTTTTTTAGATATACTGTAAAAATTCTCATTTCAAAATTTCACCCCTTTTGAGTTCCCCTTAAGTGGAGTTTCCAAAAACAAATCACCTATGTTTCTTTACATTTACAGGAGATTTCAAACACCCACTTTTTACGTCTGTAACATTTTACGATTCCAAGATATTCTGTAGATATAGTCTTTCAAAAAATTCACCCCAAGTTGTCACTCCTGTTTAACCGCCATTAATTGGATTTTCCAAAAACTAAAAAATACATGTTTCTTTATTTTTAAAGGAGATCCCATATACAAATTTTCAGTTCTGTAATATCTTTCGTTTCTGAGATATATGTATCCGCATTAAAGGCATTCAACCCATTTTTCCCCCTTTTACACCCCTCCTATTGGGATTTACAGGAAACAAAAAAATATGTGTTCCTTTATTTTTAGAGGAGATTCTAACTACCAATATTTACATCTGTACATTTTAAAGTTTTAAGATGTAGACACACTCAATTTAAAAAATTCACCCCCCCTTTTCACCCCCAATATCTGGATTTTACAAAAACGAAAAAATACGTGTTTCCTTACTTTTAAAGTAGATCCCAAATACCAATTTTCAAGTCTGTAATATCTTCAGGTTCTGAAATATAAGTAGACTCATGAAAAGCATTCGACCCCTTCTTCAACCTTTCCTTCCTTTCTTATTAGGATTTTCCGAAAACAAAATATACGTGTTTCTTTATTTTTAAAGGAGATTCTAGATACCAATTTTCACATCTATAACCTTTAAAAATTTTGAGATATAGATACACTCATTTTAAAATATTACCCCCTTTTCACCCCCTCCCTTAATTGGATTTTCCAGAAACAAAAAATACGTGTTTCTTTATTTTTAAAGGAGATCCCAAACACCGATTTTCAGGTCTGTAATATCTTCAGTTTCTGAGATAGAAGTAGCCTCATTAAAGGCATTCAACCCTTTTCCCACCCCTTTTCACTCCTCCTATTGCGATTTTCCGAAAACAAAAAAATACGTGTTTCTTTATTTGTAATGAAGATTCTAAATACCAATTTTTACATCTGCAAACTTTAAAAGTTTGGAGATATAGATTCACTCATTTTTAAAATTCACCCCCTTTTCACCCTCCCATTAATTGGATTTTCCAAAAACAAAAAAAATACGTGTTTCTTTATTTTTAAAAGAGATCAAAAGTACCAATTTTCAGGTCTGTAATATCTTCAGTTTCTGAGATGTAAGCCCGGTATCCTGATTGAAGGCATTCAACCCATTTTTCCCCATTTTCACCCTTTTTCACCCCTCCTATTGGGGTTTTCAGAAAACAAAAAAATACGTGTATCCTTATTTTTAAAGAAGATTCTAAATACCAATTTTTACATCTGTAAACTTTTAAAGTTTCGAGATATAGACACACTAATTTTAATATTCCACCCCTCTTTTCACCCCCTTAGCGAAGGAATATCCAAAAATCCTCTCTTAGCGAGCACCTACATCTTAATATGAATATATACCCAAAATTTCATTTCTTTACGTCCAGTAGTTTTGGCTCTGCGATGATGAATCAGTCAGTCAGTCAGTCAGTCAGTCAGTCAGGACAAGTTATTTTATATATATAGATTACATTTCAGGCCTTCCCCTAAACTACCTTTTCACTCAGTGCGAATAACATTATTGATAGCCTAGATTATAGCGACCTATTCCCCGACTTTGCATTCCAATTTTTGTGAAGATACGACCACGAATAAAATAAATATTTGACAATTAAATTTTAGGCCTTCCCCTAAACTACCATTTTTCTCAGCGTGTATAGCCTATATTGTAGCGACTTATTTCCCATCTTTGTCTAGCGATTTTCATTAAGACACGACCATTAATAACATAAATATTTGAGGTTTAAATTTCAGGCCTTCCCCTAAACTACCATTTCACTCAGCGTGATTAAAATAATTTATAGCCTAGATTGTAGCGGTTCATCACCCGACTTTACATTCCGATTTTCATTAAATTATCTTCAGCCGTTTTCTCGTGATGCGTGTACATACATACATACATACATACATACATACATACATACATACATACATACATACATACATACATACATACATACATACATACAGACAGACAGACAGACAGACAGACAGAAATTACGGAAAAGTAAAAAATGCATTTTCTTGTTACTGTGGACATGACCGATACAGAAATACCATTCTTTTCAAATTCTGAGCAATGTACAGACAAAACTCTTATTTTATATATATATAGATGTACACGATTCCAACTGTCACTGGGACTGTCACCAATCAGCCGAGCGACACCGAAAACTGTGTAAACAACATTAATCTCGGTGAATTTGGACATTTTCTTTATCATCCCTTCTGAATCACCATGCTGATGGGTGCTTTACTTGGACCTAAACGATATCCGGAGTGTCACTATTCATCTCATTGACGCCGGAAACTATGGATTCGACAGTAATATTCACCGTTTTCGATTATTTTTTAGTATCATCCCCTCGACCACATCATCATCCACCGTCCCTTACCCCCACAGTGCTTTCTTAGAGACAGTCATATGTGTAGCAGAATCTCTCCTTGGCCTAGCCTACATTTTTGCACTTGCCTACTTCGAACACCAGGCCTGTATTCTACTGCAGAATCCTTGAGCTGACGTTACCACGGTAGGTTTTCGGGGCCCGTAGGACCTCACCGAGTTTTGTTCTACCCGTCGTGAGGCTTAAAACGAGCTTTGTCTTGTCCTTGTACGACAAATTGAATATTTCGCCTATATTAGCCTATGTTAATGTGTCAAAAGGCATAAATCTAGGGAAAGGAGAGGGATGTTGAAATTTCTTGTAAATAGGGTTACCCGCAGGGTCCTAAAAGGTAAGTATACAAAATTTGGTTCAAATTGGTGGAACGGTGTGTATTTGTATAAGGAACAAACATACAGACAGACATTCTGCTTTATATACTGTATGTATATAGATAGATTAATTGCATGCATATGCGCGTATGATGATCATAAAACCGAGCGAGTTGGCCGTGCGGTTAGGGGCGCGCAGTTGTGAACTTGCATTCGGGAGACAGTGGGTTCGAACTTCACTGTCGGCAGACCTGAAGACGGTTTTCCGTGGTTTCCCATGTTCACACCAGGCAAATACTGTGGTTGTACCTTAATTAAGGCCAAGGTCGCTTACTTCCCACCCTTTCCTGTCCCATCGTCGCCATAAGACCTATCTGCGTCGGCGTGACGTCGTAAAGCCAATTGTAAAAAGGAAAGATGTTTACAAACGAATTAACACTTCATAGAATGATGATCAAATAATTTCACACCTTTGTTAATTATTATTCATCGCTCAGATGAATTCAGTGAAAAACCAGGCGCCTTTCGGAAAAAATTCAAAGCTATTCATGTTGGCAGCTTCAGTTATGATTCGTTGTTTATGAATGATGGATGATTTGGTAAATATTTGAAGACAATTGTATATTTGGAACATATTTTGCACAGTTTTAACTATATAAGAGTATTATGTTTTCTGTTCTGAGGTAAATTTTGAAAATCTGTTAATTGTCAGGTGTTAGTAAGTTTTTAAAAATCTCAGTTGTTCCATCGTGCACCATCATTCTTATTTATCATATTGTTAATGAATTATTTTACTAGTGGCCATGCAATGAGAAATACAGTTCAACTAATTTCATGGTATATCATGTTACAACTCTACTGTGTAAGAGAGTAAATATTTTGAATTTAACATCATTTTATGGGCAACACTCAGGCTAAGTTTAAATTAAAACGCAGTGCCAGTTTTCTGTCATATACAGGGTTAAGAACGAAGAGATGACTGACTACCGCGGACAATGAACAAGTCACTCGCACGGAGAGAACAGAACCTCCATTATTGCGAAGGTAAAATGAATCTCGGTAGAATATTGACGACGTGATCTGTCAAAGAGACGGCGACGCATGCCAGGCCTGCGCTCACTCGGACGCACCCTTTGTCTGGTCACAAAGCGCGCCAGCTTCCAAACGAGCGACAACTCGCTCTAATTTGCTGGCAGATGGCAGCACGCTAGTCCATAACGGTCATCATTTGTCAACAGGCCGTCATCTACCAACAGACGATATCAATCAGCCTACATTGTGACCAGATAAATTATGTGGTAGCTCCATTCAAAATTGCTCTCATAGATCCACCTGCCATATTCGGACAATCTTAAGTTTATGAGCCCCACTTGATCGTAATTAAAGCCCAGTAATATGTGGTCACCACCAAAAATACCATCAGACAGGAAGCATTCACAGATATTTCAGCACAATCCGATAAAGGCAATACAATGAAACAAAGCAATAAATACTCGATAGGGCCTACGCGCGTTAATACCTGCCGATTAATAAAATCGGATGGTACATACATCGAGCAAATGAAAAATGTTTACCCAGTGTCGCAGGAATAGGGTTCAATACACTGCAATTCAATATCATCCAATACCACACTGAAATCTTGAAAATCGCTAAAGAAAGTTTAGAAGTAGGATTATACAGCAACTTAGACCTATAACAAGTGAGACATATGATACATCGCACGATAAAAAGTTCATTATGAATGATATGATACAATCATGAGGTACCAGGTGAACTTACATTGCTTCCACCGAGCGAGTAAGCTGCGCGGTTAGCTTGCATTCGGGAGATGGTGGGTTCGAACTCCAATGTCGGCAACCGTGAAGATGGTTCGCCGTGGTCTCCTACTTTCATATCAGGCAAATTCTGGGGTTATACTTTAATTTGAGACCATGGTGGCTTCCTTCTCAGTCTTAGCTGTATCTTATTTCATCGTCGCCATATGACTTGCTTGAGACAGTGCGACGTAAAACCAATAGAAAAGAACCCACTGCTTCTACTAACGTATTCCAGACCCACTGCAGTACTTCCATCTATCTCGTCTTACCAATCTTCTAGCCCTGACGGTATCAGGTTTGCGAAGTTTAGGAAGTAATTTTCCGTCACTTTCTGTTTTTACCTGAAAGAGGTCCTTCTTCAGTTATGCGTATGTCTGTCTGTTAAGTCATCACCCCAAACGCTAGTTGGATCCCCAAATAGCCCCATCAAATGTTATATTGTTACAGCAAAATATAGGCCTATATTTTAAGAAAGAAAACAATGGCGGCGCTGAAATGAGGCATAGTAGGCAAGGTGGGAAAAAAGGTAGTTTGCCAATACTTTCATCATATGGAGATGACAAAGTCAGAAAGTAGAGAATGAGACAGAACGAGCGGTAGTTTACCCAAAACTCAAAATGTGAATTCAAGAAAGATGTTCGATTTTCAGTCGACCACTCTATTTTTCAAAGGAGCTACAGTCGAACTCGGCCAGTTATATGAGTATGGGAAGAACTTACACCCGCGGAGGCCAATGGCAGCTCGAAGGGGCAGAGGACAAGGTTCAAACAGAATCCATTACACCTCCTTGGACAGAATACTGTATGTACTTTAAGTTTACCTTAAAACTAGAGTTGGTTACAACATGGTTTGAATAAAATAAATGAATTGATAGTCTTGCGAAACATAATCTGAAATAATGAAATGGCGTATGGCTTTATGTGCCTGTGTGAGCAATGGCCTCTTGCGAGGTGACCGATTCCAAATGTTCATTGCATGCAGTTCCCGTCGCAATGTTATCTAGCTAACAGGTTGGGATGGACCTTCATTCACTGACTGTAGTAATTCCTGTCGGGTTTGGAAGCGATTTTGATTCACAAGCCGTGAAACGCGTCTCCGGTCCCTCTCATTCAGGATCTTTTTTCTGACCACAATTCTGACGTGGGCCACGAAGACTGCCGGTAGACGTTGAACAGTCCATCCGCTGCGAAACACCAACAAGTCCAGCAACTTCACGCATCGCATGGCCATGGGCACGGCCAGACACGATTGCCCCCTTTTTTGCCACGCTGTCACTTCCTTACATCTAACCATGTTGACGTACGTGGTCCGCTTGAAACATCAGTATCTCACTGATCGCTACTGCCTTATGCTCACGTAGAGGTCGTGCGCTTGCGGTTGAGCACGAGACTCGTTCACTGCGCCATCTTGATGATGATGATGATGCCAGTGGCTTTACGTCGCACCGACACAGATAGGTCTTATGGCGACGATGTGATAGGAAAGGTCTAGGAGTTGGAAGAAAGCGACCGTGGCCTTAATTAAGGTACAGCCCCAGCATTTGCCTGGTGTGAAAATGGAAAACCACGGAAAACCATCTTCAGGGCTGCCGACAGTGGGACTTGAACCCACTATCTCCGGATGCAAGCTCACAGCCGCGCGCCCCTAACCGCACAGCCAACTCGCCCGGTACTGCGCCATCTGTACAGGCTTAACGATCCATCTGTGCGTGCGCACTAGGGTGACTGATTTTTTGTCCGGTGTATGTATGCATGTATGTATGTATGTATGTATGTATGTATGTATGTGTGAGTGTATGTATGTATGTATACTCGCTTGAAAAGAGAATGAGAGCATGGTATCGTATGTTCCTTTCATGTAATATTTTATCAGGCTCACTCTGAATTATTACAGAAATATAACTCACCTCCCATGAAAATTCAGATCCTGCGGATAACCACAACAAACATCATAAATATATACACATAGGTTAAATTGTTTCTGAGAAAAATGTATCTGCAAAGAACTTACACACTACCATGCACTCATTATTTTATTTTTTGAGCGACTCTACGTATTTGTTAAATGTTTGTACTGAAAGTAACTGTTCGCATTTGAAGGTGGAACCAAACGAAAATAGCATAGCATATTTTCAGCTAACTTACAGAGTTGAGGGAAGCTTTCTCAAGTGAATCTTCACAAAAGTGTATCAGACTTCATCCAGACTCATAAATCGCATCACATTATTACACTTTAGGTGAATCAGTCACAATGTAATGCAGTATGCTCTTCGTCTATTACTATGAGGAGATTAAGGGAGTGAAAAAGATCAGAAATCCCTGTGGAGCAAGTCTAACACATGAAATCTTTTACTGAATTGGTAAGAAAGTGAAAACAAGATTATTGCATTATGTCGCTGATTTACCTGGGTCAGCAGTTTCCTGCGCTGAGATAATGACATACAATATGCAGTGTCTTCCACTTAGTAGAGACAATTTCAATTTTAAATGTTTAATGTAACGAGTACAAGTGATAATTAAAATGTAATTTCCCTGAAGCTACGGATGTAATTTATTTAAATGTTCTTTCAGGTCTCCTAAGATATCAAATGAAAATTCACCATTACATTCGGGAAAAGAACGATTTCTCATATATTTTATAAGATTTTTCTATGACTACTCATATACAATTTAACACCTTCCCTCGGCCAAGTCAATGAACTTCATCGTCTCATTTCTCAAGGTTACTACGGGGCAATTTCACCCGGCTGTGATTTAATAATTATCACCAAATAAATTTTACTTTTTAACATTGAATGTTACACTGTATTTCATGATAACACATTCGTTATTCCAGCAACACTCTGCACTATCATTTCATTTTATCTGTCAGTCATTAATCATTGCTCCAGAGGAGTGCGACAGGCCTCGGCAGCCGGCACAATTCCTATCCTCGCCGCAGGTTGGGGGCTTCATTCATCCCATCCCTGACTGGAAAACAGGTTGTAGGTTTTCATTTTCATGATATCACATTAGTTACAATCGATTTCCTAGAGTATGAGGAAGTGTGGTACGATGACCTCGATGTTTGTCACTGTAAATGAACGATCATCGATTATCTTCTTCGTCATCATTATCAGTATAAGAAACTAATCTGGGATTTTAAAAAAAACGAGCCTTGCTCTTTCAATCAAGAAGGGAAAGTTTTTTTTTTGTTCTTTTTTTTGCTAGGGGCTTTACGTCGCACCGACACAGATAGGTCTTATGGCGACGGTGGGATAGGAAAGGCTTAGGTGTTGGAAGGAAGCGGCCGTGGCCTTAATTAAAGTACAGCCCCAGCATTTGCCTGGTGTGAAAATGGGAAACCACGGAAAACCATTTTCAGGGCTGCCGATAGTGGGATTCGAACCTACTATCTCCCGGATGCAAGCTCACAGCCGCGCGCCTCTACGCGCACAGCCAACTCGCCCGGTAAGGGAAAGTTTCTATAAAGTTTGAATTGTTTAGTGGAAGGAGTATTCGCAGAAACTCAAATCCTAATATCTGTGAATCTTCAAATCCAATAACAAATATGTGGTGGTGGTGATAACTGATTTAAGAGAAAGCAGAACTAGGCAACCGTACTCTATTAACATTAATCAGAAGGAAAATGGAAGAGATGCCGGCAAAAGAAAAGGAAAAGCCACAAAGGGCGTGGAAATGAAAGACATCCCAGGCCTCGCCGGGGTTGCGAAAGAACAAGAGCCGACCAAGGGAGGTCAGGTAGGAAGGATGAAAACTACGAGAATGACATAAATACTGTAAGTGAAAGCAATGCCAGGCTGAGCTAGGAGACCTACCGTCGCCAATCCAAGGTCTAAGTTGAGAGCCCCTGATCCCCCTTTTAGCCGCCTTTTACAACAGGCATGTATTCTACATCCCCCACCCACAGGGGGACCAAGAATAAAGAAACCAGACTAAGCAATAAAATGTAAAAGGTTCGATTATACAATGTACATTCGACAGTTATCCTGAATAACCTGTTTAGGACACAAGACAAGATGGAGTCAAACAAGTATTCTTCTACTTTGTTGCTTAACACATAATGGTCCAAATAACTCAGATTTACCATTAGGAAGGCCATTCATTTCAGAGGACCTTTGTGAAAGATGTTGCTCATGCGTGTGTACCTCAATATCTACACTGAAGTTTGGAATGTAGCCTATTGAAATAATTCTGTACCATCAAGTGGAAATATGTGGGAAAAAGTCTTGTAGGTTATAACAGCAAACGAGCATTACGATATAAACTCAACCGAAGGCATCCTGTGTCTGTCCGTCATCTTACCCAGTATTACTCAATATTTCCCTCAAGCATGGTCTTGCACTGTTGCTACTGGTGTTCAGTAGAGTTCATTAGATTGGCTCGCAAATGTGTTGCTACAGTCACAATTGATGCAACAATAACCACGTAATTAAGGCGTGGAAGTGTACATTTCGTAACTAGGATCTAAATACGATAAACATCTACATTCATATAAATCTTCTAATGCTTCTAATGGGCTTCTAATGCTGTGGTGTTACATGAAGTGTACTGTACCTTACAGCAGACCACAATGGTAAGAGCTAGAAAGTTATACTCACCAGAATCTTCTGTAAGGCAGTGACTGACTGGTTGGCTACAGGAACTCCGTTTATTTCTCGGATCTCGTCGCCGACGTGAAGGGTAGCCTGTCTGTGGATCATACCGCCGTGCATGATACGCGCCACGATACACTTGCCTTCCTCGTTCATCTTCAGCGTGATACCCTGCAACAAGAACATAAAAATCGCATCTAGTCAAACAGTCAAAGTAAAATTATGCTAGAATCACAATATCATCCTTCTTTCCTGGTTTAATTAACTAACGGTGGCTGATATAAGAAGCACATTTGAAGACATTCCAGTTTTGAGGAGATTTTGAAAATAATCACACCCCTGAATCTACAATTTTCATATCTCTAATAATATGTGTAGGAGATAGACTTTCATTAAAAAATGAAACATTGCTGAAAGTAAAAACAGATATTATGTAATGGTTTATGAGATATCTGAGGCGAACGTTATAGCGGACTCACTCTGTATAGCCTAATCGTCTTTCTTTTTTATATTCACCTAATTCTTGGTTTTTATATCGGGCAGGGCAAGTAATGGCTAACGTTGGGTTCACTTTAATTTTTGTCTGTTTTCCTGTTACAGATCCACGGGGAAACGGCGCGATGGAATTTCATGAAACTTATACCGTACTTAGATATTCATGTTGAAGAAAACGGAGTTGAGAGGAAAACATAAAGAGTAAAATAATCGCTAATATCTGCTTTAATATTGATTTAACCTAAATACTCTGTATTATTAAGAATCACTCCGTTACGCCTTCAGCCCCAAGGTTGGTTGGATACTGAAATAGCACCATTGAAGGTTATGCAGTTATAGTGAACAACAGAAGTCTATGGGCGACGCCAAAATGAGGCGTACTAGGCACGATGAGGAGTGTGAGGTAGTTTGTCGTTGCTTTCTTTACTGGTTCAGAAGATGCTTCCGTAGCTCGAATGGCCCTATGAGTAGCACCTTTCATTACCTCCAGACGCAAAAGCCATGCTCGAAATGTCATTACTCAGTACCACTCATATCTCAGCTGCTTCTATACTACCAAAGGCATAAATTAGACTGAGAATTCGGCGGAAGCTACATTTTACTCTGGATTCCACCAAAAGACAGATAAAAAAATGCCGTACTCCTCAAGAAATAGCAACAGGCGAACCAAGGCTATAGTAAACATTACCGGCATTTCCCATCTCATATCGCTTGTAATTTTTTTTCATGGGACATATAAAGAAACAACGTGTGTAAACGCTGGGCGAGACACTGAGAAGAAGAGTAGGAAAAATCCTGTCTAAGTTCCTCGAGTTCGTTGCACACGGTCACATCCAACCGAGCATAACATTGCTGCGTATTCTTATACTATCGCCGGGCTGAGTGGCTTAGACGGTTGAGGCGCTGGCCTTCTGACCCCAACATGGTAGGTTCGATCCTGGCTCAGTTCGGTGGTATTTAAAGGTGCTCAAATACGTCAGCCTCGTGTCGGTAGATTTACTGGCACGTAAAATAACTTCTGCGGGACTAAATTCCGGCACCTCAGCGTCTCCGAAAACCGTAAAAGTAGTTAGTGGGACGTAAAGCCAATCAAATTATTATTCTTATACAATCCACTCAGGAACTTGGACCGCACGACTGCTGCTTTTCGAGTCACGTGATCAGCGTGACGACTTTCTCACCCACTTCTCATATCAGACAGCTCCTCAGCTGTCCTTGCGATTAACAACGAACCCGATACAAATCAAACATCAGGGTTTAAATATTTGGGCAAATCTGGGAACTCTGGGGAGCAGGGATGCTACCTCCACACCAAGGGATTGACAAGTGTAGGATATTAAGAAGTTTCATTAGACTCGTTTCATTTCTCAGTAACGATATTATGCCCCGTAATGAACTCATAATGAGAATGAAGTGATTTGACGTTGCTATTGTTTAAAAAAAGTTTCCCAGTCGCCTTAACTTGAGTAATTGCCTATGGAATCTGTTAAATTTCAATGTTCTTAAAACATCCTTTTCACTGTTTTGAGAACAGAGGTGTTGCATTCTTCTGTGTATGTTTTCAACGGTGAGCTCAAAAACTACAATATGAGGCATTCCTTAATGTATTTATCCTCAGAATCTAAGCGTCCGTCTCCACGACTAACACCCAATACACTTCAATTGATTATACTTTCATTTTTCAAAGCTTATCTGCATTTAGCAGTGCATTGAGCAGTGTTTTGCTTCCTTCCTGCTGGCCAAGTAAGTGGACAGAAAGTTCAGGCAAGAGGTAGTTATAATCTTTCTAAAATCACTGTCAGTATTGGAAACACTATAAATAAACGCTCACAATAGTGTCACATACAAAATGAAGCGTTAATATCAATTCCCATGTGCTTTAATAATAATGTTGTAGTTTTTACGTCCTACTAACTACTTTTAACGCGGAGGTGCCGGAATTTTGTCCAACAGGAGTTCTTTTACGTGCCAGTAAATCTACCAACACAAGGCTGACGTATTTGAGTACCTTCAAATATCACCGGACTGAGCCAGGATCAAAACTGCCAAGTTGGGGTCAGAAGGCCAGCGCCTTAACCGTCTGAGCCACTCAGCTCGGCCCCCTGTACTTTTACGAGTTCTGTTACATAAAAGCGGAATGTTTCAATTATTAATGATGTAGCAATAGACCAATTATTAATGATGTAGCAATAGAGCTAAACCTATACTGTATTTATAGTTTTTAGATTTTTATGATTAATGGGGGTCGTTATTACCTCAGTGGCTTAGCTGCTGGCATCCCACCTGGAAGGCTGAAGTTTGAATCCTGGTCAATCCTGGGTTGGCCGTACGGTAAGGGGCGCGCAACTATGAGCCTGCATCCGGGAGATAGTGGGTACGAACCCCGTTTCGGCAGCCCTGAAAACGGTTTTCCGTTGTTTCCCATTTTCACACCAGGAAAATGCTGGGGCTGTACCTTAATTAAGGCCAAGGACGCTTCCTTTACACCCCTAGGCCTTTCCCATCCCATCGTCACCATAAAACCTATCTGTGTCGGTGTGACGTAAAACAAATTGTAAAAAAACTATCCTGGGTTGAGATTTTCATCTCAAAAATCACGTGGCGTCGGGAAGGGCATTCGGCTTTAAACCAAAAAATAAGACTGGGTGACTCCAAAGACCCCAGAAATAACTGGGATAATCTGAAGAAAGGTTACAGATTTATATGATCATAGTTGGAGAAAATATCACGGAAGAAGATATCCATAATATCCTCGATAAACGTTCTGATGACGAGAAGAAGGTAAATGATGATTTTAAAGATGATAACAGCGACTTAGATCCGATTTTCTAACAGACGACAGAATAAAAATATATAGGAAGATATTATTATAAAATCGCAATAAAATAAATCAAATCGAATATAGGCCAATCAAATAATGTCGATCGAAGAAAGCTCGAAAAATGGAAAAGTTGCAGGGAAACTGACCCAGCGTGAAAAATTAGTACAACAAGCAGTTACTTGTTGCTAGTTAGTATTGAGTACCGTAGTTGAAATTATACATTTACTCGATTCAGTATCTCTCCATTCGTGATTCTATCTACCCACCTCACCTTCAGCATTCTTCTGTAATACAACATTTCAAAAGCTTGTAACCATCCAGGCTTCTCCAGCCCTACTAATTTAATATAATATCATTTTACGCGATATCATTTGATATCAAGTTTATCCGCCATCGGCAATTATTTGTAATAACATATTTATTCAACGTCAATCATTAGTAATCAAGGCTTTTTGGAATCATATTGTATATATGATAACATCGTTTTATTATTTAAATTATTATATTATGTAGGATAAGAATTCATTATGTTGTAAATACGGTCAATATGTTGAGACATAGTTGTTTTCATTTCATCTCATATTTGTGTATACGGAGGGTTATTCTTGAAGCTTGGGATTTTGCGTGAGTCATGGGTTTATTTTATGACCAAGGCTAGTAAACAGCGACCCGTGCGCGAGGCTTGCAAGCTGGTCAGCTATATCATCGCCACGCCTTCTGGACTTGTCGAGGAAGAAGAAAAGGGGAGTTGATGCTTCGATCTATCGAATCAGATACTTCGTTGTATATGAGTTTTGAGATTGTACTGTTACCAAGAGTGGGGGTGAGCCCGGATATATACTGATTCTCAACACGAGAACGGGACCTTACGACCTTACAACCTTACAACCTAACGAGATATTCCATCACTACTACTTCTACTGTGAACATCTACTTTGAACAACGTGATTTGATTTTTGATACAGTGTGTGGTCGCTCCGCGACATAGTTATTTTGTACAATGTGTTATCGCTTCGATACAGTACTCAGCTGCGGTAATGTTATCGGATCTACGTGAAACGAAACAAGCCTACGGCTTGTGTTATTTTCAGTAAATATTGTGGACGAAGAACTATGTTTAGTTCAAGTTTACGGAATTTTGGTACAAGTCTGTACCGTATAAATTGTATAGCTCAGTTGGATTGATATTTCTACTAATATGGAAAAATTCATATCTCTGAATTTTCTCCTCATACGATCAACGCTGATCAGTTTTTACAAGTATAGGACCAATGTCGAATTTAAAGACAAGGTAAATAGGGAGTGCTAGTCCAGATAGACCGTACCATATCAGAGAAGGAAGGAAGGATGTCCATGGAGCAAATTCTACATCGAGAAGGAGAGAACGAGTAACCACGGAAACCAGATGACGTCAACGGAAGCTGCAATTGGTGAGCTTCAATTAGATAAAGCAAGCAATAGTAAATTCAGTAAATTCTAAATCCCTCCACGCTTTAAGGAACTTTTCCGATTCATCTCATTTTTTTGTGTGTATAATAAATTCATTTGTATTTTATATTGCGTTAATTTTCTTTCTTAAGCGATACTTAATGGTTAATTATTTAAAATCCTACCCCTGTGATTTAAGTATAAGTCTCTATGCTAGTAAATATAAATTTTGGTTTACAATAAAACTGTAACCATGGCGCCCAAACATTAAATAGAGAAATGGGGAACCATGGAATGTTAATTGTTTCTATTTGCGTGGCAATTTGCGGGCAAGCCACAAATAGTTTATGTAATATTCAGGTGTCCCAAGGTAATAACTTTCATCTCCCCAAGTGTCTTGACGAGGTGGAACAGTTACAAGCTTCTATTCTCTTTCTTTTTGAGCTAGTTATTGTCCATGTTCACTTCCATACAATGCCACGCTCCAAACGAAAGTCTTCAAAAATACTTCCTAATTCCTATCTCAATGTTCGAGGTGAACAAAATTCTTTTCTTAAGAAAGGCCTGTCTTGCTTGTGCTAGTATACATCAATTTCTAATCTTCTCTCTTCCCTTAATATGTGTGGAAAAGGCTTTTAATTCTTAAACATACACACATGCACACCGTTTTGCATGTAGAGAACCGCGGAGGAGCTTTACCATGCTGAATTTCTCCGCAGACTGCAGGAACGTTCCATCTAATTTGCTGTCTAGTCTGAAATAACATTCAGCCTACGCATTTTGTGTTCATGTCATCGTCCCTCCGTCGTATAACGATGACATTAACGCAATTACGCAGGAGTATACCTATTCGTCATGTTGTCAACACTGCACTGTTACTGTCCAGTGCACTATTACCAGGATATATCTGTCATTCCTGCCCACGGGATTTAATAGATAAACAAACAAACATTGACTTAACAATCAGGGGATTAATAGCTGGTTGTTTGGTTACCCACTGTCGGTTCAAAAATCCCGAACTTTTTATTTGAAATTGTAATTAAAATAGGCGGTGTGTAACATTCAAATGTGGAATGAAATCAAGCAATTATCAGTTATCAATACCACCGCTGGGCATTCGAGATATAGTCAAGTAATTAAATATTTGATAGCACATTGGGATTTCAGCAGCGTGTAATGACATCCACGAATGGATTTATTACTCTGTCGGGGTAAATAACTTGATTTTCAGTCCTAAATTTCATCAAATATTGTAGGTATTCTCTGGCAGAATCTAATGATCTATAGAGTGTAACGGCTGTCTCCACACTGGTTTTCCCATAACGTCTTTCGTAGTAGTGTTTTGTTAAGATGGCAGCTTATTAGGTTATGTGCGTATAATGTGCAAATAAGTCGTAAATAAATAGTGCACGCAACTGACAGCATTTTGTGTGCGTCTTTGTGGAGACATAAACGTAAAGAAGGCATATCAGAATCGGCTCCAAACAAGGACTGGTGCAGACAGGGAATTGTACGTAGATGAAAGTAACAGAGCGAAACAAATAATTGTTTAATCGAAGAAGATTTCTGTAATAACCTGGAAATACTAGGTCAAGCGGCAGGGAAACCTTTCTGGACAGTACTATATAATCATAGAAATAAAAAGTAAATTAATAGTGTTTTGGTTAAATCTGGTAAACTCATAAAAGATCCCAGGGAATCAGTGGACAGGAGAACGAAATATTTTGAAAATCTTCTTAATAAAACGGAAATATTTTTGGTGACGTCGAACAACCAAACTCATCGGGAGGAGGAAAATGATGTTGGTGAAATTATGCTTGATGAAGTGAAAAGGATGGTGAATAAACTTCATTGCCATAAAGCTGCAGAATAGATTAAATTAGACCTGAAATAGTGAAATATAATGGAAAGGCAAGGACGGAATGGCTTCACAGATTAATATGGTTGGCATGGAATGTTAATAAAATACCTTCTGATTGGACAAACGCAGTAATTGTACCTATCTATCAGAAAGGGAACAGGAAAAATTGCAACAACTATCGAGGTATTTCACTGGAATTTTGGAAGGAAAGACGTCCGGTTCCATGGCTAAATGGTTAGCATGCTGGCCTTTGGTCACAGGGGTCCCGGGTTCGATTCCCGGTAGGGTCGAAGATTTTAACCATCATTGGTTAATTTCGCTGGCACTGGGGCTGGGTGTATGTGTCGTCTTCATCATCATTTCATTCTAATCACGACGCGCAGGTCACGAACGGGTGTCAAATCAAAAGATCTGCACCTGGCAAGCCGAACATATCCTCGGACACTCCCGGCACTAAAAAAAGCCATACGCATAGCATTTCATTTGGAAGGGAGGTTGCGATGTGTGCTCTAAGACCGCAGCCGAAGAAGGCAGACAGACAGACAGACGTCACTTCAGTTTTCAATACACACTGTAGAATGTAGTTTTAACCCTGGAAATGGTCTTTTAAAAGAGGTCACATCAAGAAAATACCTGATAGTTGGTCGGAATGAGATGCGGTTCTTAAAATCAGTTCTTACAAAAATCGATCGCTAATAGGGGTAGTCTTTAGTCTTTAGTTTCACTGTATACAATGTAATAGCGGACGTAAAGGTAACAATCAGTTACAGAACGCCAGTACCCTCCAACAGTTATTTTCCTTTTCTCCTTATTTCTTATCTTCATTTTACAAATAATTCCATGGTAGCTTTAGCTGAGGACTATGGTACAGAGATTGATAGGGATAAAACCGATTTAGAAGTGTCGATGGTAGAGCCCTCCTCTACTTGGGTGCGAGGCTCACTTGCCAATCAATGCTCTGTGGGAAGGATTAGTCTGACTGATAGCCTTACCTACTATCTTAAAATGGAAAGCTTACGGAGAA
This sequence comes from Anabrus simplex, assembly GCF_040414725.1. Lineage (NCBI taxonomy): Eukaryota > Metazoa > Arthropoda > Insecta > Orthoptera > Tettigoniidae > Anabrus > Anabrus simplex. The sequence goes on from NC_090265.1 coordinate 1,376,956,483, forward strand.
GCTCGCTAATCTAAGTCGAACTTCTGCTACACAAAAATACGACAGGCGATTTCATAAGTAGTATCGCTAAATTCTAGCGTTATACGAAAGATCAGCAAATTACTCAAAATCTCAATACATCTGTAATAGTATTGTCCGGCTCCTTAGCTGAATGGTCAGCCAAGTACTCTTTTTTTTTTTTTTTTTTTTTTGCTAGGGGCTTTACGTCGCACCGATACAGATAGGTCTTATGGCGACGATGGGATAGAAGAGGCTTAGGAGTTGGAAGGAAGCGCCCGTGGCCTTAATTAAGGTATAGCCCCAGCATTTGCCTGGTGTGAAAATGGGAAACCACGGAAAACCATTTTCAGGGCTGCCGATAGTGGGATTCGAACCTACTATTTCCCGGATGCAAGCTCACAGCCGCGCGCCTCTACGCGCACGGCCAACTCGCCCGGTGCCAAGAGAGAGCGCCAGGTTCGATTCCCGGCCGGGTCGGAGATTTTAACCTTAAATGGTTCCCTTGGCTCGGGGGCTTGATATTCATAATGTCCCCAACATCCCACCAACTCACACACCACAAATAACACTATATTCCGCAAAAACAACACGGAGTGTCTCATACAGGGCAGATGCCACCCACTCTCATAGGAGGGTCTGCTTTACAAGGGCAGCACCAGGATAGAAAAATCCGCATGAAATTATAAGATATTTTTACGCAACTACATAAATAAATTAATTAATAACGTCTGCAAGGCTGTTCCCAAAAGTAAAAGTACAAGCCAAAGATCGAAGAAGTAGGACTGATAGGTGAGAGATTTCAACAGCGATGTGACTGCTGATATCGAAAACCACTACCACTAGATTTATGAGGAATCCAAACCACTGGGACGTGACTTCTCACTTCAAATATTTCATATGCAATGGCCAGGATTCGAAATTCGAACGGCGACCAACTTTGTGTGAGTGATTTCGCTGTTAGTTTCTCACAACAGTAGTCGGTTTGAATCATGGACAATCCAAGTAAGAATTTCAAGATGGAAAGTGGTTCGAATTCCAAATAGAACTGCAGGTTCTGTGGCTTGTCACATAATCCTTTATATGTCCTATCGTGAATTGATGCTCGCGGTCATAAACATGTTATACACTGAAACAGCTGAGCCTACTTTTACTTGAACATGTGTTACCTGCTACGAATTAAATGCACCTTACTCGTACCCAACTCACTCGATATCTTACAATTACTTGAGTACATATAGCCTAATATAGGCTTCCCCGTAAAATGCAGAAACCGCACGAAAGGCAGTGAGGCAGCGTACCCTTCTATGTAGAGCGGAGTCTTCTTCTTCTTCTACCGTTTTTCCCAAGCCTGTGAGGTTGCGAGAGCAAACCGTGTAGCAGTTGGGGATTTGGTCTTGTTTTACGGCCGGATGCCCTTCCTGACGCCAACCCTATGTGGGGGATGTAATCACTATTGCGTCTTTCTGTGGCGGTTGGTAGTGTAGTATGTTGTGTAAATATGAAGAGGAAAGTGTTAGGATAAAGAAAACACCCAGTCCCCCAGCCAGAATAATTAATAACACGCGTTTAAAATCCCTGGCCTGGCCTGGATTCGAACCCTGGATCCTCTGAACCGAAGGCCTCAAGAGCGGGGTCTATTTCTGTAAACATATTTGTGAAATGTTACTGTACTGTACAAACTATATCCATCCCTCTAAATGTAGCTGGAGATTTGCGTATATGATTGGCCCAAGAAGCCATATCTGTTTGAAAGAAAATGGCAGAGAGGTATCACAGAAGACGTGATGGATTGCGATCAATTGCAGATATGCCTATTCATTACCACCTCATCATAATAGAAAAGTGTTTCTTTTCAAATATGATATTAACTAAGGCATGCGGATAGTATATATGGCAGAAGTAATAGCTTCCGCTATGTAATTACTGCCGGACTATAATGGTGTAACAAAAAATTTTTCGAAGTGAGAACTTTCGGTCTCCTAATGTATACAGAAAAACCTACACGCTTTAAGAAGGCGTGTGGAGTTATGCACTGTAGATACTTCAGCTCAGAGCAGTGAGGTTTCGAATCCTCCTCTACTCATTACTTTTTTTAATTTTCATTTTGTACTCGGGCAATTCGATAAAGTAATAGGCACAGGTGTCAAAAGAAAAGTGGCCACACTTGAACAACGGATATATTCTAAGTTTCATTTCGGAATCTGGTGCAGAAGTTTGTTGTGAAAAGTACTCTCGGTATTCGCAAAGTGATTTGTACGCTGAAAATACAACAGCTGATTTTATGATCTCTGGATTACAACCTATTATATTATGCTTTTGAAAGTCCCTTACCCACTATATGGAATTAGTATATGCTTAGGTTTATTTGAGAATATTTATTTATTAGTTTAATTTTAAGGCTAGTCACCGCACAAGGAAAATTGCTATATAAAATTAAAATGGAAAATTGAAATGAATATGCTAATGTTTGTATTTTTCGAAAAATGTTACACTTTCCATACTGCATACATGTTACTTGTACAGAATCATAACAGGCATTATGAAATTTCCTTATGAACGATATTGAGGAAAGGGATTTGTATTGTTACGTCTATGGACCTTTGAACTCTTAAGAAAGCTACATATAGTTGTCCATGGCTAAACACCGGAATGGAGAGAAGTTTGTCCCTATGGCTTATTGACTGTAACAGAGAAGGCTGGATTTTTAAGTAACCCCGCTTAAGAACGAATATGCCAGAATTCCCAAAGCTATTCTTGGAATAAAACACATTCTACCTGAAGCTGAACCCATCCGAATTTCTGCATGAATAATAATTTTGTCTAGATTTATCTCAGACAGTCACGTTCCGTTGCATGAATCAACATTAGAATTTAGATTGAGAAGAAGAATATTGCGACGCATCCAACGTTTACGTCTAACTTGTGAGGTGATATGCCTGAAGGATGAACAGTGTTATGAAATGTAACAGGATAATGTGTTACTTAACAGCATCATCGTATTCTACAGAGTCAATTCTAATGTACAGTCGGTCAAAAAAAGAAGAAGAATGAGCGTATGGTATTGACTTTTTTTTTTTTACCGAATTTAACATTTTCTTCTTCTCAATCTGTTTACCCTCCAGGGTCGGTTTTTCTCTCGGACTCAGCGAGTCATCCCACCTCTACCGCCTCAAGGGCAGTGTCCTGGAGCTTCAGAGTCTGGGTCGGATGATACAACTGGGGAAAATGACCAGTACCTCGCCCAGGCGGCCTCACGTGCTATGCTGAACAGGGGCCTTGCGGGGGGATGGGAAGATTAGAAGGGATAGACAAGGAAGAGGGAAGGAAGCGACCGTGGCCTTATGTTAGGTACCATCCCAGCATTTTCCTGGAGAAGAAGTGGGGAAACCACGGAAAACCACTTCCAGGATAGCTGAGGTGGGAATCGAGCCCACCTCTACTCAGTTGACCTCCCGAGGCTGAGTGGTCCCCGTTCCAGCTCTTGTACAACTTTTCAAATTTCGTGGCAGAGCCGGGAATCGAACCCGGGCCTCCGGGGTTGGCAGCTAATCACACTAACCACTATACCACAGAGGCGGACGATTTAATATTTTACCAGACTTAATTTTAATTATTGTCAAAATATACTTCACCTCCCATACAGATACAAACCATGTGGAAATCAAAAACAAACGTTATATCTATAGTTTCAGTTGTTCCAGAGAAAAATGTACCTACGAGTAAATTATACGTTATCACGCGCCTATTATTCTTTTTTTCTTTTTGAGCGACTATACGTTATCGCCTATCAAGATGTTCAGAACTTGTTCGTTGATGACCGTAACTTGTTCTGCTACTTTCGGAAAAATAACTGAATTCTCATTCGGCTGCAAAGAAAATCCAAACAAATAACATAATTTTTGAAATCTAGTTTTGAGAATTCTCGATAATGCTATGTTGGCCTACTTCTTCATTCCTAAGTTTTAGAAGCTATTTACCATAGTTGCGATCAACAGCAATACGTTAAAATATTTCATTTTTGGTCATAAAGAATATTTTTAAATGGACTTAGCATGCGTCGGAAACAGTCACTAGCATCTGAGGTTGTATGAAGTGGTTCAAAACATTTGCAACTAATTTGATCGTCATTTTCAATTTCCTATTATATATAAGCACATATTTTATTTCCTAAGAGCATACCTTCCTTTTTGTTGCAACTACATTTAATATCAATAAATTAAAATCATTAAAGATATATGTAAATTTACCCGCAACACGGAAATCATGGATATGCTTTTTGGACGTCGAAGACGCCAGAGCAAGTACAGATTGTTTTGTTGTTCCCTTCTTAGTAGCCTCTTGCCACATGCAAGGGGTACACAAGATACATCCTTTCACTCCACCCACAGGGGAGAAAAAGAATTCCGATAAATCGAAAGAAATATGTAGCAACATGATCTACGTCCAAAAAAAGGTAGGTCATCCAGCACACAACATTCCCATGTCATATCACAAAATAGCCCCTTCTATCAAGATCTACGTGGAACACAATGGTCGCTGATATAGCACACCATTTTATGGTCATAAATATTCGCAAGATACGTATTATGAGAAAAAAAAATTCTGCTGCCTTCCGTGACGTTACCGTTTGTAAGGGGCTTTGCTGTGACCTAGACGAAACGCCAGTCAAAGACGGTGGAAACTTGTTTAAAACACGGCGCCATTTGTACCTACTGTACTGTATATTAGCTCACCGGACTAAATAGTAGCAACTCCACTGCGCACGCATAGATGGATCGTTACGCCTGCACAGATGGCGCAGTGCCTCTATGTAAGCATAAGGCAGTAGCGATCAGTGAGACATTGATTTTTCAAGCGGACAGTGTACGTCAACATGGCTAGATTTAAGGATGTGACAGAGTGCAAAAATGGGCTATCGTGTTTGGTCTTGCCCATGGCCATATACGGTGCGTGAAGTTGCTGGATTTGTTAATGTTTTGCAGCGGACTGTTCAAAGTGTCTGCAAGCAGTGGTGTACTACACGTGGCCACGAAACACGACGTCAGAATTGTGGTAGGGAAAAGATCCTGACTGAGAGGGACCGTAGAAGCGTTTCACGGCGTGTGAATAAAAAACGCTCCAAAAACTCGATAGGAATTTCTGCAGTAAGTGAATGAAGGTCCATCCCAACCTGTTAGCGAAAGAACATTGCGACGGGAATTGCATGCAATGAACATTTGGAGCCAGTCACCTCGCAATAGGCCATTGCTCACACAGGCACAAAAGCTGCGCGTCTTCAATGGGCTAGAAATCATCGAACGTGGACAGTAGCTGACTGGCGGAACCTAATGTGGTCTGACGAATCACCTTTTTTGTGTATTCCAATGACCCACGTAGTCCAGTGCGCCGAAGGCCAAATGAAGCATTTCATCCTGGATGTGTGCAAGGTCAGGTTAAAGTCGGAGGTGGGTATGTGATGTTTTAAGGTGTTTTTAGCATCATGGATTGGACCCGCTCATTGAGGTGACCACTAATATGAACCAGCATGTTTATTTAAACGTTCTGGATGATCAAGTGTTGCCTTTCAGTCAACATCTGCATGAGAGTATGTTATTGATACCCCGATCTTTCAAGATGACAACAGCAAAGTTCATCGGGATGGACGCATATGTGACTGGTTTTATGAACACTCACCCTCCATCCCATTACATCTCGACTGGCCTGTAGAATCACCTGACTTGAACCCTCATTGAAAATTTGTGGGACATGTTGGAACAGCGGGTAAAACGCCGACATCACATCCCCGCAATTTGGAGGAATTGCGCGATCAAATCCTCAGCGAGTGGCTTAAACTGGTTGTGGCATACCTGCACAACCTTGTGAACTCACTTTCTAACCGAATCTAGGCGGTTATCAAGTCCAGAAGCGGTGTTACACGGTATTAAATCATGCTTGCAAATATTTCTCCAGGAGTGACTGATTTTTAGTCCGGTGAGCTTAGAAGGCACTGCATCAAAATCACCCTGAAGAAATGTGATGACTACTGGAAAGTGCTCGTTCTGGAACGTACGACGTGGAGAAAAACATTCATCAAGGAGTAGAGGTTTTTGAAGAACAGAAACGCTGTATTGCGACGGAACAGCACACTTGGAGAAAACACAGGCATGTCCTGAGGAGAAATGGCCAACTACCAACAGACTTCTTAAAGTATGTTTGTCACCTTTGTGGTAGAATACGTACTGTAACTCACAGGTTGGACTGATCAGCCATCTGAACACACATCAGTAGGAAGACTAGGAAGACCGAGCAAGTGGCCGTGCGGTTAGAGGCGCGCAGCTGTGAGCTTGCATTTGGGGGATAGTGGGCTCGGATCCCACTGTCGGCAGCCCTGAAGACGGTTTTCCGTGGTTTCGCATTTTCACACCAGGAAAATGTTGGGGCTGTACCTTAATTAAGGCCACGGCTCCTTCCTTCCCACTCTTAGCCTTTTCGTATCCCATGGCCGCTATAAGACCTATCTGCGTCGCTGCGACGTAAAGCCAATTGTAAAAACAAAATCCGTAAACTTTGCTTGAAATACTGTACATTCTTTGTTCAATCTTATAAATATAAAGTGTATTTCTCTTGTGTGTTCCGTTAGAATGTTACGAGTAGACCAAGTTATGAATATGACAAGTAGATTAGAGCAAATGTAGGATGTAGTAGTCACGTAGAAATGGAACGATAGGCACAGGATAGGGTGGGATGGACAGCGGCATCAAACAAATATATGGATTGATAACCCAAAGAATAATAATAATAATAATCATAATCATAATAATAATAGAATTTGTCTAAGGAGGATTGGAGTAAATACGACTGGCAAAAAGGCTGTCAGAAATCACCGAGGATTGGAACGAACTAATTTTGACTTATAGTCATCTCAGGGTAGGCTATATATAGTCTATGTCTTACAAAGTCTGTGATTATTATTATTATTATTATTATTATTATTATTATTATTATTATTATTATTATTATTATTACGGAGTTTTCCGTGGTAGTTAGAGGTGAAAGAAGGTGCGGGGGGTGAACAGGTCTCAGGCTACGAAATTAAAGTGAATTTAAAATTTAACAAGGTTATATTTTCTTAGCAAAAACAAGAAATAACAATAATGGCAGGTACAGAGTAGCAAAACCACTAATCGAGAATGTACAATTACAGGATTTGGGGCTCCGAGAGCCAGACACACAATTCTTGAGCAATTAGCCCAACTTTACGATATACAGAATTCAACAAAGGGGCAGAAGACCCCAATCAAGCCCAGGAGCACTTGCTCCCAATTACATCATAAAGCCTCCTCGAGGCGCGCAGAAACAAACTTCAAAAGAGCGATCTGCTCTCAAAGGTTAAGCCTATCAAAGGCCACACCAAACTCCACCTTCAAGTTTTCCTCTAATGACATAAACACAGGGGTAAAGATACCCAACCTACTGAGGCCTATTAAGTGAGAAAATTTAATTACCTGGCCTCTAAAATACCAATTTGAGAGGAGGCGAACTTGCGCTCCTAATACACTTTGTTTAAAACCTACTTGGCACTAGGCCGTTAATGCAAGGGCTAATCCCATACTAAAGAGGTGACTTTTAGAAGGAAACAATTTACATTACGTTAAGGAAGAAACGGTTGTGAAAATAAGTTCACCTCAATGCAATATGAGAGGGAGCTCGAGAGGGTTAAGCACTCTCTATCCCAATATGAAGCTTAAAAGATAGAATAAATACAAAGATTCTTTACATTTTAGGGAAGGTTACATGGTGGAAAAGCTTCGGACCCGCCCCGAGAGTTAAACTGCTGAGCTAGCAAGAAAAGAAGTTATTAATCGGCCATTACCTGGTTGTTGAACTGCTGCCCGAAGAAAGAGGCGCTACCCGCCCCCTGCTATGTACTTTACACACTGAAAGATGGTACTGAAGTGGCCCGGAGACCCTAAAATCAGCAGTTTATATACTCTCGCAGAAAGTTCGCGGCGTTTCAGGAAGGAAAACACCCGCCCACAAACATTTTATTGGTGGATAAAGAAAACCCCTACACAAGATGAAGAAGAAACACATTATTGGTGGAAAATTAATTAAAGAAATTCGGGATTGGCTAAATTCAAAACAAGGGGAAAGAAAGGGTTAATATTGCCAACTTAAACAATGATTGAAAGAAATTTAGCAAAGAACAAGCTTTTGAAATTAAATTTTCTCCAAAAAAAAAAAAAAAAAAAAAAAAACAGTTCTTTCACTTCGCACTAGGGTGCGCCGTTGTAGTTCTTCAGTAGTGTCCTCTAGAAGAGAATGTTCACACTTCTTACTACAAGCAAAACAAAAATACGTCGAAAACAACACAGTTCAGAAACTTCAAAATCTCGAAGTAGTGACATCTTCAGGATGACTTGAAAATTAACACATAAGACAAAGTTCAGACTTCTTCCAGTAGGGGAGTTTCAACTGGCGCAAGGTTTGAATTAGCGGCGTGGAGGTGTACCGCCCGGTACAATTATTATTATTATTATTATTATTATTATTATTATTATTATTATTATTATTATTATTATTATTATTATTATTATTATTATTATTATTATTATTATTATTATTACACGACCTCATCTACCGCTTCAGGCATTTTGATATGACACTATTTAGGATATACGCGTGTCCATTTCGATGACCATTCTAATCTATAAGATGATAGTACTGTACAATGGATCCATGGCTGAGTTTACATGGCTGAGTTTAAATTTTGTCGGCTAAACACCAAATGTGACACAAGATATATTTTGCATGCCAACAATGCTGAATGGACTTTCTTCCACCCCTAAAATATCCCGGCTTCCGCTGCTAGGTTTGAACGCGCGACCTTGGAATCCGGAAGCCGGCGTTCTACCATTGATCCGCAAAGGCAGCTTCGGGAATGGCTAGCATTACTCACAACGTTTGAACAGACGTCAACCGCCAACATTGCTACATCTAATCCAATACTAAGAGAAAGAAAAAAAAAAACAAATTAATGTGCGCATTAAAGGTAAATATAATAAATTATACACGTACGTTTCTGATCCATCATCTTCCTTCATCAGTGAACATCGCTTTATAAGGATGTCTTCGAGAACGATGTACTATCCCTCACTCCTTTCATCACAGGGCTGAGTAGACGGACTAATGACTATAAAGCCCTGTAGTTCCCATGTCCGCACGATAAGGGTGGCTATCGATTACGGGGTTCTCGCCATAAATAAGGCCGACATACCACCACGAGTAATGGGACCCGTTAACGAGCCTCTTCTGCTCTTAGCTTTAATTTAATTACAGATTATAAAGAGCTGTGAAGCGCTTTTATGCTAAGATGGAGGTCAGCTGAAGCACATACAGTAGTGTGTGCTTGAAGTGCGACCGAGCAGAACCATGGAACAGGCTCTTACAGGCTTTAAAGCAAAATTGTAGTTTTAGTCACTCTCAGGTTTAGTGCGAGTTAGGTATTGTGGTCATCAGCCTCGTATTTATACTGTGCGTCTTATAGCAAAGTCTATGACTTATAGCTGATTTCCTTTTATTATTTGTTTAACGTCGCACCGATACTCACAGGTTTTATGGCATGGGATAGGCTAGACCTTGGAAAGAAGCGACCGTCGCCTTAATTAAGGTGCAATCCCAGTATTTGGCTGCTGTGAAAATGGAAAACCACCCAAAACCATTTCAGGGGTGCCGACAGTATCTCCCAAATCGCGTAGATTTATATAGTACTTATTATCAAGATTAGTCATTTTGAATTATGGTCAGCAAAAATCTCATCTGCCCAAGGTTGCACCTAGTAGGGTATATTAGTTCGCATAATATAACATAGTGCATTAATCCACTTCTATTTTCTTCTTCTTCTTCTTCTTCTTCTTCCTTCTCCTCCTGACATTTTCCCTAATTTCATGGCGTTGGCGTTATACGTAGATCTGGCTCAGTTTTACGGACGAATGCCCTTCCTGAAAACCACCCTATGTGGAGGGTTGTATTCACTATTGCATTTATCTGTGGTGTTGGTACAGTGGAGTATTGAATGCAGATGAAGAGAAGTGTATTAAGATAAACTCAAACACCCAGCACCCGCGGCAGAAGAATTAACATACGCAATTAAAATAATCGAACCGGCCGCGAATCGAGCCCACGACACAAGGAGCCGGGTAAAATAGTGGATCAGTTATCAGTATGTAACTTAATTTCGGAATTTGTCTAAGGTGGGTTGGGGGTAAATACGACTGGTAAAAAAAACTGTGAGCAATCACAGAGGATCGGCACGAACTATTTTTGACTTCATAATTTTCTCAGGGTAGGTTATAATCTCTGTCTTGCAGTCTGACTCTGATACAGAAACTCCACATACTGCTTCTCAACAATGTCACCGCCGATCTCCATTTACGCAGTCGCTCAGGTGGCATATTTCCTATCAGTCGTAACCAGGTCTTTGTTTAAACAATTTCAGAGAATTTGGAAATTTATGGAACACCTCTCTTCGTAAATTATTCCACTCTCCAACTCCTCTTCATATACAAAAATATTTGTCTCATCCTCTTGAATTCCAAATTTATCTTCACATTGTGATTTTTCCTACTTTTAAAACACAGTCACGTTTCAATTGTAGTTGCTCCGGCTTAATGGTCCAGCAGTACTAGTAGCAGTAGTAGTAGTTAGAGATAAAAACCATCTTGTACTTGCCGAAATCCAGATTCCACTTGCCTGTCTCTGTACTCGTCCTGTGCCCATGTACTTGCACTAGCACTGCACTCAGGTGCTCACCACGCGGGTAGAATGAGTCCTGAGCCGCGTGGAGAGGACAACGAGCACAACAGTTGACAAGTGTATTCGTGGACTCAGCGCATACGTAAGCATGTTCCAACAGACGATCTTCGTTTATCACTGAGATTTGAATTAGCCCTTGAAAATCATTACTCATGTAGATATTTATATAAGTTTTTGTATTTTTTTCTTGTCACCAAAAAAATATTTAGATATTTGAACGTATGTCATTCTTGATTTAAATTTTTATTATATTGTACGTGTTTTGAATTTATTTTAAAAACTGAGTAAGATTCAGCACCAAAATTCCTGTTGAAAGTACGCTAAGAATATTAGTTTAAAGAGGTGCAGTTGTATTCTATAGCTTACTGTGCATTGCAAATTCCTCCAATTATGTTTAATGTATCAAATAATGCTTTCGTATTACTCTGGTATTAGGCCTACTTGATTATAGTGAGGAAGTTTTGGTTCGATTCCTTTTAAGTCTTAGTTAGTATTCAAAATCACTGTTCAGGAGAGCCTCCATGACTCACGCGGCAGCACGTCGGCCTCTCACAGCTGGATACCGTGGTTCAAATCCCGGTCAGTCCATGTGAGATTTGTGCTGGACAAATCGGAGGCGGAATAGGTTTTTCTCCGGGTACTCCGGTTTTCCCTGTCATCTTTCATTCCAGCAACACTCTCCATTCTCATTTCATAGCATCTATCTGTGAGTGGCGACCTCATCGTACTAATAGCCTGTATCTGATTCATTCATTACATCCCTGACCCGGTCAAAGACTGGAAAACATGTAATGCTGGAAAATTTAGAGGACTGTGAACCTAAGTTTCAGCTGCAAATACAGCACATTGAGAAAATGCTAAATGAAATGAAATAACTGCGTCACTTTTCGCGGGAACCAGGATTTTTATGAAAGAACGCTGCAGATGTTCATTCATTCTTTGTGTCGCTCTGGTTCGAAGTCTGTTTGAAATACTTAGTCGATTTTACTATCCTGCCTCGTGGAACTCTAAAATATTTCATAGGAAGATTGTAGGGACTTAACCTAAATTTCGGGTTAAGATCCCAATACTTGCCGAATTTTCATAAAGTGATAATTGACTGTCATTATTTTCAATAGAAGACTTTAAACATTTTGATTGAATTTTCATGCAGAATATTCAACTTATGATATTTATCATTCCTGTGTAAGTTTATAGTTCATATTTCCTGGCAAAGTGTCACAAACTTCGTTGAACTAATTCTACTGTTGAGAAATAAGCCTTATATTTCTGCGTGCCGCAGCGAGCTTTGTGCAGATAGAAGGAGATTTCCTGTGAACCGTTCTGAAACGAGAGTTTGTGTGGAGACAGTCAATTTCTAGGACAAGTCCACCCCCATATCATTCCTGCTGCCCGGATCTCACAGCCCCACATGCCTACGTCTGGCGCATGTTGAAGGGACCGGTTTTCAAGGCAGATAACCCACCTATAAGTATTCCAGAATTACGCGAGATGGTATACATTTTGAGCACATACTGTACTAACGCAATTAAATAGTTCAGTGTCACCTACGGTACATGGACGTTTACAACATAGCCTCTCCATGGAAGTAATGGAGAAATATTTTTGAACAGGTTAAATAAAGAAGTATATTCTACGACGAACAAATATTTTCTTTCTTTCTTTCTTTCTTTCTTTCTAAGTCTGTTTACCCTCCAGGGTTAGTTTCTCCGTCGGACTCACCGAGGGATCTCACCTCTACCGCCTCACGGGCAGTGTCCTGGAGCTTGAGACATTGGGTCGGAGGGATGAAACCGGAAAGGAGGACCAGTACACCTCGCCCAGGCGGCCTCACCTGCTTTGCTAAACAGGGGCCTTGCAGGGGGATGGGAAGATTGGATGGGATAGACAAGGAAGAGCGAAGGAAGCGGCCGTGTCCTTAGGTTAGGTACCATCCCGGCATTTGCCTGGAGGAGAAGTGGGAAACCACGGGAAACCACTTACAGGATGGCTGAGGTGGGAATCGAACCCTCCCTCTACTCAGTTGACCTCCCGAGGCTGAGTGGACCCCGTTCCAGCCCTCATATCACTTTTCAAATTTCGTGGCAGAGCAGAGCCTCCGGAGTTGACAGCTAATCACGCTAACCACTACACCACAGAGGCGGACACAAATATTCTGAAAAGTACAATTTTCGACTCATAAAGGTGTACCTTTTTTCCCCTCCCTCAAAAATCACTTCTTGCTAATTTTCTGTTCCAGGTTCAAATCTCCGATGTTATGATTTTTTTAAAGGGCGTATGAGACCTGGTGCAGGTTTTTCGTGATACGTGTCCTGCGCGTTTGTGAGGATGGGGACCTATTCAGTATGAATTCTATTGTTGAAGACAGCACACATACACAGCCCCTGAAACAGAGGAATTAACCAACGAGGATTAAAATCGCTAACTGGACCAGGTATCGAACCCGGAATCCCTTGGGCCATAAGCCAGTATGCTAAACAGTTAGCCATGGAGCCGGACAGCGTTATGCTGATCAATTATTTAGGACAGCAACGATTAACTAGCAAGTATCCAATAAATTAGGCGCTTCAGCTACAGTGAAAAATTGAATAATAATAATAATAATAATAATAATAATAATAATAATAATAATAATAATAATAATAATAATGTTAGTCCCGTTAACAAATTTACGATTTACGGACACACGGAGACACCCAGGTACTGGAATTTTGTCCCGTAGGAATTATTTGACAATCCTGTAATTGTATGAACACGAGGCTGACGTATTTGAGCACCTTCAAATACCACCAGAGTCAGCTAGGATCGAACCCGGTAACTTGGGATGAGAGGGCTAGCACTTCTACCGTCTGCCACGCAATCCGGCAGAAGAAGTGCACTTATACCGCTTATATTGTAGAAAATAAAGCCTTCCAAATTACAGACGTTATTCTGCTGAAGAGGTGAATGTACGTATACACTACACACGCCGACAATTTTATGACGTATCCAAGACGGTAATTGAGAATGAGACCATACTTAAGCAGACCCTACACGATCAATAAAACTGTCAGTACCGAAAAATATTGACAGTAATACTGATCGCGTGTGGACTGGAATGATGGAATGAAGGCCAGTACTGAAGCAGATCCGGATTTCCTGATCTGCGAGCGTCAGTACTGTAGAGTGGTGGGGATACTGACAGTTATACTGACCGTGTGAGTGCGCTTGTCATTATTTCTGTCAGTATCAACGGAGCAGCGGTGGACGACAAATGCGTTTCTCACCAAGGCCAAGTAGAGGTGCTTGTGGAACCGTCAAGTAGGCCTATTGCAGAAGTTTATCGAACTATATGAAACGCTGCCAGAATAAACGTACTTAACACAATCCTTTACATGTTTCCACAACTGCTGTACTGATGGAAACTGGTGACATTACAGCGGAAAACTTTAAATCTTCAAAATTTATACCACTTGTAAGATACCTCACTGTCACCGCTAATCTCTCTGCCACCGATAAACAGCACCGCATGTTTGTATTTTGCCTTATTACAAAAGGCTCTACCAATCTTCAAAATTTATACCAGTTGCAAGATACCTCACTGTCACCGCTAATCTCTCTGCCACCGATAAACAGCACCGCATGTTTGTATTTTGCCTTATTACAAAAGGCTCTACCATTTGTAGCAATTTCGCAAAAGTACCCTCACGCATTCGGAGATAGTTCTGATGATCTTCTGCTTCGGTATATTGTGTTTCCCTCAACACTTCATATGAGAATACTCTTCTCTTTTCCTAAGCCAATCTTTAACCCATCGTTTACGTTTAAAACTGCGTTTCGTGCAGTACTAATATGATAGCTACAAAATGCCCGTCTTTTACGATGCATTTTGATAGAATACCGCAATTGCATGTTATAAATCTCTTTCCGTAGTGACGGTTATTGTAAGCTAGTGCACTGACCAAAATATTGACAGTAATAATGATCGTGTAAGATAGCTACAATATTGATGCGTACTGTCAGTATTATTGACTCAGTATTACTGATCAGTATTACTGACCGTGTAGGGTCTGCTTTAAACTAATTATGCCCTTAAGCAAAGCCATCCAAACTACCAACGTAATTACATTATTGTGTGTGTAAAAGGTAACAGTATTTAACCTAAGCAACTTACCCTGAGCAAAACCGCAATACAGAAAATTTCGAGGCATGAGAAAACCTTTGTAAAAACAAAATAAGAAAGAGGAAAATGGATAATACTGGAAAGAGGACTGCAAGGTGAGATGAACATAAACCGTTTAATGAGCATCGTTACATGAGAACGGCTTTTGCATATCATTTCTGCCATTCTCTTCGTAATGCACGAGTGGGGGGCAAATGGAAATGGAATGTACGTTGCTTTCAACACCAATGTAATAGGTCTGAGAATAATACGGCAGGCACATTGTTATGGCCTGTTCAAATAATTATGAATTCAAATGAAATAAAACATATCAGCTGAATAGGCTACCATATAATGGTGCATGTGACCAAGTAACTATCAACATAATTTACAATTAAATCAATTCGCCTTGTCTTCAGTGTTGACCTCTACTATATAGTAATTATTTTTTATAATTAATTATATTTGGAAATGGGGTTGTCTCCCGCGCAGTGCAGGACGAAGATGATGTTCCAGAAACCGTCTATGCACCACCTCGATCTTTATTCATGTTTGTTGTTCAACCTTCGGAAACATCCCTTTAGGGCGGTGCGGTTTCGCATAAACGTACATTCCATTTCCATTCGTGCATTACGAATAGAATGACAGAAATGATATGCAATAGCCATTCCCATGTAACGTATTAATTAAAACAAAACTTCAAGGTACAGGTTAGTATTTAGGTGGCTTTCAAATCGCCAATTAAAGCTGAATACCAGTTACTGTACGTTATTTTCAGAAACTATGATAACTCAGAGGGTGTTCGTTTACATGTTCCCCTTTAATATGTAAATAATTTGTAACATCTTAAAAATAATTAGTACGTTATGCAGTACCGAGCATAAATATTTTGACAAACGATTAAATTGCTCTGGTCTCGACCTTTATTAACATAATGCGTGCACTTGTACAACACAAATAATTGGACTATTTCTACACCCAACCATACCATCACATTCATACAAACGTAAATGTACAACACAAACAATTACAATATAGTAATACATGGAGACCATAAATATCTTGACACATATAACTAAGCGGAAATACCATTCCAGAAGTTCAATATGTAACTAGTCAAGTTGGCAGCAGTGATAATCCAAGAGAATAGGGCGTCGATATTTGCCTTTCAGTGTATAGATTTACGTGACGAGTGCTATACATGTTGCACCTGTTGCCTGATGCGTGGAAGACGCAAGATATCAGTGGCAGTGCCAGTTTTGTGATGTCCGTGACGGAGCGCCCTACCGCTTGAAGTATGGTGTTTCGCGTATGGAACCGCTTCCCTAGTAGTAGTTCCTTTCGTTTGGGGAAGAGATCGAAGTCACGGGGCTCAGGTCCGGTGAATAGCATGGATGCTCCATGAATTCCCACCTTCACCGTGCCAACAATTTCTTTACACGAACAGCAATGTGACAGAAGGCATTGTCGTGCAAGACAATAAGCAGATGCATTTGGAAATGGGGTTGTCTCCCGCGCAGTGAAGGACGAAGATGATGTTTCAGAAACCTTCTATGCCCACCTCGATCTTTATTCATGTTCGTTGTTCCATCTTCGGAAACATCACTTTACGGCGGTGCGGTTTCACATAAAATGAATTGCCGGCTTCACACTCTTTCGTCTGCATTACCTGCACTAGCGCAACTACAGATCATTCCGTGTTAAGAGAGTGTCATTTGTAGACGAAGAACCTTGAGTAAAGCCTTTAAAGGTAGGAAAGACCATAATATGACGATAAACTTGGAATCTAAGAGGACAAATTCGGATAAATATTTGTTTATAAGAAGAGGAATTAGGGATTGGAGTGCGTTGCGTAGCTCCGCCTCCCCTGTACATATGGTGCCAACAGCAGCGACCTCAATTGTTCATACTCAAAATGATGACGGTGTTCCCGCTCCTTTCTTTCCAGACTTCTCAAAATATGTGCCTCCATACTTTTTTATACGTGCGTACGTCGTATATTACAAATTTCACCCGTTTTCTCCGTTAGAGTGGGAAGCATACCGAATACCTGCTTCTTCTCTCTTTCTTCCTAACCAGAAACGGATATACGAGCATTGCTCTATCTCTGGTGTTCATACTTCAACTGGACCAGTCTCCAATCTCCGATAGCTCCACATGAGTCGCAAGGACAAACAGCAACGAAAGTCGATGGGACGACGATTGGCGCCTCCCAGCTGACCCCGTTGACACCAGTCTAAAACTATTAGTATTAGGATCGATTCAGTCTATGGGTGCGGTCACAGTACGATATTGCTAGAGTCAGGGCCCAATCAGACATTATTGAACTGGTTTCAGGAGAATTGTGCAAACTAGCAGTGACGCTGCAGTCGCTTTCACGTCCAGGCAACGAACGATCTATTCATAGAATATTTGACCGGAACGTGATCGTACCGTTCCAAGACTGTACCGGCAGTGTTCAGTTCAATTCAGTAAAACCAACCGAATCAGCATATAGATTTACCCAAAAT